>NC_091929.1:2864659-3180909 GCF_041260155.1 Ptychodera flava
TCGGGCAAGTGAACCGAACCCCCCACTTGCCCGAAGGGCAAGTGGATAAAAAAATAAGTGTCTTTCCCTGCATTTAGTTTGAATAAAGCCTGTTTTCTTGCAAGATTCAGTCACATATATGCTCTGTCATCTCTCACCCTAGCCACTTCTGGAGACGCAGTGCTTAATATCAGGTCTCCAAAAAAATAACCAATCATATTGTATGGTTGAGTTGATTAACAAAATATATAGCCGGTTGTGTGGGTTGTAGGCAATACTTCATTTCTTGGAGTTCACTGCTGTACCCTACGTACGTGTACCTTCAGTCGAACTTAGGGATGGATGGAGTTTGCGGACTACTCATATCAATCCACAACTTAACTTTCAAGTCCACCTCTATAATTGTCAGCTATAGGTATTAAACCATTTTTATCTTTATCTGAATATTTTTTCCCAGGTTGGACTGTTTTTTAATGTCATTTTTATTGAGAATTCCATGTTTGGGTCTGGCATGATGCATAATATTGTACTTGTCTTTTTTACAGAATGTGTACCAGGATATTTTACATGGATTTGTGGAATGTTTGGAAATTGAGGATATTGAAGAATTTGACAGAATCCTAGAACAACAAGAACCAGGTGAGAATATGTCATTATCAATCTATATTAGGTGAAAGCTGGAATTCAAATGGACCACGGTACAAATAAAACCATGTACAAATGCACACAAGAATATGTGTCTTCCAATTGGTTTTGTACACATGTGGGTTTATTTGTACCATCATCACATGATCTCTTGGGTGTACTTGGTCTGTACAACACATCACGTCCTTTTTATTCTGTAGTAGAACCATTAGCAGTCCATGTTCACATAGAATACAAATTACTTAATCAATGATACCTAAAGGTTGTCGTATAGTATGGACACTTTTTGCACTTTGTCATGGATGTTTTAATGTTGTTTGATTCAGACCTTCTAGCTGGTCACATTCTGTAATAGTGAATATTTTAGTGTGAAGTTATACATACCAGAGTTTACACTGTAATAAATCTATTTCATGTTATTGTCATCAGTGTTTTAATGCAAGTGAGTGAAACTTTTGCAGATGACGAAGTAGTAAGTGGAGGAGAGATACGCAATGCAACCAGACAACACATCGTCAGGGTTCTCTTATTCTCACTGGATCAACCAGCACCAAACCTGGCTCACTTGTTGCTAGGATACGAAGTGAGAAAACCAGTGACAGCTACTAACATACAGGAACCTGGTAAGTGTCATGATTGCTAGAGACAGTCAGAAAATTGAGTGTGGATCAGGAACCTGGTATGTGTCATGATTGCTAGAGACAATCAGAAAATTGAGTGTGGATCAGGAACCTGGTGTGTGTCATGATTGCAAGAGGACAATCAGAAAATTGAGTGTGGATCAGGAACCTGGTATGTGTCATGATTGCTTGAGACAATCAGAAAATTGAATGTGGATCAGGAACCTGGTATGTGTCATGATTGCGAGAGACAGTCAGAAAATTGAGTGTGGATCAGGAACCTGGTGTGTGTCATGATTGCAAGAGGACAATCAGAAAATTGAGTGTGGATCAGGAACCTGGTATGTGTCATGATTGCTTGAGTCAGTTAGAGGATTCAATGTGGATCAGATTGATTAATTTTGGTCATGGTAAGGCCCTAGTGTAGGCAATGATTTCTTCCTCCAGCTGTTATATAGTGAGCTGTCTGTGAGTATCAAATGAAATAAGAATACAGCTTAAAAGTCAGAAAGTTTGTTCCTACAATGGACCTAAGTGTGTAATCAAAGATTTTTCTGTAATAACATGAACTGTATACCATAGTGTATGTTTTAGGGCAAGACTTGTAGTAATTATGCCTAAAGCACATCTTTGATTCTTTCCACAGGTGTTCTTGGATCTCCCAAGACTTGTCTTCATACAATTCTCTCACTACTTGGTAAAGGTGTGGACAGCCGATCTGGACCAACATGTATTTATGAAATGCCAAGGTTTTCAGAGTTAGCATATCAGTTGATTTATGCTCTGTGTGCCAACAAAGACACTAGTAGTCCAACTATGAGATATCTCAGGGCTACTCATGATTTCTTCTATGAACATTTACAACACTTACCATTCAGACACACAGGTGAGTTTTCTGTGTGTTTCCCCAGCCATTTAATCCTTTGAGTGCTGTAACTTTTCTCTCCAAAATTTTAGTGCAACATTTTACAACATTTTATGATTTTTTTAAAAAATATTTTGAATTTTTAGACCAAATGGACGTCACTTTTCATTAGCTAGTTTTTGATCAAAATTCTGGAAAAAAATCTGAAAAAAATTAAGTGCCAGGTTATATTTTATAATGGTGAAAAAAAGTTGACTTTGGCACTGTGAGGGTTAAGAAGTGATTCAATCTCTGTTTTGTGTTCAGCATATCTGTGTGATTTGAAAGTATTGACCAAGTTGAAGAATTCACTCCATTTCTTCACTGTACACTGGCTTTACCACAGCTCATACAATGATGTGAATGAAACTGGGTACTGAGGTTGAATGGTGGGAGGGATTGTATGGTACATGTTAGGTAGATGTTATTCCTATATCTTCAAAGTGTATGCTATTATAGTCTGATTAAGATTGCTTTTATGCATGCATTTTACCCCATACATGTATACTAACACACACATACAGTAATCTGCCTGGGCAACATACTCCTATGGTTCTACATGGTTGAGCAGTTTCTTTGTGTAACTTTATTATTGGCCTGCTTGCTTCAAAATTTTGCAAATTGGCTAATACTTCATGTCTTGTTATTTTTGTTTGTTTGCTTTTGGGGATGGGTGACTTTGGAATTGATTGAAATGTAATGAATGCCTGTAGCATAACCCATCATCATATTCTGTATATTCAAGCTGATTCTAAGGAGGTTATGCTTAGCAACCAGCAGTCATGGTTACTGAAGAGTGTTGCCTTGGAGATCAAGATAACAGCTGCCAATAGACAGAGGTCTCACACACAGAGGTTACTCAGATTGTTACTTGAAGATGTACAGACGTCTTATAAAGATCCAGGTAAGATGGTGATGATACTGTGAAAGACACGCTGACTATCTTAGTGTTTATTTATTACTTGATGCATGAAGATCATTTGCAAATACAACTGTACTTTTCAAAACAACTGGAAAATGTTTAAATTATGAGATTTGGTGTAAAAGTAAAGTATGATTTCTTATATGTAGCGGAAGTAATATTACAAAAGTACTTGCATAGAATGATCTGGCTGCAAAGCTAGAGTAGGCTTCGGCAAGTGACCTCTCATTAGAGTTAAGTTGTAAGTTCACATGTAAAGCAAAAATAACATTTACGTACATTCCAGAAATGAATGCTGTATTGCTCCTGTCAAGTAGGTTACTAACTTCAACTTAATTTATTTTGAAATATCTTTATTCATCCAATTGATATTCTAGGAATGGTCTCATAATTGAGCAACCTGATGTTTTCTGCTTGATTTGTGCTAAGTTTTTCTGCACATTTATTTGGCACCACCTGTAAATTTTCAATGACTTCTAAAATCTATTTATGTTAAGTACAAGTGCTAGAAGACAAAACAAACACAGAATATGAAGGACTATTTCTGCAATTGCTCAAGTTGTGTACTAAACCTGTCAAGGAAAACATCTAGGAGATATGCATACTACAGAACTGATCATGACAATGAACTTCAGCTGGTGTTATATTTAACTGTGCATGTGTTGTATTTGATGTTTTTTAATGCATTTTGAAAAAGATGACATAGAAGTATTTCAGAGTGAGGTATGCTTGACTTCACTGATTGTGTATGGTTTCAGAGAGTGCTGTGGATGGTACATATACTTTGGCCGATCAATCAAGTTATCTGGAATCAGCATTTGGAACACGTCTGCCATCAACACAAACAATCACAGGTACTGTGATTCTAGCTATAGTATCTGATACATTACTGGTTTTCACTGTAACGGACAAGTTCAAGTGTATTATATTGTTAACACGTTTCCTGCCATACAGTATCATTTCCCCATCTGCCAAGTCAGTAAAAAGCAGTATTGTGCTAAAACCTAGAGTATTTTTACCCACTTGGCTTGTTATAGCAGCTGTAGTTTGTAAAATCATGTTTACAGTATCTCTGTCTTCAGGGACCGTCAAATCTTCAAGTCTTTGTTAAAATGCACCATATGGGACATGTTTTGCTTCACTAGTTTTAACCAAATTGACCTGATGGTGAAATGTAAATTTGTGTTCCACTTTTGGCATGGCAGTGGATACTTCTATGTGGATATTTTTGATGGAAGATACAATAAGTAGTGATATGTTTCCAAGCCATCAGTTTGGTGTCTTGCAAGAATTAGGATCTATGAGTATATGAATTCAACGCATAAACTAGGCAAGAATTTGAAAACTATACTCTTCTTGTGCTAAAAACTAGCAACACTTTCATATCAGTTTTACAATGGCATATCATTTATTCATATCTTTGTCATCTATTGGACTCTATGCTACCATTTTCCAAGCTGAAGTTGGAAAAATGTAACAGAAATCTTTGTATGTAGCTTTAAAGAAAAGAGAGTATAAACCGTATTTTGTAAATTCCTTGACAGGCTCACAAGTAAAAAGGAAGATATTATCTCTGTTGGATTCTGTTGATTTTTGTCAGGAGAGTCCGACATCGCTGCGTCTGGATTACTTGGATCCAGCAACAGTAGAAAAGGTCATTGAATTGTTTGAACAGAAAAATGAGTATGGAATCACCATGTGTAATGTACAAGAACTACATCAGTATTTGATACAGGAACTGAATACTCTGCAAGGCTCAGCTGCTGCAGGTCAAAGGTCACTCATTCAACAGGTAATGGGATCAAAGGTCAAAACAAAGAGCCAATGTCACGTAACTGAATCAAGCTTAAACATGGTTTTTAGCTCATATTTGGTTTTGTATATAAATACCAAAAAGAGCTTATATGATGAGTCGGTGGCGTCTGTATGTCTGTATATTTGTGGGTATGTATGTGCGGATGTATGTCCGTCACACACACAGCTCCCATACCGCCAAAGCTACCATCTCACTATTTGGTGTACAGGTAGATGCAGGGGTTGAGATGTGAATTTGTTCACATGAACGTGTCAGTGTCAAAAATGTGCAAATGAGGTAAGAAAAAGGGAAATCCTGCAAATGTGCAGGAGTGATGGCATGAGTGTCTGAAACAGGCTTGAGTCATTTCCAGTCATTGTTTATGAACTGTTACATATTAACAGACCAGCTCAAACCATAGACAGTAGAGGGGGGAAGACTGTCTATGGTCCAACTAAGAGGGACTAACTGTTTCTGCTATGCATGTTGCTAAAGTTGACCTCCAGTACCTAAAGTTTCAGACCTTATTTACTTTTGTCATTCTTTTTTTTCTGGTTTAAATATTTCTTGTTGTTTTTATGGTTGTACTATGCAGAAATCATTGTTATAACATAAACGTAGAATTTTCCTCCACTGAACAGATAGAAACAATATTTATTGTTGATCTTTGGTACCCATACTGGTATATACCAATTCTGATCAAATTTGAGCGACACCGTATAATTGCGGTATTTTGGGGGGATGGGAGGACATTTTCTGACCTTAAAATGTGCTGCATTTTATTTGGGATTATATACAAATTTGAGATTCATCAAGATGTTGTCAGTTTGTGTCTGTCCTTTCTTCAGAAATTTTGATATCAGTGGACATGTCTTATTTCTATGTCATCCAAGCACACATATCTCCAGATTTTCCTGTCGGTGAAATTGGACAATTTGATTTCAAGGATTTTAATTACATGTTATTTGTTTGGTATCAATGTTTTCCACAACTTGAGGGGCCAATATATAACAAGACACAATTTGCAGTTTCTTTTATGGTGAAAATGTATTCCTTTGTACTCTCATTAACATATGATAGATTGCTTGAAAAACAGGTGGCTAATCAGTAACTCCATATTCTCATTGCGATAGCATTAAGTATAGATGTCCACCAAATGTCGGTACTTGTTTGTAGAATATCTGTGTATAACATGAAAATTAGATGCTAACAGTTTCTTTAGAATCTCATCAGTGTAACTTGAGCTGTAGTTACAATATTGATCCCTGCAGGAAATTCAGTCTGTTTTGAAGAATGTTGTTGCCAGAAATTTTGTAAGGGAGAATATGGCTGCCAAGAAGCATTCATTTGACGCCTGGCGACAGATGACAGAAGTGATGCTGACTGCGTGTCCGTTTGATATTCTGAAACCAGACACAAGACAGGAGTTTATTCTTGAACTTCTTCAAGATCTTTTAAGAAAGGTCAGTTTTTAAATAGTCTAAATCTGTACAATATCTGTAATCTTTATTCGGTAAAACCCTGTACAATATCTGTAATCTTTATTCGGTAAAACCCTGTACAATATCTGTAATCTTTATTCAGTAAAACCCTGCCAAGTCAATGAATGTATTTATTTCCAGGTTACTCAGCTGCTTGCATTCAGGGGCCATCATATCGTGACTTTAGTGAAATTCAATAATGTATGTGTATAATAGTCAACCCACTGTAGGGGAATTTATGCAGTGCTCAAACTGCCAAGCTTAGTAGAGGTACATGTATGTTATATTCTTGCATAGACAGTGGATATTAGCAATGACCCAATGCCGCTGTGTCACATACTTGGCAAGATGGAGGGTGACAAAAAAGTTAGTTATTATGAAGAAACTGAAAACAGAGAGGTCCTGGTTTATAAGATTTCTATAAGGACAGGTTTCACTGTACTTATCCGATGTGGCATTGCTAATATCTTCATAGTAATAAGCAATCTCATTTGCCATACTGACTATATTTTGATCTGAAGAAAATAATACCATCGTTTTGTTCTGAACAGTCCAAAGAGTATTTGATGTAAGGAAATGTTAGCAGTTTGTAATTATATTGTGGAGATTTGTAAAAAACTATATAAGCCATTGTCTGATTAATCCACTTTCTACCAGGCTCCATCAGACAAATCTTAGAAATAAATACCACTTTGGAGAAAGAGGATTAACCAATCAAAGTTCTCCTTTCATTATTCAGGTAGCCAATCCTGAAGCCC
This sequence comes from Ptychodera flava, assembly GCF_041260155.1. Taxonomy (NCBI): domain Eukaryota; kingdom Metazoa; phylum Hemichordata; class Enteropneusta; family Ptychoderidae; genus Ptychodera; species Ptychodera flava. The sequence continues at coordinate 2,871,764 of NC_091929.1, forward strand.
GACAGGAACTGATTGCCCCAGTAGCTGGTGTGATCCTCATCTTGATGGTAAACTTACGTCAGAGCATTGTACATGACCAATCAGATAGTGGTATAACTCAATATATCAGCATGTTAGATACATCTACTGCATCCATGTCAGTGTTAGCAAGTCAGAGTGCTATGTTAGGAACTGCATCAAGTCTTACAGCGTCACCGTTGGTTGCTGTTCTCAAAGGATTAATTGAATTCATCATGCAGTCAAGTAAGTTTATCATCTTCCATGCTATTCCCAGTAAAGGCCAGAGTGAAGAAATCCTTTGTAATATTTTCACTCCAGCATCCCATAGATAAGTTAGAAAGTGGTTTAAAATCGCAGTCAAAATATTTAACACAAATCAGTATTTGACAGTTTTCTCATACAGCCTGTTAATACCTGTAACTTTATGCACCTAGAGCATACAATAATACTTCACTAATAGTTAATGTGTTGTAATATGACTTCTGTAAGGAAGTATTTTGTGGCGATGTTTAAGTCACGGCTGTGTTTTGTGACAGAAAATCATTCAAAATGGAAAATTCAGCAAGATTGTGTTATTTCCTCTAAAACTCCAAAAACTGATGTGTACGCAGACGCAAAACAAAGAGTTTAATTACTTTGAAAGTTTGACCTAACTTTTCAAAAATGCATACATGTGTATGCTATAATTTAATTTGGAGTGATTGTGAGCCTGCAAAGGGTTCTTGTCTGTTTTAAGAGATCACCAAAAGTCCCACAGAGGCTGTCAGTCAATTTAGCTGACCAACAACCTATAGAGGGAGCTATAATTACTTGAGGTGGCTTACAACCTTAAACAGGCAGTGTGTTACCAGTGGTTGCTTCAATTACTTAAATATGAAGGAAGAAAAACATTTTCTGCATATTGAGGTATTGTATCATGTACTTCAGCTGCATGTTTACAAACTTTTGATATTGGAATGAATGATCTGCTTAGGGTGCTATGTTTGTTAGCTTATCATATTCTTTGTTATTGACAACCAAGACAATTTGTAAAACTGTAAATTTTACGATTTTGTTTCACAACGTACAATGTATGATTTGCAGGCGGTGGACAGCAGAGAGTTAGAGCACACCTGTATGGCGCCCTCGTCAATTTTCTACAGCTGCCACAGAAACCCAAGGAAATCCCATCATTAGAAGATAAGAAAACAGTTCTTGATTCAGCTGAATTGACGGAATATGAAAAACTGGTGAAAAATAATGTGTCGGTGATTACCAGTTATGGAGAGAACTTGATGGAAATGGTTTGCAGGGATACATGTGATGGCCATGATGTTGGCAGGGTGAGAGACTTCATGACAACTCATTAGACGACTGTTCTGACCAATATTTAGAAAAATTAATGTTCTCATCCATACTTTTTGAACTGCAATTTGCCTAGATTTACTTCAAAAGGTCAAATGAAATACAAATAGTTTTATGTCTCTCATGGAGATTTTCATTTGACCGTCAATATTAAACATAGGTGACTATCACTATCAATAGCAACCAGTTTCCATTTCAGCGATCAGTCTCACAGGTGAAAAACCAAACAATGACTTGGCGCTTTATCTTTAAAAAATTCAGTATATGTTTGCCTTAGAACAAGCACAGAGAATCTCATGTAATGTAACTTTTAGGTCACAATGTTTACAATCCTTGACCGGAACTTTTTTATACCAAGACATTTCAGGATTGTCAAAGAAAAGTCAGTTGTAGATGCTTGCAAACAACAGCTCTGTGAAATTTGTGCATGATCATCTACTACAAATTCATTTATTTTGTTCAACTCACTGAGAAATGCATAATCATTGGAAATTAAGTCAGCTCACATAAATTATATAACACATACTGGAAGTGCCCCATGAAGTATGTGTTACATAATTTATCAGACTGTTTGAATGTAATACCCTAACCTGGAAGTACCTTGTGTTTTGTGCTGTCATATTTTGGTTCCATTCTTGGTCAAATACTTTACAAACTTCAAAGGTAATTTCTTGTTTTACCAGTGGTAATGTCATCAAGATATTGTATGTTTTCTGTTTACATTTTGCAAGACGGTTAATAAATGTCTTGCTAAATTATATTCACCAGTTATCATGGGAAAGTAAAATATTGGAATTATATTGAGTATTCAAACTTGCCCCTCAGTAAAATAATACGTTGATTTTATTTCTCTTGACTTTTCAGATGTTAGCATTTTCAGTCATTGATTGCATTGTGTCTTTTGACAAACATCAAAGATGGCTGTCTTTCCTCACATCGAAAGGATATCTTCGTCACCTGATAGAGGGCATAGTCCAAGATGACCAAGCCTTGCAGAGCATGTTGAAACCAACACCAGAACCTCTGAAAGCTCTTTATGTCTATGAATCCAAAATGGTAAGTTGTACTGAAAGTTTTTTCCAAAAGGAAGTGTTTATTATCATTGTGAATTTATTGCCAGAGATATGATTGTAATTGTGTGTACAATTTTGATTGTTATTGACTTTCACAAGTCATGAAATGTTGCTGACAAACATTTGTTGTTGAAATTAATGAGAGAACTGTGTAACACCATTTTCACTTCTGTTGCATTGGGCCATGTTGCCATTGATGAAAAACTGTCAATTCACAAACAGAGCAAACATACAACCAACCATGCAACAAATATGGCAAAAGTATTTATTAAAATTGAATTTTTGAAAGTCCTGAATACCTTGATACTGTAAAGAGGATATTTAGAGTCCAAACCTGCTAAATATACCAAGCCGATGAAGATGAAAATATTCATAGATTTGGATCAATATTGCTTTCACTGACTGGGTAGATGGGGAAGTAATACTGTCTGGCAGGATTAGGGTTAAATATGTTCATAGTGCATTCTTTTTTATATTTTTCGATGTCATTTTCAATTCAAATGTGCCATGCAAATGACAAAGTAGATTAGATTACAGTCAAATTAAGTTGTTACAGCCGACTATGTCATCTATCTTCCATATGAAGCAACTCTACAAGATGTTCAATACATGAGGCATGTAACAAATCACCATGAACACCTCATAAATGTTTACCGGATGCAGTCATTGTCACTGGGTCAGAAATGATGATTGTTATATACACATTTCTTACAGAGTTTGCTGGCAAGATTTGCAATGACACCAAGGGGAGCCCAAGAACTGTTACATGCTGGCTTGCTACAAAGACTCTCAGATTGTAAATTCTTTGATTTACGGCCAGAACAAGACATGTACAAGTAAGACCAGGATGCTGCCACTCTTTTGATGTTCATTTTTAACAGTCTGTGTTTTTGTGTATTTGACATTGAAGGGTTAGAGTTTGAATAACACTAAAATATTGTAATCACTTGTGTATATCCTTTTAATGATTTATGAAAAGACATGGTTGCCCCCAGAACTTTCACAAATTCTCAAAGCAGATTTAGGTATATAATATGAATTTTCACACATGGTGAGGTATTCAGTGTCAGGTTTCTAAACTCTTCCTTTATATTGCATAAAAATTAGTCTATAGTTATTCTTTTTCATGTTGACACAACTAGAAATGAAATGTTTAGACCTTAGAGGGTCAGTACACTCGAACTTTTGATGATTTTCACAACTTTTGTTTTTAATGTCAACTACAGTTTCTTGTTCTACTCCCCAAAGCATGTTGAGTATGCAGCTTGTCAACTCAGTCTGTACATTGTTATTGTTGACAAAATAATTCTGGTCAGGACTAGAATTCAAATGTAAACAATAACAGTGTATTTTACAAATATAGACGCTATGTTGACAAACTGAATAGTGGGTATTTCAACATGTTTTGGTAAAACAAGAACTTTCAACTGATATACAAGACAAAAATAGTGAAAAAACCATCAAAAGTTACAGGTATTAGCACTTTAAAAAAGTACTATACGGTATTACTCAAACCAAAAATTAGAAAAACCAAAACCGTCCCGTATTCAAGCTTGGCCAAAATAATCAATTTGTTTCAAGATCACTTAATCAAGAGCTACCAACTCACACCAATGATACATGTATCTCATATTCTTCAAAATTCATCTTATTTCCAGGCCAAGAATTTTAAGTGAACCACATGAAGATGGTGATATAGAGAGTTTTGTACCAAGCATCATGGCAAGATACCGTCAACTTTTATTCCCTGCATTGAAAGTTTCACTAGCTATCATGACATCTCTCGGTATACAACACTTAGAGGCTGCAGGTCAGGTATGTGTCACCGGTAACAAGATATCCACTTCACTTTCTGTAGAAATACAGACAAACATAAACATTTAACCTTTCTCACATTTGTTTACACTTGGAGTTGGATACCCCAGCAATCTATAATTGGACTTTAAACTCTTGAACAAAGTCACTGAGAGTACTAACTATGGCTCATTAGAATGTCTGTGAAATAATGACAGAAGTGGTGTTGTTATATTGTAATGTGTTGTTTTGCTATTCTATTTCCTAGCTTTCATGTATAAAGTTACTGATTGGATGCCATTATCACTGTGTGACTGCAATGTTAACTCTGGTGTGATGCTTTGGCAAATACAATCTATCTATACCTCTGTTGATCAGCCAGACATCAATGTAATCTCAACAGAAACTGTATCCACTGGTTTAAAAGATCATATTTTTGAGATTTTCTGAACAAAATATTTCCAAAAACTTAGAATTTTTATGCATACTTCCAAACATTTAAGTCCTCTTCAATCATAAATGACCAGATGACAAAGATATAGACAAGGTTTTCATTTTTCTAAATGAAAGGTTACAATGTGATTACCCTCATACTGTAGGGTTTACAGTTTGTGATTGCACATAGAGACGTCTTCAATGCAATAATGAGAGATCGTCTTGTCCAGACAAACCTAGCAGCATTACAGGAACTCTCTCTAACAACTGCTGTCATCTACAGAGCTGCTGCTAAAGGTAGGCCTAGTGTAGGAACATTTATTGACTTGAGAAAAAGTTCTATAAAAGATAAAATTTCAGACAACAGTGTATACTTATGACACAAGTAAAACAATTATCACTGGCCAAAATATTATACTATGTTGTCGTAATACCACAAATACATACCATAAATCCAATATTGTTTTGCTGTACATTTTAATGATATGTTGTGGAAATGAGTTCCAGTTTTATTTTCAAAGAAAGATACTACTCTTCCTGAAGATCAATTTTCTTGTAAACATTTTGAGAAAATGAATCCACTGTAAATTTTGATTCTTAAAATTCTAATTGAAGATTTCAGCTACTGTATTTAAGTCTGGATTTTACGATAGAATTTAGTAGACTTGTACATGAACCACACATACATTGTGCAAGGTGTGAAGCTTTGAAATAAGATCTTTTCATAAATTTAATCTGTGTCTGTGTCATTTAATCTATGTCTACATACCATTTGGAATCACTTTAGAGTGTTTCATGTCATGTGAAAATTTATTTTAATCTTATAACAGCTGCATCGCATGATGTGTCGTTATACGAGGACCAATCAGAGATAGAGTACCAGGGCCATTTGTCTGGTATTCAGCGTCAGATGTTGGCCCTGGTTCTGAGGTACTACTGTCTTGATCAGTGGAATAAAGAACTGAAAAACATGGAGAGTTCCATCAGTTCAGATGGATGTGATAAAAAAGATGAAATCATGGAGGAAATCCTGGCAATTTCTTCAAATATAACTGCTTACTGTCGAACAGTGGTGTCAAGTTCAGGTAAGTTCAGTCCCTTTATATCACAAACTATGATTACTGATCATGTATAAGTGTTTGTAAGATTTTTGTATCAGTGTGCACATGTTATCATTGGCATTTACTTAATGTTAATTTGTCAGTTGTATACGTGGATTACCTCTATGTTTACAAGGGTTTAGTCCTTAGAGGATTAATGCTGACAATAGCAACAAAGTTCATAAATTTAATGCATAAATTCGTCAGAAAAACTATAAAACTGAGAAAGCCATAAAATCTTGATCAAACTGAAACATCTATTCAGTATTCTCATCTAAATTCAGTCAAAACTTCTAAATTTTGATCTGACGAAAGTTACAATAATATCATATCAAGGACTTGTAAGCTACACAACAAAACGTAAAGGTTGTGGATGTGTAAAACGACATGTTTAGATAAGTAGCATGTTTTGATAACAGCATGTTTAGATGTCCGTGGGTCTTCATTAGAACCCATGAACAGACAGTTTCACAAACTTTTTAAAAACCACTTTTTACTACTTCCTTGGAGAACGCTTTAAGATTGTTGTCTGAAGCTTCATGACCCGGAAATGTCTCATTTAGAGTTGCATAAACAAACTGCTGAAGGAGTATACCAGGTAGATTGTGCAGTAATGCAGCACATATGCACATCTGATCACCATCAGAAAATCGTACCAGTGTTGCAGTTTGATGTATTTTAAGGCCTGCATCAGGTGTCAGATTGTCTTGACATGAAAGTTACTAGATTACAATTTCAATGGAAAGCAAAAGACTATGTCACCTCTATAATCCTCTCACAGACCAGAATGAACTTGATCCCAGGTATCAATCTTCAGCCTTTAATTAGGTAATTTGCAGTTCATTGTACAACCTGTTGGATTTTAACAATGTCATATTGTTATTTTCAGCATCGAGTTCAGAGTTCTGTCGTATGTTATTCACTGCCAGTCTTACAGAAGCAAGGTCACAAGATATGCTTAGTGTGAATGGTAAGTGGCAACTCTGTAGTCATGGAAACCAGACAACGCATATTGTCACCTCAGTTGGAATATTTTAAGAAGTACTAGTAGTGTATGATAATCAGTGGTCAGTGGGCTTGCTTTGGAATAAAATGTTGCACTCCAACTAATGCTGTCTTAATTTTTGCATATGATTTTGTTTGTACTGTGGTAAATTTGAATTCCAGGTTTAACCCATTGTCAAATGTCTACCCAGGCTTTTGGTTTTTTTGGTTTGTGCATAGTGAGTGCTGATAAGCTAAGTTTTGTCAGGATATCATGTTATGTATGTACATGTAAATTAATAACAATGGAAGAGGTAGAGATGATAATATGTTGTTATTGAATTAAAGAAATTAGCTTACCAGTATTGTTATAGAGAATGTTACCAAAATCCTGTACTGCTAGGAACTTTCACAAGTTCAAACTGACACACCTTTTTTACCATATATGAATGTATGCAAATTTGCTGTTACCAAGTAATTTGCACTGCCTTGTCATCTATTAGATTTTCAGGTGTCGTCTGTGAGTGGAGGTCGACCGCCGAGTCTTGGAATTTTGGTGCGACATCTAAGACAGTGCGTCTTTTCCTTCATACCGGCCATAGAGAGTTACAAACAATATATCAGAAAATTACAAAACATCAACGAAATACCAGCAGAGGAACTCAGAGAGGTGTGTGAAACGTTATGATGCAGTATGTGTAAAGAGACATTCTAATCTCTGTTTTGTGCAGTAGTGAAGTGTGTAACTTTTACCCCTGACCAAACTTACAAGTAGATTTTGTTATATAGCCCAGATAAGCAAATCTCTTTTGATCAAAATGTCTACAGGACAATATTTTGTTCCGGACAAAACAGTCTCACAAAACATACATGACAATTCTTCATGTGTTCTAATGCAAACTTATTGTTGTCTCTGATTTTCAAAGACACTTTTCTGTACTGCGTAATCACCAATGCTTTGTTGGATGTGTTAATATGTCTCTGTATCTTGTCTTCACAGCTGTCATCCAGTGTTGTCACATCCAACACAGACAAGATGTCAACACATCAACGACAGCTACTAGCCAGTAAACGACTTACACAGATCACACAACACAAAGCCAAGGAACTTGCTCTTTATCATTGTATCCTTAACCTGTCTACCCATAATGCCCTGTCCACAGGTCCACACTCTTTCTACCCATAATTCCCTGTCAACAGGTCCACACTCAGCATTGATAACAATGGGGTTGGGCTTAACTTTGGTGTTGAAACTGCTGAAAATGTGAAAAATAATTTTTCAGGGTCTGTATGCACCTGGAAAGTCTTTGAAAGTTCTTGAACTTTTAAAACCTCCCGGAAAGTCCTGGAAATTGAAATTGAGTCCTAAAAAGTCCTGGAAAATTGATAATCCACCTATAGTTTTCAAAATGATGGAATGATCAGTCAAAATATCGGAAATGACAGGTAAAACAATGTGAAAAGATATATCCTTAAGGTGGAGCTGCGTGTTGCCAACACAAATTTTTTCAAAGCAATATTTCTCATCAAAGATGACAAGGAAACCCCCTAATACTATATATTTTCAAAAAGCAGAGACTCTAAAGTTTAGTTTGGTGGCAGCAGCTTACTCAAAGGACAAAGTGGGTTAAATTTCGGGTAAAAAACCTCAATTTTGGTATTAATGATAAAAATTAATTTAAGTCAAAAACTGACCCTATTTTCTGAAACGTAATGTTTCACGTGAAAGAAGAGTATACGTATTTGGCATTATCTATCCTCATTCTAAAATGGCAGGGGTTTAAAGACTGACACTAAAAAAAATTCATTGAAATCATAATAAGCAAAATTGAAATGCCTCTTATTCAAAATGTAAGAACTTTATTGCCAAACAAAGTTGTTGTTTTTTATGTAGCTACTATAGACTATAGTCTATAGAAGCTATTGGGATGGGTATCCGTCCGGCGTCCGTCGTCAGTCTGTATGTATGTATGTATGTATGTATGTATGTATGTCCGTTTGTGAGGCGTCCGTCCACTCAAATATCTTGAGAACCGCAGTACTTACAGATTTGATATTTGTTGTGTAGATGAAAAATACGATTTTGAGAAACTATTTTTTTTAATTTTTTGATATTGTTGAAAATAGGCAAATTAATGCCAAAAAGGTGTTTTTTGTTAAAAAATCTTCTTCTTCATAACCGCTGGTCAGACAGCTTTGTTATTTGGTATACAGGTCCCTAGGGGTAACCCAACTTAGACTTGTTCAAATTGTGATGAAATATGCAAATCTGTATTTTTAAGGAATTTTTTTTCATTTTTGGTCAAAATTTGACTTACATTGTATGTAATTCTTGTACTGTATAAACCCTATCAATTCACCCAGAAAAAAATAATTAATATGATTTTAAATAATTGAATTAATTAGGAAATCATCAAAGCCAAAATAATTTTAGTGTAGAATTATCAGAAAGTTCAACTTTTTTTGACAGTTAATAGTGAAATGCTTACCATCTTGGAGGATTAAAACATGTAAAGGCAACTTTCCTGAATCCCAACTTTGACATATTCTGAACCGTCATTTATTGTGCCCTGTATGTTATCTAAAAGAAATTGCTCAAAATAGTCAATAGAGATAGAGATAGAGATAAAGATAGAGAAAGTTCTAATTTCCATTTATGGTTGACTTGGTAAGGATAAAATAAAATTACTTTTTGAGGAAAAAATAGAGTGGTCAAAGTGATAGGGTTTTTATGGTAAAGCTGGGCTGTATAAAGATTCCTCGTGTGCTATTTATAGCAATTATGCAATCTGTGTAAACAGTGCAATGAAAGTGTAACATGATTCCTTATAATGCTTTTGATGACCTTGAACTTCTTAAGTTTCAAACCTTTGTCTCTTCAGTGTGCTTTCTCTGAGTATGTACAGTCTCAACTTATTAAACAGAACTCACAATGTTAATCAAAGATATCCACCTTCTTCATCAATACATGTGTCACAAAAGGTTATTCTCTACATAACTCAACAGAGCTCTGTCAACTGTTGAGTTGCTTGTTCTTTCAAAACCGCTGGTCAGACAGCTTTAATATTTAGTTTACTTGTCCGTAGGATGACCTTAGTGAGATAATTTCATACAGTAAGGAAATACTTAATTTTGTATCCATGTCTATAGTAGCTTCAGGGACTTTGGCCCTATGTTTTATGTAGCAATTAAAGAGCATAATGTGAAAATTTCAGAAAATTTGACCCAGCCAGAGGGGAGTCAAATTCTTTGGAAATTTTAAAAATTGGGAGGAAAAAGAAGCCAGGAAATTGGGTGATTAACATACATTTGCATAAATTAACACTTCTTTATCACGCAACTTTAGAATGCTTGACAAGCCAGAAGGTGAATCCGACCAATATTTTAATCTTTGGTTAACAAATTAATTATAATTGAATAAATATTTACAAAAAAGTGATTTTTGAGCAAAATATGCTTTGTTGGGTGCAGCGCCCCTTAAGGTGGTTGGAAAGGCTATTTTGCACCAATTTGTTTCTCAGAGTAAATGTCAAGTTTCAAGTGTTAGAATCAAGATATTTAGTTCAAATTTTCAGGATAACGCCCTTAGTTAATATTTTCTCCAAAGAATATGAAAATTGTATATTTGCAGCCATGATTTGAAATATGACACCAGTAAACATTAAAATTTAATTTTTCATATTTTTTTTACATATTTTAATTTCATAATAATTGGATAGTATTAATATTACCAAATTAGTTATAAATATGTTGACACTATTTATTGTAAGATTTGTACGGCAGGATTTGTAAATAAAATTTGTTTTTATGATTTTACATGGGTTTATATATCAAAAAATTATTAAAAATTCTTTCAAATTTCAGAATGTTAATTTTCAAAAAGTACTTCAAATACAGGAAAATTGTGCCGTACAAATCTTATCTGTAACCTTGTTAATAGGCTGTAAAAATTCCATGTCCATATCTCATTTGAAAGTTGGATTAAATTGGTATACAATTATGTAGGAAAACTGTTATTCTGTCAAAAATGTTGAAAACAAGCCATATTTGCACCCCTCTTTTGAAGTCATAGAGCAGTTTTTTTGGTTAATCTCACTTTTGACACCTCTTTGAAGCTTAAAGAATCTAAAAATGCATATACAATAGCAGTCACTCACTCTGAATGCCAGCACCACCTTGTCAAACTTTCCTGAAAAACAGCAAATAATGACTTTCCCTTTTCAAACATTGTATTAAAAGCTAGGGGACCTCTACCATAGTTAATACACTAAGGACTCCCCAACTTCTTCTTATTTGGTCAGTTTTTCAGAAGTTTTAACAGGCTATAACTCTGCAATGCCTTTGTGCCCAAATTTCTAGTTTTTTTTATTCCACAGAGAATGTTGACTACTTTTATATTTTAATAAATTTGTTGAAGTTTATAACTGACGCTCTAGCCTTTCCAACCACCTTGAAGTGATGTCTGGAAAATGGTGTTTTTGGACCTCTCAAATCTTTGAACATTGCTGAAAAAAGTCCTGTAAAGACCTTGAATTTTAAGTGACTTTTGAGTGCATAGACTCTGATTTTCAACCTTTCCAATGAACTTTAAGGCTTTCCATTTGGCATTTGCGTACTTGAACTCACAGTGACACTGTAATTGATGAGCCGTTTTACTGTAGTGATTTCTGTCCATGGTCTAATTTCAAGACTTCTAAGGTAGTTTTCATCAACTGTTTTTGCCAAGACCAAAATCAAAATCGATAGGCTTCAATCGCCAAAGATACTTTGTGTCTTCCCAACTGCCATGTGTAAAATATGAATACTTTCCTTATCTGTTGTTCAGACATCATAGAAAATTCAATATTTTTGTTATGGCGCCATCTGGAGTTCTATCTTATCCATTGTCAGCCGAGTGATTCAACAAGCTCCTTGTTTCCAGTGGCAACAATGAGATCTGAGAATCCCAGAAGACTCCAAGGTGAGAAGAGGTCAAAGGTCATTTAGATTTGGAAAATATGTGTGTTTGTGAAAATCATTAAATTTCTTGTTGTTTGAGTATGAATATATATATATATGGAAGTATCATATTTGCAATAACCTCCAACAGGATTTTGTACAATCAAATTTCATGTGTTGTGACTGTTTTTGTTTATAAAATTTTGCACAAAAGCTGGCATTGACAGAAATCTTTTACTAAAATAATATTTTTTCTTGTAGATTATCCGCTGTATTCCAGGGATAATGGCTACCAAGATAGTTCAATCCATGAGAGTTTTACAAAACTGGCTGGAGCATCTGATGGAGTTACTAAAGAGGATTTAGAGCAGGTATGTAACTACAGGCCCTTGGATACACTGGTTTGCAGGGTACACTGATTTGCCATATTGTAATGTTCCTCAACTTTTTAATATTGCCGGTACCCAGATCCTATCAGGAAATTGAAAAAAAAAACAATTTTGTTGATACAAAGGTATTAGAATTGAATTAAAGTGCAATGCTGTGTCCACAATATGCAATGTTACTTGTCACAAATGAATTCTAGTCCCCACTTCAATTCAATCTTCACTAATGATACTGGACATCTAACACACGGGTTGTATTAACAAGTTGAATGCTTGGTATTTTGACATGATTTTGTGTGCAGAACAGAGTTGTATTTCATAAACAAAACAAAATTAATGGAACACAGATCAAACTCAGATGATACAGCCAATGATGTTTAACTCTTTTGATACTCAGCCTTGGAGAAACCAGCTGTCATATTTCTGAATATAGAATTACGTACATGTCTTCTTGCCAAGTAAACAAATTGACTAAGAAAATGTCAATAGATGACAACTTCTAGTGTTGAATCCTGTGATGGTAGATAAAAATAAAATTGACATTGAATGCGTGTTTGTTGCCATGGTATCATATAAATTGTGTTGCACGATATCCTGCACATGATCAATATAATGATATTGGAACCAAGGCTGATAGCAGACTCTAATTAACTCCATTACAGCTGACGTCTTCTGCTGTGAAAACGGTTTTCTCAAATTATGAAAATAATATGAAATGTCACTACAGGCAAGGCCATGTATTAATGGGTAGCCATGCATTACAGAGTAAAGTACCAACTAATCAGGGCTAAGATTCTACATTTAGCTCAAAGATCCATCTTTCTGTTATTTGATAGCTTTATAGTTTCTGAGTGAAAATTGGTGCATTTGATGTTTAGCCTTTTTAGCTGTGTAATCTTGCTTAACCGTGGACCAGAATTTAACAAACATGGATAGAAATTTATTTGAGACATTGAGATACTTTCAGAGTATGAAATCAAACACCACAGTATAAAATCAAACACCACAGTATGAAATCAAACACCACAGTATGAATGCAAACATCACAGTATGAAATCAAATATAGTATAAGTAAAAACATCACAGGATGAATGCAAAAACATTACAATATGAAGTCAAATATCATAGTACTAATGCAACACATCACTGTATAAAATCAAATATCACAGTTTGAATGCAACACATACATGACAGTATGAATCAAACATCAGAATATGAATGCAAACATGACATTATGAATCAAACATCAGAATATGAATGCAAACATGACAGTATGAATCAAACATCAGAATATGAATGCAAACATGACAGTATGAAATCAAACATCAGAATATGAATGCAAACATGACAGTATGAATCAAACATCAGAATATGAATGCAGACATGACAGTATGAAATCAAACATCAGAATATGAATGCAAACATGACAGTATGAATCAAACATCAGAATATGAATGCAAACATGACAGTATGAATCAAACATCAGAATATGAATGCAAACATGACAGTATGAATCAAACATCACAGTTTGAATGCAACACATGACAGTATGAATCAAACATCAGAATATGAATGCAAATATGACAGTATGAAATCAAACATCAGAATATGAATGCAAACATAGTATAAGTACAAACATCACAGGATGAATGCAAAAACATTACAATATGAAGTCAAATATCATAGTACTAATGCAAACATCACTGTATAACATCGAACATCAGAATATGAATGCAACACATAACAGTATGAATCAAACATCACATTATAAAATCAAACTTGAATGGGTTATCAGTGCAAGTTTTGACCATTCAGAACATATATGAAGATACAATAGAAACTACAGTATACCTAACTATTTGAACATTTTAATTTGTAGCATAGCAAATAATGTAGCCAATGTATGTTACTATTTGGAATTTGAGCAATTGCAGCTATACAGCTTCATTATTGAAATTTTTGATAGAAATGTACAGTCTCAGTGAGAAACCTTGAATATTGTTTAAAGTGCAAAACTCTAACAGATCAGTGTGGGCACTCAATGATGGTACAAGATGGTAAAGTTGAAAACATGACATCAGCAAGACTACTGTGTGAAAACTTGCTTCAAATATACCAGGATTTTCCACAAGGGGATTTTTAGGGTTAGGCCACCCCTGTTTTTGAGGAAAACATATGTTAATAGCGACAAAAATCCATCTTCATAGCAAAAGAATATGCAAATTATTTATTGTCATGAAAATTGGTCATCCTGCTGTTTGCCAAACTATTGAGAACAGTATACATGTATGTAACTCCAATATTTCCCCCCACAGACGTTTAAGAATACATCAATACCAACGTTTTGCCATCCTGGCTAACCCTACATAGAGAAAACCACTATTTCAGCAAACCAGTAGCGTATCAGTACCATATCATCACTGTTTACTGGATTTACTCAACAGTTGACTCAACCAGATATTACTGGATTATTCTGTATGTATGTATGTATGTATGTATGTGTGTTAGTTTGTGTGGATGTATGTCCGTCCATATCAAAATCTCCAAAATCGCAACACCTACCATTTCAGTACTTACAGTTGCACCCAGGGGTGGAGATGTGAATTTGCTCAAATGAACATGTCAGTGTCAAAATATTAAAATTAGGTAAAAAAGGGAAAAGCTAACAAATCGGTAAAACTCTGTAACCACTGGCTAGATTTGGTTGAAACTTGGTATGCAGGTTCTTTATGGTGACTTGCTTAGATTTATTCAAATAGTTGTGAAATTCTGATAGTTGTAATTTTGGGCAATTTATCCCGTTTTTGGTCAAAAAATCTTCTTCTTGCCTTGAAACTTTGGTATGCATGATCCTAGAATTGTCTTCTGTCTGAATTGGTGAAATTTTGGTGAAATTTTGATATTTATATTTTGGGGACAATTTTTCGCATTTTTGGTCAAAAAATCATTTTCCCAAAATTAGCTATTCTAATTGCATTGAAACTTGGTATGCATGTACCTGGAAGCATACTTAGTTGAGTGTCTTCAAATTGTAGTGAAATTTTCATATTTGTACTTTTGGGGCAATTTACCCAATTTTTCTGGTCAATCATTTTCTCTGAAATGTCGCGTGTGATTGCTTTGAAACTTGGTGTGCATGTTCCCGGGGTAAATTTAGTTAAGTATACTCACTCTGGGCTGCCACATCAGACCAATGTGGGCCAAGTGCCATTGACGCTATGTTTCCAAGTGTAAGAAAATGATGGACGTCATGGTACTCACTGTCATCTCTTTAACTCTGTGTGTTCCTGGTATTCATACAGAAAGTGGCCTTGATTTGTCAGAAAACCACAATGTGTTTGTTGATGTTTGAATCTACACACTGATGAATAATAACATTTAAGAAAAACATTTAGACGGAAAACATGGAGTATAGCTTTGCTTCACTGTGTTTCTTGAAGGAAGATCTCTCTAAATATTTACAAAGAGTAGAACTTGTATAGCAGTTTACACTGTAAACAGGAAAGATTATTATTTGATATTGTCTTCCATGATTTACAAGCCCGATACTAATTTTTAGATAAACACACCATTGATAGGTTCATTAATTTAGAGATTATCAGGAATATGTCCGTGTCTGGTGCACATCAGAAGCTTTTCATATTGTGACTGTCAAATCACATCACATCACAGTGCTCCTATTTTGGCCCACATTGTGGCTTTATGACAACTTCAGATGGATGAACTGCGTTGTTGTCTGGCCTCTCTGTCTTCCTTACAATCACAGTAAACTTATAACAGTGAACAAAGTTTCCAATAATAACTCACAGGTACGTTTGTATCGTAACTAGCAGCAACCAATTATAAATCAGATGTACCTGAATTGCTTTTGCACAAGCCCTATTACCCAAAATTGTGGATGAAATATTGTCATTTTTTGTAAACTATTTCTTATTTCAATTTCTTTTTCAGTTAAAAGTTGATGCTGTTGCCTGCCTAAATGAACCTTTATTTGAGAAGTTAATGACAGTGGATGAATGCTATGGAAAGAAACACACACGCTGTAGTTTTGTACCGGCTCTAGTACGGAGAATTCGACAACTTCTCAAACTGCACACTGGAACATAAGGACAATGTAACTCTGTAGTGGGCTGTCAGTCCTGATATTGTCAGTTGAAATGTGTAGAAATATGTATGGGTAGCCATCTATGGTTTGATGAGTGCTCAGATCTATCACCTACCCTGTCTCTTAATTGCCAAGGATTATGATGTACACTGTGCGTCTATTCAGGCACACTTACATGTTCATCAAGTGTTCCAAAGTTCAAAGCCAACTCTCAGCCTTGTCAACTTAATGTTTTAACCCAAGACATAATACAAGATACAGTGCCGTACAAACTCACATCAGTGTATTTCACAATCCAATGTGGATACCAGGAAGCCTTTCCACTGTTACTTCGATTTTGTTATGTCCAAATCTTGAAGTGAGTACATTGAACACCACACTTTACTACATTCCTATATTGCGATCATTTTCAATAGAATTAGTGGACCCGTATCTTCCTAAAGTCTGTCAAAGGATTGAAACATACTGTTATGCGCTTCAGTCAAACTTGTTTATTTGACAACCTAATCTGATGTGTGCATATCATAATACAACATTTCTTTAACCCTTTGCACCCTGACCCCCTGGTACTCTATGATGTCATCGGACATTTATGTCCAAGCCGGGTTCAAAGGGTTAAGTTTGCTATGATTTAAAATATGTTTTTAAGGATGACAGTTATCTGTGAACAATCTAGACAGAGTGAAATATACAGTGATGCTGCATGCCATGGCCGTAGTATGTAGATAGGTACAGTGATGCTGTATGCCATGGCCGTAGTATGTAGATAGGTACAGTGATGCTGCATGCCATGGCCGTAGTATGTAGATAGGTACAGTGATGCTGCATGCCATGGCCGTAGTATGTAGATAGTACAGTGATGCTGCATGCCATGGCCGTAGTATGTAGATAGGTACAGTGATGCTGTATGCCATGGCCGTAGTATGTAGATAGGTTTATGTTATAACTGCAGCATTCTATTGAAACTGTTGTGATAATGACAATACTATGGTATGGCAATGGTATGGTAAAATCCTTTCAGCATTTTAAAGGGACAAAGTCACCCATTTTTCATGAAGTTTGTTTGATACGAGATACTACTTATATTGTTTGACATGTTGAAAGATACTGAATGAATGGGTGACCATGAACATATTTGACGACGGTTTTAGACACCATACATGAAACCATGGCGAAAATGAATTAATGGTCATGACCAGTAATTCATTTTCTAAAATCGGGGTCAAATATATGCATGGTCACCCATTCAATCAGTATCTTTCAACATGTCAAACAATACAAGTAGTATCAAACAAAATTCATGAAAAATGGTTGACTTTGTCCCTTTAATCTGTTCACCCCTAATACCCAGTAAATAAGTCCACAGACACCATTGATGACAATGGATGTTGGTCAAACCATTGTGGTGAAAGGGCTAGGCTTCCTAGACCAGTATCGTCACAAATCCAATTCTAATGCTTTCTAGACAAGCCCATTGATACTCACATGTCAGTCGTACCAGTGGGATGACAAATTCACTTGTCAGGGACAAAAGTTTGTTGACCTCAAACCAACAGGTTTGTTGATTTCTGAACTGATCCAGATTTCCCAATGTGCATCTCACCTTGACCGTCAAATATATTACTGGGTGCAACCTGATGTGGGAGAATGCTTCACTGCAATTAATATCTTTCCTGACAGACTCAACTGCATTCATGTGTCCTTGAGGGTGAGATTAGAGTGATAGTTTCATGATACACATTGTAACAAGTATCAGTGCTATGTCATCGATGATACGTATTGTAACAAGTATCAGTGCTATGTCATTGATGATACACATTGTAACAAGTATTGGTGCTATATCATTGATGATACGCTTTGTAACAAGTAACAGTGCTATATCATTGATGATACACATTGTAACAAGTAACAGTGCTATGTCATTGATGATACGCATTGTAACAAGTAACAGTGCTATGTCATTGATGATACGCATTGTAACAAGTAACAGTGCTATGTCATTGATGATACGCATTGTAACAAGTAACAGTGCTATGTCATTAATGATACGCATTGTAACAAGAATCAGTCTGATTAGAGAATGCCAATTATGGCTTTATGTTTTAGGAAAAATAAATTTCATCAAATGTTGATCTCAAACATTTTTATATTTTGAAAGTGTCATTAAATAATCAAATAGACATGCTACATTTGTAATCATTTCTATTATTTCTGACATAAAAGTTATTAACTATCACCTTTGACAGACTCATCTGTGTGTATTTTTTTAATGTTAAACCCCATTAGGAATGTATTAATACTCTTGATCTTGTGTGATTTTCAAAATCAGATTGTGTTTGTTTTGCATTTTTTAAAAGACATGACCCATTGACAATGTTCATAGAAGATAAACCCTGTCAAAGTCACTGATCTTTACCCACCAGTGTACGAACACATTTCAGTGACAATTACATGTTAGGGTCTCCATTCATTTATTGCTTTACCTTGGCAAGAGGGTCTGATTCCAGAGTCTATATTTTTTATAAAGTAAAGTTTTTGAGCCCTAATTCTATATGTCTGCCTCAGTTCTGATGAAGAGTGCCAAAATTGATTTCTAATAAACACCAAGCATTCAGCTTATACAGCCAGTACTCTAGTATGTGTCAATTGTATCTGTTGTCACCTGAATTTATGTCAAGACATTGTCAGTAACGGCAATGCTGACTGTCAATCTCCTAGCTAGACTATATTGACGAGTAGAATACAGGGTATTTCATCGTGATATATATACCAAGGCCAATGATACTGAAATTCTAGCATTCAATATCTTTGAAATGTCTTTGAGAATGTGTTTGCAATTTACATGATAGAATCAATTTCATAGATTGCCCTCAGAATAGAGATCTTGTCCTTGTTTTTATAAATTTATATTTTTATGACTAAACAGCAAATGTTGACACTAACGTTGACCCACAGGCCTGTCCTAAATTTGTAGAGGGACCGTGGTTGACCCACCCAATCATATTTCCTTATCCTTGAATAAGCTGCTAGCATGGTCACTGTGAAAGATGATATTTCTATCTTGACATTGTCAGCATAAAGACTAAACCTCTTGTGATTTACATGACCAGTCTAGTTTCTTTCCTTTATGTTGGGTTTTTGTGTCTTTCATAGAATTCATGAAAGGTGTCAGACAGTTTCCTTTCTTAATAGTAAATGAAGTCATTTAACAAAATCTGACTTCCTGTCAATAAAGCAACACTCCATTTTCTGTATTTGTTGCTAGAAAGAGCAAAAAAGGCCAATACAACAACCACAGAATTCAGAATTATCAGCATATACAATGATTTTGTTTGAAACTCTCAGTAATTCGTCCATAATATTGCTTGAAGTCAAGCTGAATTTCAGAAGAGTTACCTCAATTGAAGCCTTCTGATACCTTGATAATAAAACTAACTGGACACTAGTTCAAATCAAAAGTAAAATCAGTTTTGGCTCAGCACACTGGAGTGGAGTGTTCAAATGCCTTCCATATTCTGTGGATAATATGTGTCCTGATGTATACAAAGTATGTTGGTTTCTAAAGTATATTACATGTACATGTATTCAGGCTGCTTGTTGAATTGAAACACTGTACTAATACCCTTTACATAGTATCAGATATTTACTGATTCCAGACTTAGTATCGTACAACTCATTGTTCGATATTGAATATCTATGGGTACTAAATTTCCTGGTAGAAAAGTCTTGAGTTTCGCCTCATATCAAAAATAGACCGGGTTTCATAAAGTAGAGTACTAGTTGAGGTGATAGAATGTATGATTTATTTGTTTAGTCAGCTATTTAGTGTTGGAAGAGTGATGACCTTGGCCAACATTTTGAAGTTGCACACACCCCTGACAATAAAACAACAATCTTACAAACACGAAGATGACCTGAGTATTAAAACCCTTTGAGCGCCAAAGTCAACTTTTGTCAACATTATAAATGTACTCCAGTCAAATTCTTCAGATTTTTGCAAAAATTTTAATGAAAAACTGTAGTCGATGAAATGTGATGTCCATTTTGCCAAAATTACCGAAAAAATTACAGAAAAGTTCATAAAAACTGGCAAAATGTTGCTTTAAAATTTTGGTGGGAAAAATTAAAGCACTCAAAGGGTCAAGATTATTTGTGATCCATTAACAGGTGACTGAATTAACCCTACACACCTCAGGTTACTGAATTAACCCTACACACCACAGGTGACTGAATTAACCCTACACACCACAGGTGACTGAATTAACCCTACACACCACAGGTGACTGAATTAACCCTACACACCACAGGTTACTGAATTAACCCTACACACCACAGGTTACTAAATTAACCCTACACACCACAGGTGACTGAATTAACCCTTCACACCACAGGTGACTGAATTAACCCTACACACCACAGGTTACTGAATTAACCCTACACACCACAGGTTACTGAATTAACCCTACACACCACAGGTTACTGAATTAACCCTACACACCACAGGTTACTGAATTAACCCTACACACCACAGGTTACTGAATTAACCCTACACACCACAGGTTACTGAATTAACCCTACACACCACAGGTTACTAAATTAACCCTTCACACCACAGGTTACTGAATTAACCCTACACATCACAGGTTACTGAATTAACCCTACACACCTCAGGTGACTGAATTAACCCTACACACCACCCGGATTTCCCGAGGGATGGGCCATTAGATCTTGGGACGGGTGGTCAAAAACAAAAACAAATCTAAGCAAAATGTGAGGAAAAACATCTTCAGACTAGTTTGCAGAATCAAAACGCAAAAAAATAACTATAAATCTGACAGTGTACTTAGAAAAAATTAGCACATCAGACTCATTTGGAAAAAATATTTGGAAAAAATACCTACTAAGAGTTACTAAATTTGGAAATTGAAGTTTCAGCGATCTACATTTTATTAAACTGGTCAGGTCTTGTGGATTATGCAGTGGCCCTGAAAAGGCTTCTAAGGTTTCTTTATCATATTGGGTTTTCTGTTCTATTGTGAATGAATTATATTTTTAACTTTTTATTTGGAATAGGGCAGTTAACATTTTTCTATTCACCTAGTTTAACGAGCGCTCGCCCCTTTGATACGATAATTTGTAATTGTACAGCTGATTACTCTGTCAGCCAGGATTTGGAAAATACCACAATACTGATGAATGTTCTTACCCATCGAACAAATTAATCAAGAATTAAAAAAAAGTAGACATAGAGCCAAAATAACGCACCATATCTCTCTCTAAAAGTACGTATCGGAGATCGGTACATGATCGTTATGATAATTAATTTTCCAACAGTTTACAAAGACAATGTCCTCAGTAAACCTAGGAAATGGAAAAAGAAGCGAACGCTATGCTGTGGTGCCTACACAAGCGATACAAAGAATGATTGACCCTTGGTTGAACTTCTTTGACACTCACTCACCTCTAGTATAATATTCTGAGCATCTGTGCATGAAATTTGCATAAGAATTGTTTTACAAACTGTGATTGATTTGATGTGAATAGAAAGAGTTTTTGAATTCGCGAGAATATTTCTCTTCTTTGTTTTGGCGCACTCACTTCTTGACAACAATAAACGATTACAGTGTGGTGGTTGTTCCGTTTCTTTACAATGCCGATACCGGGGTACCAGTTCTATCTCCCTACAACCTCAACCTCTGGTTAAGTCTACTTGTCGAAAAGAATTTGATATCAGATGACATCATTATTCTAAGTTTTCTTATAACTGGATGTAATATTGGAAATTATGGAAATCCGGTCACGACATGCGACCTGCGACTTCACAACAGCGACCTGCGTCCTGCGTGTTTGTCAAACTGCGACCTGCGACTTCACAACAGCGACCTGCGTCCTGCGTGTTTGTCAAACTGCGACATCAGTCTTGATTTGTTCGCACCATTGCTCTGAACACGAGCCTGAAAAACACGAGGGACACCATTGCACTGTATTAAAACAGCCAGTTTACCGCATTCTCGCGACCAGAGCATAGTGTTCGCACCGCTGGCCTACGCAAAAATCTGCCAGCGAAAGAATTCAACCAGCGATAGAAGTGCACGAAGATGTGACGGTAGAGAATTCCACAAACGAAGAGCAGAAATTTATGGCAAACTGATCTGGAATAATGCAATAGAAATAGGGTTTTAAACGTCTACATCAGAGTTAGTTTCTCGAACTTTTCTACCCACATGATCTAAAATATTATATACACACAAAATAATATGTACATATTATAGTATGTACATATTAGGCTTAAACACTGAAAATAGGATTGTAGGAGTGTTTAATGATGTCCTGTTTTACAGTTTTAACTCGCGTTATCGGTAAAGAAAGTCTGTCACTGGCTATTCATGGGTAGCAAATATGTTTGGATTGCACTTCTGTCAACATCAGTATTATTTTAACTGCTTCACTTTGCATATGTTATTTGTGAAGACAAATGTAGTCCGAAATAAACCAGTAAGAATGTTTTTATTTTTCCAACTGAACAAAAAGTTGGATATCAAATCAATTCGATTTTTTGACGAAAAAGTAAAAATGAAATTAGATGAAAAGATGGCAACATCCGATGATCAATCACTGGAGAATTGGAACAAAACTGGAAATGTTAGAAAATGAATGACAAAAACTGAAAATTCTAATGTTTGCAATGGCACTGACTCAGTTATGATACGGGGGGGGGCAACTGATGAATTAAACAGACAGCTAGATGGTAATACCACAGTGAAATGAGGATAAATACCGGCGATATCTAAAAATCAAAAGGTTTGTCGATAACATAAGGAAAGAAGCGAGGTAAGGCAGACGAAGAATATCTAAAATAATTTGAAATTATAATATAAACATATAAATGCCTATCACATAGCATATTATTTTCTATGCATTAACACTGACTGTCAACATTTCCGTCATAAAATTATCTCTCCAGATGAAAATGAGTGAACTGGTGTGTACATGAATTGAGACAGACTTGGTGAACGATTTAAGCGAAAGCAATGGCTTATTAATTGATCGATATGTTGAACGTTAAATCTCCATTCTGTGTTTTACCCTTTGAGCGCTGTAATTTTCTCCCACCAAAATTTTAGTCACATCACATTTCATTGGCTACAGGTTTTTCTCAAAATGTTTGCAAAAATTGGAGAAAAATTGACAGGGGTTTATTTTATAAAAGGGACAAAAATAGACTTTTGCGCTCAAAGGGTTATGTTCACGCAAGACGCCTCCAATCTCATACCGATGAAAACACCATGAAACGTTACGTGTTGTTGTCGCATGTCGCGGTTTTGAAGTCGCAGGTCGCAGTTTGACAAACACGCAGGACACAGGTCGCTGTTGTGAAGTCGCAGTTTACATCTAGGTCTAATTTCTCTAAATGCCGAAGTCGCAGGTCGCATGTTTCAAACTCGCAGGACGCAGGTCGCAGTTTTGAAGTCGCAGGTCGCATGTCGCATGTCGTGACCGGATTTCCATAGAAATTCGAAAAATCAACTGTTACACCTACAGCGAACAGTACTTAGATAAAGTCTTGAAAATAATTTTATTGCATACTTTGTGCTGATATTTTAATTGACCTTTAAGTAGAAACAGGTATGATTACATGCCGGCATAATTTTCTGATATTATAAAGTTATCTGGCTAGAATATTTCATAAAATATACAACGTAATGTGAAACAACTCAAATTAGTTGGCCACAAGACATTTGCGTAGACTCCACGGAATTATGTGAGCAACCACGTACTAACCATTGAACTTTGCGGATTATTACCCCCCGACTACAAATTATGGTTTTCCCTTACAAGTGTCTCGCTTCACTTTTTTCTCGAAAAGCCCTCTGAAACGCCTAAACATGGTGAATTTAGAGGTAAAGACAAACGATCAGCAAAATCTTGATCTTCCAAAACGCACGGTCGAATATAAAGCTCAGAAAACACCGCACAAGCTTTGGCTTACTTTTAGTGTCATGCCTGACACTATACATATGAAACAGAAATATCGTATTTCGTGATGTCCATTACAAATGTGATGAAATTTGACTTTTTAGGACAAAATCTGACCAAAATATCCAGCCGCTAGTGGCGCATTTCCAGGCCTGGTGCATAAATTACAATACAGGCAGAGGCCTTCACAAAACCAGCGGCGGGCACAAATAGTCACCATCCATTCGATGCTCAAATTCTATTGAATTCGAATGCTTTCAAATATGAGAAGCAATGCTGGATATTTTTAACGATCATTAACATCAGAACATGGATATTTTATTGTATTATTTGTGGTGGACTAATATTTGAAATGTGGAATCAGCGAGTATTTTTTATATTTGCCTCAAGAATGGATTTTGCGTGTGTGTGTGGAATAGTCACTTTCATTACAATTCAGCTGTAGCTGTCGTGTTTCAACGAAAGTGGCGAACTTTGTGATATTGAATGAATACCTATATTGGAAACAGTATTTCTTCATAGTTTAAATGTTTCCCAACACTTGCAAAAAATTATCTCCGTTAACTCAACTTTCCAGGCAGCCCTGTATATCAAATATGTTCACATTGAAAAACAACCAAGGCTGATATATATGTTGCAACATTCGAGTATTCGTAGTTGTAATGAATCGTATCAGTTGATTGCAATGCGTAAAATGAACACAGATCGCATCAGAAATGAAAATTATAAAAACATATTAACAAACAAATGACCGGGATAGTAAAAAAGGTCTATGGAGTACTTCGTACATTCGATGAAAAATGGCAAGTCAGAAAGTCAGTTGTTACATTAACATCGAAACGTAGATAGATAGAGTCAGGAAAATACTTTGTTATTGCAAATGTTATGCTGATGGATTCATTGACTTTTGAATAGAGACGCCTATGACTATGTTCCCATATGATTTCTTGTGATTGTGTGTTTTATGTCTTAGACGTTTCATAAAACATACGTCAGGATGTGGATATTATCGTAATTTTTCGGCGACAACCAATGTTTGAGATTTGAAATGAAAGAGTATGTGTCATATTAACTACAAGGATGACTTTCACTCAAGTTGGTAAGTCAGTTTCATAACGTCCGTTTGATTTTTTCGAAAGCAGCGAACTTGAAATGTTGATAGACCTTATTCTCCAAATCTTATTCCTTCCCGGTTCGAATGCTTCCCCATCTCTTCCAATTTATGTATTCGGTAAGCGAATTGACAGGTATAAGATCGGTAATTACTAAATTCTTGTCATTTAAACATCGATCTACCGTGCTTGCTGAAGGGAGAAAGAAGCTGCGTAATACGGCCTTTGGTGTAAGTGAGTACTTCTCGCCAAATGTGCGCGAGACGAGACGCAGATTGATCTCCTTCATGATTAAAGAAAAAAGAACAAAGGAAAAGGGCGTACCTCAGTTACGTTAAACTCATTGTTGACAGGAAGAAATTTAGATATGATGGGACAAAAAAAACGATATTGTTCCCTTTTAACGACGTGACCAAGCCCACAAACAAAAAAGAGATAAAGCCGAGTCTGGTTTAAGTAAAGTTTCTTTCTTAGCATGGAACGCAAGAGGTTTGAGACAGCTTTTATCAAATTTCAATCTAAAGAACTTCCTGTCCACCTTTACTTTTGTTAGTTTATGTGAAACGTGGGCAAGATCGGAAGTTGAGTTCCCCTTTTTTCTGACAACACTTAAAATAATCGAGCACATCGAATTAATATCGAACGTTTTGCATCCTATTAATTTGCAACGTTGTGAGACTGCTGCAGTTTAAATCCTTTGTAGGTGATGAAATGAGAAAAAGAAAAAGAGACACATGTACATACATACATACATACATACATACATACATACATACATACATACATACATACATACATACATACATACATACATACATACATATTAGATACATATATAGATACATGCAATCATAACACTTAACTTAATAGAAATATATCAACTTTGTTGACCACCGTACGGGTTTCATACTGACAGAACATCTTAGATTAAAGTTCAACATGTATTGTGTCTTGAAAAATCTTAAGTAAAGGGCATAAACTAAGTATATTAACAAACTAGAAAGTACAGAATTAGTCCAGATCAATGGTACAACAAGCATTGCAACCACTCTGTTGTAACTATCATAGCCGACAAAGAATGTGTTCGTGCAAATAGGTGTTCTTATTAGGCAGTTTTTTCCAGCAAGCGGGCAAATTTAAAAAAAAAACTAATCAGTGGGCGGGGGGGGGGGGGGGGGGGACAAGGGAGAAAAGTCAATATTTACAGTGGGCGGGGAAGAAATTTCAGTTTTACAGCGGGCGGGGAGAAAATTTCTGGCAGTGGGTACCAGAAAATAGGTTTCAGTATAAAGTGAACACTGGCTTTTGAAAAATATATATGAAATCTAGTAAGTAAGTGGGAGGGAATTTCAGTGCTGGGGAGAGGGCAGCGGGGAGCTTGTACTATTGGGGGGAACTAAGCAGACAAAAGATACTCAGGGCAGTGGGCAACAAAATTCAGTGTGAGGGCATATTTCCGTACGTGCCAGTGGCAGGGCAGTTACGAACAGCTTTACTAGCTTTCCCCTCCCAATTTTCAGTCTAAATTTTCAGGTCAACGTCAAAAATATGTAAAATCAGTATATCAGCCTTCAAACATGTTTGGTGACGATTTTGTAAAATTGACAAAATTTTCCAGTTGGCGGCACCTGTGGAGATACATGATAACCTGCTTTACCAAAAGCCCATTTTCTCTTTTATGTACTTCATCACCCAACTCTCGATTAAGCCTTACTGATTTGTACTGTACAAGATGATATCTATACTTCCTCTGATTATTTACAGTTTATCATCGCTCACCTTAAATAACCTAGCCTGACTTACATAGGACGTACGTTGTTATAAATAAACACAAACATTCAGGAAACGTGTTAGACTCTTCAGAACATCGTTGCAACATTGCATGCACGTTCAGCCGCGTGTCTCCTATTTTACTAACTTCTTGTGCTAATAATATCAAGCACTCTATCAATACAATGATAACATTTTGCAGCAGCGCCTGCAAAAGAAACTGCTCTTCCCGACAAACACGTTTGCAAGTGATTTGTTTGCGGTCGGCCAGGGTAACAAGTTTTCTTTCAGCCGGCAGATAGTAGGAAAGACCATACGGCCAAATTTGTATCATATTTCCGAGAGACAATTTGCAAGAAGTCCGGCCGACGGCCATGGAGTAGATTTGCTCTCTTCTCCAGTCTGCCGAGGGGTATAGGAGATAACCCAATGTGGTGAAGAGAGGGCACTTTGGAGCATTTGTAATGCACAGAGGCTGAGTTTGCTGTGTTTTAAAGGCGGAAAAGACAGATGGGTTGTCAGTTGGAAAACATCTTTGGATATATTTTCTCAGAGTCCAGAAAAAAATTATACATCATCTTTGCTACCGATCCTCACATACCTATTCTAATGAAATGTATAACAGCCTTCGTAAAACATTTCAGCTGCCCACATTGAAGAGCAGACGGAATTTTTTTAGATACTACATTCCTGTACAAAATTGTAAATTCTTAATACAACATATCTGATGTACTTGAAAGATTAATTTTTATACTCCCCCTCTAGCTCTGCGTCGTACACTTCTTTTTAGACCAGTCAGTATCGTACGAATATTTTAAAATTTTCTTTATTATCACGGAGCCAAAACTTTTAATACTATTTTAATTAACAAAATTAGACATTTTTGGTAATTTTATTACTTTTAGACGCAATTTACATCAGCTATTGATTGATTTGTGCACCGTGTAATCTATTTTTACTTGTTTGTTTCTTGTCTTAGTTTGTATTTTGTTCACTGTCCATTTTTGTCGTGTTAGATTTTCTTGTTTTTCCTTATCATTTTTATCTTTTCACTTTTCTTTATGAAATGAACCTATAATTGGGGCAACCTGTTGGTTCATAAATAAATAAACAAATGAATAAATAAATAAATTAATGCTACTTTTCTGCACAGAGACGTATTCCAACCATTTCAATAAAGAAGAATAATTAATGACGCTCTGATCTTTATAATTTAACAATCCCGAATATTTATGTAGTATGCTAACTATGTATAGTGACCTTTTCCAGCATGGCTAGATAGGAAAAGTGCCGACATTTGAACTTTACGCTTTCGAACCGACATGTACAACTCACAATAGTTTTATAAAATTTGCCGGACTTGTCCTTGTTTATCAACCTCACTAGCGTTCTATGCCTGTAAATGTATCAGAAATACAATCTGCGTCTAGAAGAGTTACATTTACCCTGAAATTCCCACCAGAAATCCTACATTTATGACACAGTTTCTGGTTTACTCTCTGTACCCTCCCGTATTGATTTTCTAGTCAGTGCCTTGTCTCGGGGCTGCTGAAAGGCCGCCCTCAATGTCAAGAATTACGCGTCAAATATTTGAAAATTATCACCAAAATTCACCAATTTCTCGTCAGGCTCTCGCCAGAGCTCGTCTAAAAGTCACCAGGGTTGTCCATTAAGCAGAACAAAAGGCATCGCTAGCCTTTCTGCCTCTCTTAAGGCTTTAAATCCAGCGGAGGAAGAAGAAAAGCGCTATCCAACCGACTATTGCCTTCACGGTCAAAATTGACATCGATTTGACCAGTTAAAGGGGTTTTGGAGAGAAAGTGTTAGCAGGTCACTTTTAAGGGAGATTCACCAACGGTTTACATGGGGGTAGCTTTGCCAATCAAATGCAAACTTCTGGTCTTCCAAATACTGACTAATGATGCAGAAACAAGTCGTTTTTGAATAGGATTTTTCCTACTCATATGATATCATAGTTTCATTTACCTTCATATGGTGTATCCATATTATAAAAAAGAACAATATTTATGAAAATAATATTTATTTCTAGAAATGGACCTTAGTCCTTTGATTAAAAGTGTGAAGACAAGTGGCATATTATATATGCTCCAGGTTTCCTTAAAAACTTATTTTACAATTTATGAACGTCGATAAATATTTATTGAATATGATGTAAGCATTGGTCATGAATACGTACACGTCACAGCGAGCTCTTTCTCCATTGAAATCACATGCAACAGCAGCCAAAACTATGTATATGCAACTCCCCAAACAGGTGTTATACCAGCTCTCAAAACAGATCGGCCAAAGTCGGACACCGTTCTACATTAGCAGGAAACAAGCTGGAGATCAGCTATCACCATGGGACCACACTGCTACCACAAGCATCGTTTATACTACTATTATGCACATTATGGTTCAAGTTTGCACTGCAGACGTAAGTAGCATAATGTACAGAAAGATGGCTGACATGGTGTATATGCAGGCGGTGCTTGCACGGCAAATCATTAGTTAATGAGGAGTCTCGAAAGATTGCCCTTGAGAAAATCATCCAACAAAAGAAATGTTTACTGTTGCCTGTTTTTAAGCAATAAGATGGAGAGTCGCCTTTAAGTTCTGTAAGCAAGGTTCAATATTTTAAGGCATCCAGTGTTTAAAAAGCACTGGTCATCGCCTACCAGTTACCTAAATTAAGTTTAACAACAACAACAACAACAACAACAACGACGACGACAACAATAACAATGACAGCAAAAAACATCAAAAACAGAACAACAACAACATAAGCGAAATGGCTCGTGCATAAAATGGCCTCATTTTACACTCAACTTTGGAAGAACTATTTGCAGTATTAAAACAAAAAATAACACTGAGTTAGGAATGTTTTGCGACAAGAGACAGCCATGTGTCATCGAAAAGAACGTGTGAAAGCTTTGAAATACAAGTAGGTTGATTGTAACAATGGTAAGACATTTTGATTATATAATTGAAAGAATATCACTATTATTATTAGCATCGCAAGAACAGACCATATCTTCATTTGGTTTGTCATACAATAATACAATAAACCATTATTCATACAATGGAAAACAGGACATCCCTGTCAAATAACTTTGGAGATAATATTGAGTGATTCACTTTGTCATAAAGTGATTGCCGTATCGAAAGACAGAGATATATTGTGAAGCAATGTGACGTCAGCATGTAAAATTTGATAATTTCAAAGTAATAAAAATACATATCCTACTCAGTAAACACGTAGAACGAGTATACAATACAATTTAGAAATTGCAGTAGGCATACGAATAGCAATAGAAATGGAGCCATAATTCCAAGAGTCAGTTACGTCACCGTTTCTGTTCTTAACTGGAGGAATTAATGATATCCAAAATACGAGACGATAAATAGCCAAGCGCATGTGCAGTATTAATTTAATAAAATAATGCAGAAAAAAGGTAGAAAGTAAGAGTAAAAATTCACAATACGCTGGACTGTCAATTCCAAACAGCCTTGCAATTAGTCAATTCTACAAGGACATTTTACTTACGGCAGTTGGAGAGATAATCGTTTTATTATCAAAAGAAAATCTACCATTCAAACGCGGTAGGTTGGTATTCATTTGTACAAAGATTTTTACTGCATATTTTTTCACTCTGCATATCCCGGAGTAACTAGTCACTATCAATGCAGAATGTTCATCGACCTCGGATCACGCCCTGCATTTGCAAAATTGTGGGAGTACATACTCCTAGTATATTGGAAGCCCTGGCCGACCGGCCACCCGCCTATGTCATACACGTTACTCATTCAGCGTTTTTTATCGAGTGCTGCACCGCAGAAAGGAAGCTCATCCCGGATGAAATACTAACTAGCTTTTAGGGATATTAATGGTTCACAATTACGAATTATTATTTTTAATAATAACGAAAATAATATCATATTTTTAGACTGTTACTATCTAGTTCGCCTGTACACAGACCGAGAAAAGGTTTCTCTCTGTAGAATTCGGCGAGATTTGACTCGAATCTTCAACCAGACACAATGTTTGAACTTCGTTAAACGATTTCCAGAGGAAATATAATCTATGACAGGTAATCTGTGTCTTGAGGGACCGCTTTTACATTACAGCAGACATTTTGATCACATTGTGTAGAGAGCGTGCGGTGTTCTGAATTACACATCATGTGTGTGCAATGCCCACTACAGGATATTTCACCAAATTTTTATCAGTAAATTGCAGCCAATCCGATTTATCAAACGCACGATATTTTTACAAATTCTCAATCAATTTCTCATGCAGCTTTTGAAAGACAAACTTTCCGAGTTGTCTTTAAAGTACAATAGATTACAAGGGGCGATGTTCAAGCACAAAGTGTTGACTCAACAAGAATCACGTGATTAAAATTTGGAATGAAAGGTCTAACCAAAAGTAAGAACTGCATCATTTATGCTTTTTTATGGATTTGGAGTGGCAACCCATTACCCTATTCCTCAAACAAGGCAAAACTGTTTGAACATTATGTAGACTTAATGAAATGATTAAAATTCTGAGTGAAGTTCAGCCGGACATAATTCGAGTGCGATAAATAGTTGCGAAGTATTATTTCGACTTTGTATTAAAGTTACACAAGATAGTCAACTATCAAATTTGTTGAAGGTGAAAACAGTATTATCTTTATTTTCGGGAGAATTATTGTTTGGAAAAGCGATATGGTAAAGTGAAATCCTTTGCTCCACAGATCTTCTGATTAGTTCACATTACTTAGAGATTTGATTTTAGAGTAAGAACCCAATTTGGTTATTTTGAGCAGGGAAAACAGTGCCTTAATATCGGAATAATAAAAATACTGAATATCTGTGGATTTTAATACCGACATGAATCAATTAATTTCATAATAATTGGTAATTAGGACATTACATTGGTGCAGTTTTAGCCTTAAAGTCACTTAATATTCCATAATCAAAGACTACATACAGTTGAGTGACCATAGAATTAACGATGATGGCAGCATACATGTAAAGCCTTATAATCACTAATTTTGGTCAATATACCGTTGGTTTCCAAGCAAAGGTAGATCACTATCCTTTTATATGAAACGTAATAGATTGAAAAGGTTTAGATTTTTTGTTTTTTGTTATTTTGCCTTATCAATAAGCGGCAGTGAAAATGGACTGATTTTTGTGGAATTTGCAGATATGTTGTTTTATAAGGACAGGTTTATCTTTATTACAACCAGATATGAACTGAAAATGCTCACGTGTTTCATACAGTTATGTGTAAATTTGAACCTTTGCCACATGTTTGCAACTTCATTGAAAGTATTATGATCAACATAATGAACAATAATCACCGCTGATTAATTCTCAAAGGTCATGAAGTATACAAATATGTAATTAGCTGAATTAAAAATATTAAAGTTCTTTGACTGCTGTCATTT
Source organism: Ptychodera flava (assembly GCF_041260155.1). NCBI lineage: Eukaryota > Metazoa > Hemichordata > Enteropneusta > Ptychoderidae > Ptychodera > Ptychodera flava. Next base: position 2,904,220 of record NC_091929.1, read on the forward strand.
ATATAGCAAGTGTAATTACCGTTGGCCAAGTCCTTCAAGCCATATATGCCGAGCTGTGAAAGCTCATTAGATATGCAAATTGTAAATTAGCTGACATGAAAATGTGAAATGACTTTCGATATTGTTTTAACCAGGTATAATCATCAATGTTGTCATGTTTTGCCAACTTTGATCAAGTAAATCCCAGTATATATCCCTAATAAGCAAAGTTCATTAAATATGTAAATTAGGAATTGACTTAAGTAAAAATGCTTAATGATTGTCAATAATGTTGTATCATGGTATCTGCAATATATGTAGCAAGTTTTGTCAACTTTGGTCAAGTCAATTCAGATATATATCTCTAATTAGGAAAGTTCATTAAACATGCAAATTAGGAATTTGCTGAAGAGAAAATGATTAATTACTTTCAATAATATTGTATTACAGTGTCTGAAATGTACATAGCAAGTTACATCAATTTTGATCAAGTCAATTCAGATGAATACCCTAAGTATGAAAATTCATTTAATATGCAAATTAGGAATTGGCTGAAGTAAAATAGCGTCAATGACACTGTAGCTCCCATCCTGGACTATTTAGTGTTTGTTCTCTGGTCAGATATTTGAACATGTGTGAAAGGGATAAAGTGCATGAAGTGAAAATACTTAAATGAAATGTATTGGAGACAGTGAAATATGTTTAATGTAATTATTCAGAATATAAAATGGAAAAAATACAGAATTAGATATATCGAATACTGTGATACAACCATTAACTCAACAAGTCATTTACAATGACATAGTCCCCACTTGTAATAGGAGTACTAGTCTTGATGGGGCAGGAAAATGTGGTCATTAAGAAGTATCATTGGAGTGTATATGTTGAGATCTATGGGCACATAGGTCTATGTCGTTGTTCCCAATTTGAAACACATGAGGCATGTCTAAGTTACGGTTCTAAATCGGAAAAAAGATCAGACCTCTAGCAGTATTGGCCAGCCAAGAAATACATATGCGCATTATAAATGAGGTACAAGATGTGACATCTTAAGGTCTAATATCCTATCAAAATTGGAGGGTATAGAACTTGTGGTTACTGAAATATGCATATATATGTATAATCAAGGTCAAAGGTCATCAAGGTCACATGACATTTTCAAAAAAAAAATTGTATTCCTAATTAATCCCTATATGCCAAAAAATCAGATCTCTAGCTCTATTCGCTTGCCCAGAATTAGATGTGTACATAATTAATGAGGTAAAGCGTGTGCTGTCATAAGGTCTCCCATCCTACTAAATACAAAGGACATAGCACTTGTGGTTACTTATTTATTGACATAAACATATATTTTAGGTAAAAGGTCATCGGGGTCACATGACATTTGGTCAAAAAATTTCTCTCCTACAGTTATCCCTATATACCAAAAATCAGACATCCAGCTCTATTGGCTCGCTCAGAATGAGATATGCGCATAATTATTGAGGTACAGTATGTGGCGTCATAACGTGTCCCATCATACCAAACATGAAGGGTGTAGCACTTGTGGTTACCGAGCTATGGAAAAATATGTATATTTGAGGTCAAAGGTCACCGAGGTCACGTGACATTTTGTCAAAAAAATTGTATTGCTAAGTTATCCCTATATACCAAAAATCAGACCTCTAGCTCTATTGGCTCGCTCAAATTAGATATGCGCATAATTAATGAGGTACAATATGTGGCGTCATAAGGTGTTTCATCATACCTACATGAAGGCTGTAGCACTTGTGGTTACTGAGTTATGGACAAATATGTATATTTGAGGTCAAAGGTCACCGAGGTCATGTGACATTTTGTCAAAAAATTGTATTGCTAAGTTATCCCTATATACCAAAATCAGACCTCTAGCTCTATTGGCTCGCTCAGAATGAGATATGCGCATAATTAATGAGGTACAATATGTGGCGTCATAAGGTGTTTCATCATACCATACATGAAGGCTGTAGCACTTGTGGTTACTGAGTTATGGACAAATATGTATATTTGAGGTCAAAGGTCACCGAGGTCACGTGACATTTTGTCAAAAAAATTGTATTGCTAAATTATCCCTATATACCAAAAATCAGACCTCTAGCTCTATTGGCTGGCTCAGAATTAGATATGCACATAATTAATGAGGTACAGGATGTGGTGTCATAAGGTCTCCTATCATACCAAATATGAAGGGTGTAGCACTTGGGGTTACTTAGTTATGGCCATATATGTATATTTGAGGTCAAAGGTCATTGGGGTCACATGACATTTTGTCAAAAAAATTGTATTGCTAAGTTATACCTATATACCAAAAATCAGACCTCTAGCTCTATTTGCTGGCTCACAATTAGATATGCACATAATTAATAAGGTACAGGATGTGATGTCATAAGGTCTCCCATCATACCAAATATGAAGGGTGCAGCACTTGTGGTTACTGAGTTATGGACATATACTCATATTTAAGGTCAAAGGTCATCGAGATCACATGACATTTTGTCAAAAAATTTGTATTGCTAAGTTATCCCTATATACTTATTTTCACTTTGTTTAGTGTGATTAGATATTATTTTAGCTGAAAAAAGGGTCCAGGGAAAGTAAGGAAAATCCAGTATTCCACAGTGTAACAATTGGCTGAAATATAAAATTTCTTTAAGTCTCTAGAATCCCAAACCGAATCCGAAACCGAATCCGAAACCGAGTCTAATTTCAGCATCGTCTAGCCAGAGTGTAACGTGGGGATAGCGCCCTCAAACCACAGATACCGGCTTCCCATAGACTACCATGTATCAGAAAAATTAAAACTGTGATAACTTCATTAATATGCAAGCCACGCCCACCAAAACTTTTCAGTTCTAGCCATTTGAATTCTGAAGATGTCTACCAAATTTGACTGAAATACGTTCAGCCGTTTTTGAGAAAATGGACCAACAGACAGACAGACAGACACACAGACAGACAGACAGACAGACATCGCTGCGACATATGCCCACGTGTGTGAACACGTGAGCAAACCAGATATGAACTGAAAATGCTCACGTGTTTCATTATATATTGCATTTATGTGCAAGTTTGAACCTTTGCTACATGCTTTGCTACATTTAAAGTGTTATGATCAACACAATGAATTTCACCACAGATCAATTCTAAAGGTCATTAAGTATTCAAATATGTAATTAGCTGAAATAAAAATAACTAATTTCTTTGAGTACTGTCATTGTATCACAATATAGCATGTGTAATTACCTTTGATCAAGCTCTATATGCCAAACCGTGAAAGCTTGTTAGCTATTTATGCAAATTATGAATTAGCTGACATGAAATGCAAAATGACTTTCAATACTGTTATAACCTGGTATAATGATCAATGTACACAGCATGTTTCGCCAAATTTTATCAAGTAAATGCCAGTATATATCCCTAATTTGGAAGGTTCATTAAATATGCATATTGGGAATTGGCTGAAAAAAATGTCAAATGACTTTCAATAATCTTGTATCATAGTATCTTTAATGTACATAGCAAGTTTTGCCAACTTTGGTCAAGTCAAAACAGATAAATATCGCTAATAAATGCGGGATATCGGACCGCAGGCGGGCGAAGATTGCATTATAAGCGCGCCAACCCAAACTCACTGCATGGACATCACATTTACGAAATCGAAGTCCAAAGTCAACTACGTCATTGTTAGAATAAGAGAGGTTTTCCATCACACGGGAGCATACCACCACAAATTTTGCACAGATGGCGTTGCACTGGCATTGAAAAAGGGTGCATGGGAGCATGGGAACGCGGGCAGTTTCCCTCGCTATGGGTAGGAAATGCATTGAGCAAGACACACTTCCGGGTTCGCAAAAAAACGAGGATCCCATTTACGGGGCGCTCAAATATAACTATTTGCTGTGATACATAGCAGAGGCGTATATGTTTGTGATGCTGAGAATAACATCAGTAAATAAATGACGGGTTTTAAAAGTTGACGTTTTTTTGCGAAGAAACAGACTTCTGAAGGTAGGCTTGGGGAACACGTCATCCCGGCCGCTGTCCGCTTTGACCCCAGTAATAGGCCAAACCCGGAATTCGAATCGACCACGGTACAAACAAAGCCATGTGCGCAAACGCGCATAGACGTACGTGTATTTCCATACGCGCTAATACACATGTGGGTTTGTTTTGTACCGGCATCACGTGATTATTTGGGCGTACTGAGTCTGTACAACGCATCGCGTCCTTTTTATTCCGGAGTAGTCGAACCATTCACACTGGTTTTGGTCGGCTCCAGGTACCCAAGTCACTTCGACCCCGTCACACTTTTGCCTACATGTCCACGGAGACGATTCAACATGTTCCACAACAAAGCCAAGACAAAAATTGAAAATATCAATAAAATGGCTTCACAAAGGCTGAAATACACGATACTCGATGAAGTATGAAGTTTATGAAATGAAATCAAAATTGACAACACAAGTGTTTGTCTCGGGTAATACCACTTGAAGTTGAACTATTCTACAGACTGTTTTTTCCATACAGTGCAGTATTTGTCAGTGACAAATTAATCTTTGCAATACATTTTTTTGCGATGAGCTGGAAATTTGATTAATATCGAGTTAATGTACATAAATATTCCGTTATTTACTGGGACACGTTTATTTTCTCGATCCGCTATCTGCGGACTACGTGCTGAAGTACATTGACTGTTCATGTCAACGATCGTTTCTCCCTCTGCAGAGTTTCTGTATCCCGTTCAACAACGCTGTACCTCGATCACACGATAGTGACGCTATGTAGCTGTGCAGTATTGAAACTTATCATAAAATGGCCACCTCGTCTAACAGTAACACGTATTGTCGGGATTATCGTACGGAAAAAAGACTGCAAAAGTAAGACTTATGAATCTTCATCAGAATTGAACACATCATGATTGTACACGAGTATCAACCGTGAATGCACGTTGAGCTCGGCAGTTACACAAGCATGGTACGCTACATGCATAGCCCTACGAGTATGGCGACAGTGTCCGGCTTTGGCTACGCCGCCTACCGGAGGTGGGAGGCGGCGTAGCCAAAGCCGGACACTCTCGTCATACTCGTAGGGCTAGCTACATGCACTGCCGCGATGCCGATCGTATGCATTCCAAGGCCTATCCCAGAATTTGTTTCACAAACAACCTCAAAGGAGAGCAACATACTTCTATGGACAATGACGAACACGTTTCTTGGCGAAGCAAAATCAAAACAGTGCAGAAGTACATGAAGTAGGTCATGGCCTTGGACTCTGTGCACGAACCTGATTGGACACTTCAATACCTTTGACCCAAAGTTATTATTCATCAGCACTTCCATGCCATGAGGCTAGGTAGAGAACGTATGTACTCATTTCTGGCGATCGAGCAGCGAGGGAAACAATCAATTACCAAGGATAAAGCTAATTTACTAAACGATATTTTATCTTGAATAGTGAGTTGAATGAGTAATAAAATATCATATTTTTAATGTTCAATACGAGGTTGAAACACGGAGGGACCGTGGTTGAAACCAGAGCTATCCAGCTGTAGCCAACCTGGACAAGCACATTTCACAGCGCCCTCAAACAGTCGATTGTTTTCACTTGTCATGCGCGGCGTAACAGAAAAATTAAAACTTTCATAACTTCATTAATATCCAAGCCACGCCCACCAAAACCTTTTCAGTTCTAGCCATTTGAATTCTGAAGATGTCTACCAAATTTGACTGAAATACGTTCAGCCGTTTTTGAGAAAATGGACCAACAGACAGACAGACAGACAGACACACAGACAGACAGACAGACAGACATCGCTGCGACATATGCTCACGTGTTCACACGTGAGCAAAAACCAACTGCCCTACGAAATCGTAAGTGATTATAGATTTGGTGATGGTAATGAAACAGCTATACCTGCATTGCAAACCTCAGATTTACTAACTTGGTATCATCAAAACAGGATATGCCATCCAAGTTACATAACTATGACGGAGGGACGATGCAAATAGACATCCACCTATCATTGTAACAATCACTTCCTTTATCAGAGTTCAAATTTACTCCATCTTATCCATTAGACAATACACTGTAACACGACCGGAACTAATTTGGGATAATTGGATTGTGAACTAATGTCAGTTTATTCTGCAAATGTAAGCTCATCTGCTTTTCTCTCTAAGCAATGCACTTGTTTTTATGAGTAATTTGTAATATTGCTACATTCACCTCTATGGCACCCAAAACTTTTTGAGAAATTTGAATAAAAGATCCAATTATCCCAAATTAGTTCCAATCCTGTTTTGTCAAACTAGCGGTCATGTGTGTATAGTTCTGTTTTTTACGGTTGATTTAAAAATCGCATTCAAACGTTTCAAAATAACTGATAAAACATCAGTTTGATGGGCAATTGGTGTATATTTAGGTTGTTTTGCATTGGGCAGTGAAAGCAGTACACATCTGGTAATACTCTAAGATTTCAAGAGGACTGATAACAAATGGCAAAGGAAGTACTTTTTATCTGCAATTACATTCCATCAATATTTTGCTGTAGTTTCCTTTTGTCAGTTGGAGTAAAATAATTTAATCATTATAAGGGTAGTTGCATTGCAAGCTACCGGTAGATATTATTGAAATCTAAATAAAGTAACGTATTGATTTCAGTGTTGATTATTGAATTTGCACATATTTTACTGGATAGTCACTGGCAAATGAAAATTATGTTGCAACTTGTCCTTCATATAACACTGAATTCTTTGCTATGGTCTACTTCAAAGCAATTACTTGACAGTTCTTGTGTCTGCTTTGAATACTTTGTGAAATCCTATTGTAATCTGTGTTGTAATCTACCATGATATGTTTAAATACCAATACCACATCAAGACTAACAGACACACAGACTGTGTCTTAAAGTATATATAGAGCATATATACTGTAGCAATTGATTTTGCAATCAGGAAACGAATACAAAATCTTATTTCTGTAAAGCTTACAAAACATTAAAAAAATAGATCTTGAAGAGATTCACAATGAAAATACCAAATTAGAGAAGAGGAATTTGATCGATAGGTTGGTGTTCATTTGTCAAGAAGACATATATGCCAATGCATTGCTTTTTCATGATCGGTAATACATAGTGGTTTAGCTAAGTTGCTTTGACTAATATCAAACTCCTTCATTCTATTATTACACCAGAAGACCTCGCTTTGGAGGAGTGGGTGCTTTTATGTATTTTCCTAAGTGTGTGTAGAGGTCAGGAAAGCTGTTACGTGAGCAATGCATATTTCCACATTCAACAAGAGAAGTTGTATCAATTTTACTTGTTTTAACCTGTTCACCCCCAATTCCCTGTAAACAGGTCCAAGATCACCATTGATAACAATGGGTTTGGGCCAAACCATAGTGGTGAAAGGGTTAAAACTTGTCCTGATTGGTTCAGAATAAAAACACTGGATGCTGATTGGTTGATCCAAAGAACAAAAGACACAGGGATATAAGTTAACCTATTTAAAATCTTTATTATGGTACTACTTTGTCAGAATTAGAGAAGAATTCTGGTAAAGACAGTACATTCCTACTGAGGTAAAGAGAACTGTAATTTTTCGAACCTGTTTAGAAAAGATGTAATGAAAACATAAATAAAACAAGAAAACACAGATGTCCTGAATGTGAAAGGTAGTTGACCCTATTGCAAGAATATCACATTATAAAGTCCTTGTGTCTGAACCTTCTTTTAGGCTCAGATTGTTTTCAGATTCTATTAAAGTACTGATGTCAGGATTCACAACAGTACATAAATTCCTCTCCCCAAATCTTCTGGAAATGGAATAGTCCAGAAGTATACCAGAGAGTGCTGGACCAATGAGGGATAGAAACTTACGGAAAACAGGACAATGGGAATAAAAAAGAGACATGTGAATTGAGAGATAGAAAGATTTTTGTATATTACAATAATACTAGCAATAGGTTATAAAAGTTTGCAGTTTTTCCCTTTCTGGTTATTACAGAGCCAGTCATGGCAATTTTTGCTTTGTTTTCACTATTCATCCATTGCAAGTTCATATTCCACTCCCCAAACCATTGTCCACAATTCAGCATGTCAGCATGTTTAGAGTACACTGTTATTGTTAACATTCGAATTCTAGTCTGAACCAGAATTTACTTGCCAACAATAACAATGCAGTCTACTAGGCAGAGTAGAACAAGAAACTGTGGTTGACATTCAAAATAAAACTAGTGAAAAGCTACCACTACTGGCCCTTTACAACTAAGTTCAATGTGGGATACATGAAGCTCTTTCTTTTACTATTAGTTGCTATTCAATATTAAAATGCTTCTCAATTAATGATGGACTATTCTTTCTATAGAATTCAGGGACACCAACCTATGCTCAGTGGAAAGCATTTGTGGAGATAGCATGTGAGTGATTTCCGTAGTTTCCACTGCAACTGTCATGTCTGATAGGTCATTGCTATGCAATCAACAAATCTGCACCAATCTCTGTCTTTTTTTCTTCCACACAGTCAACTTACATCCAACAGACACTGTTTATGAACTGCAAACAGACATTTGCTCCTTCGAAAATGAGATAAAAATTTACCTAACTCTGGTTTGGAAGGCTAGACAAAATTTTCCTTTGAGAAATTCATCTAACATACATCCCACACAATTCGTACTTTTTTCTGGCAATGGTGAAGGCATATTAAAATCATTTGTTTCAGTAAATGATATTGTTAGTAATATTATTCAAACAAGTCAGTATTATAATAACACCAACAGATTGCTTAAATCTTGACATCATTTTTTAAGATAGTGTGAAACAGCTTTCTAAATGAAGGCTGCCTTTATCCCAGAATAGCCATCAACTTAGTCTTGTCATGTTCTTGTACGACAAACATTCATGCTCTCAAGTTGTTTTTAAGTGCACTGTTACACAATGGGAATGATAAAAGTAAATTTCTGTCGTAGAATCTGAGCCATAAATTTGATGACTGACCGAAGACTAACAAACATCACGGTCATGTTACTATTTTGATGGAAAGAAGAACTTTCCAGCATTCACAAAAATTGATCAAAATATAAGTTGTTGACTTTTATCTAGATATGAGGTGATCAATACAGTGTGTTCACATGCCAATTCCTTGTCACTCAAGACACTTGGTGGAAACATATTCCTTTCTTACATTAATCCTCTCGGCATAAAGATTCAGAATGACCGTACAATTTTCAAATCGATGGATTGAATGATGCTACTAAAATGGCAGGACTAATAGCAGCAATTTCTCTAAGGCTTGGTAAAATCACACACACAAGTTTCCCTTCTTCCATATTGCCAAAAACGTGAAGTTGTAAACCAGATGTTGGCATGTAATATCCAAATTCACATTAGATCTGAGTTTCAAATCTGACACAAGTTAAATATTGATTAAACATGACTTTATCAATAAAGTGTTTCTATTTGTAAAACATATTATGCTACACTTGAATATAAATGGCATAATTTAAATAAAACTTGTCTATTAACTGTAAATTTTTATAAAAAACGAAAGTTGTCTTTGTGACCTGTAATTTTTTGCACTTGGAAGATAATGGGGCTTATCCTTGCTGACAGTTTTAACATTCAAAAAAGTCTGCAATTTCTCTCCAAAGGTCTCCATAGGACAGATAAGCAACTTCAAATAAAGCCCTACAACTTGTAAGTAGTTGTTGCTGAGAAACAAACATCCAGTCTAATAGCGCTTGAAGAGAAATGCTTCTTAAAGATTTCTGATGGACATGCATTTCAAAAATATGGCTGTTAGTAATTTTAGTTCAGCAAAGCCTTTTACTGGATTCAGCAAAAACAGCTAATCACAACATCAATCACTGTATCTGCAATCACAAGATGTTGCCATCTTCAATGCAAACAGAGTTTTTAAAAGAAAATCTATAAAATTATCTCATAAAAAATGTGATGTTGGCTAAACACAATATGGGAAAAAGATACAATGCATGGCAAATATGAAAGGTCAAAGGTCAGGATATAACTTTCAGAAAGCCAAGTTGAAGGTCAACTTTCACAACAACTTTGTCCAATAAATTTGTCCATTGTAACCATGCGATACAGTACATTTGCCAATCATAGATCAATGTTACTGTCAAGTCTTGTTTTGTCAATCATGGATCCATGTTACTGTTATGTCTGGTTTTGCGAACAGAACCATCATCATGGTCTACTTGTCCATTTTGAGACTTGATCAAAGCGGCAGTTTTATCAAAGTCAATCATGGCATAGGTATCTGTCTTTTTGTTTGGGGTATCTGGTCCTGGTGTTTTAGGAGTTCTTGGAGACGAACCAGGAGTTGAGTTAGAGTCAGCTTTGCTTTCAAGATTTTCCAAGTCCAGCTGAATGTAGTTTATCTTTTTCTTTGGAGGAGGTTGAAGCACAAGTTTGGAAATTCCATTGCCATTTCCTATTCCGGCAGCCACCTGGTCCAGATTAGCATACGTGTGATCTGAATTGGGTGAAATTAAACCGTTCTTAGGACTTGATCCAGCAAGGCTTGATGGTGACTTGGCAGATGGAGAACAGTATGGTAATAGTTCACTAAGATTGTCCAGATTTGCATAGCAGTGATTGGGAGTTGTAGGAGTAGTTCTAACAGAAGATGGTGACACCACAGCCGTGTTGGCACTTCCATTTAACACCGCTGTTTCCGTTTTGGCTGTTGCATTACTTTGTGTCTTGTCATTTTCATGATCAAGTTTGACATAGTTCAAGCTACTCTCTTGATAGTTGTTGCTATTGCCTTGTCCTGATTGGCTCTTCTCTTGGACACTGATATGAATGGATGAAGCATTTGTTGCCTGTATAGTAATAGAACATTAACATGGGGTTAGATACATCTTCACTCTACATACATACATACATACATACATACATACATACATACATACATACATACATACATACATATTAACTTCATGGGACAACAGCTGCAACTTTTGACAATATTTTCTGCAAGAAGTCTGTGGGAATAGGAAGCATTTAGCTTTCACAAAGCATTTTACACAATACATTGTATGCAATGTTATTGTTGATAATTGCTTGATGAGTGCTAGTCCAGACCAAAAAATCCAGTTGTGAACAACAACAACAACAAAAACAACAACAACAACAACAACAATTGGACATAACACAGATACAGGCTATATTGACAAATTGAATAAGGACATTTCAACCTGATTTATCGAGTAAAACAAGAAACTGTATTTTACAAACAGGACAAAAACAAAATAAAGTACATTAAAAAGTTATGGCTGATTGAGCAGTAATGTTTGTTTTTTGATTGTGAGAATAATTGTACATTTAAAGTTTAAATGTCCTTGCAATATTCCTAACAAACAAAAAAACACTGTACCAGTACATTCTAGGTATACCATATAGCAGTAAATTCTAGGTATACCATATAGCAGTACATTCTAGGTATACCATATAGCAGTACATTCTAGGTATACCATATAACAGTACATTCTAGGTATACCATATAACAGTACATTCTAGGTACCGGTATACCATATAGCAGTACATTCTAGGTATACCATATAGCAGTACATTCTAGGTATACCATATAGCAGTACATTCTAGGTATACCATATAGCAGTACATTCTAGGTATACCATATAGCAGTACATTCTAGGTATACCATATGGCAGTACATTCTAGGTATACCATATACCAGTACATTCTAGGTATACCATATAGCAGTACATTCTAGGTATACCATATAGCAGTAATACCGGTAGGTATACCATATAGGACTACATTCTAGGTAACCATATAGCAGTAAATAATAGGTATACCATATAGCAGTACATTCTAGGTATATTACATACTGGTATACCTATCTATCAGTGTTCAACACATATCACTAGTTTGCTGTCAATCATTTCCATCTACTGATCCAAAGCAATGACAACAATGACCCATATACCGTAGATATCATGGCAAATGTATTGGAAACCACAAAATATTTACTGTATAGCATCACCTCTATGTTGTGTTGGTATATGTACATATGACCTACATTCTTTACTCTCAGTCTAAAACAAGTACTAATACATTGCCTTGGTGTTATTATTAATTTTTATATTTCTCCCATATTTCTCCATCTTTCACTTCTGAATCAACACACTTGCTACCACTGCATTGGTTTCCTTACAGTTACACCCACCCATCTCTTATCTACTGGTTTGTTGATCAAATGAAGAAAACATCAACATAAATACCACAAAGTTAAAATTGAATTAAATATAAATATTAAATTCTACTTATTAAACTGAAGCTTGTCTTAAAGGAAGGCGGTTGTCAGAACTCTGCACAAAGATTGCCAGGGACCACTACAACCGATATAAACACTGTTAAAACAAGTTTGTTAACAATGAATATCCTAAAATTTAAATGTTGCAGCTATGTTTACTTGATGCATCTAGATTTCATGCATGAAATACATTGTTTGTAAACAAGAAAGTCACACACACAGTTCTGATGACTGCCTCCCTTTAAGATTACATATCAAACTTCATGCAGAAGAGATGACTGATTGAACTCAGCTTAAATGGAATGTTATCATAACAGTCATGGGATTGCCTTCAAAGAAATTTAGAAAGTCTACTAACCTCCTCATTGGTTGCAGGACCAGATGTATTGACATAATTATGTAAATGAGGTGACACTGGTGAGGATGGACTTGCTGGTGTTCTAGGGCTGGCACTGCTAGGTGGTGTGTTGTCTACAATCACACTACCATTGACATAATGTGGACTGGAGGATCTTGCCCCACCAGATGATGACAAAGATCCACTAGAATGTTTGCGAATAACTCCATCAGCTCCAGTCAGGGAGCTGGATCTGCTTGCTGGATTGTGCTGGCTGGCTGTGTCATCCGCTTGGCCCTGTCTTTCCACATTATCTTGCACTAGATTGAATAACTGTTCTGCTCGTTTGCATTTGAAAGCGTAAATACCTGTATAGAGACAGCAACACTGGCATTAGTGGGTAAAGCTCAAACACTACGTTGGTGAACTAGAAAACCATTCTCCCTCCATTGACTTGGGTGGTTTCATTTTTAGATTCCTCTGCTCTTGCTATTTGCACATGATATTTTACACCAATTCCTGTTGCACAACGCGTTTCATGGCCAGATTTTGGTACTGTTCTGTATTCTATGACGGGTTTGGCAAGGATACAAGGGGTTCAAGTGATAAATAAATAGTGTAACTACATAAAATGCACATAGGCCCATGCTCATTCTTGATATTCTGTGATGTATTGGCAGCATATCAATGAAATATCAGAGAAATTCATAATTTTATGCTAATAGGTCACTCCATAATAATACTTTTTAAGTGTTTCAATAAAAATTCAAGTTGCACAGGAAATCTAACGGTGAACCAGCTTCAATGATAGAAATATAACAAGGACAATTCAAAGTTTCTGGTGTAATCTGAATAGTAAAAACAGTACTTGATCAAGGGCCATGGACCAAAAACAATTATTTCCCTGTATTTTGGTCAATAGACACATCCAATGACTGATCAATAAATGTCTAGAATTTCACACCCAGACTTTCACAGATATCACTACATATACTAACCTGGACCTGTCGGACATCTTCTTCCACTTTCAAAGGAGAAAAGTTCCGCATCAAAACCGTATCGACGCAAACATCGTAAAGGCCATCGCACTGGATCTTTACTTTTTTGGTATAATATTAAATCTGAAAGTCCAACTTCAATAGTTCCACTGCCAAGTTCCCTCCCATCATCATCTACATTTTTCACTTTAAACATTGTAGGACTCATATCAGAGTCAATTTCCCCTCTAATACACTTGTTGCCCATTTTTTCAGCTAAAGAATCTGTAAATGAAAGAAGAAAGAAATTACTTGATGAGCTATACCAGTATTTCCTCTCTGATACATCTATTGCCAATTAGTAAGATTGTATACAGTGAAATGAGTCAGTGGAATAAATAACTCCCTAACCCAAAGGGAAAACATGAGTTGAAGGATGCATTTGATTGTTGATATCATCAAAGATGATCATATCAGTGTTTTACACTGAAGGTAGGACATTTATCATGTTCATCTGATGCTGATAGCAATGGCAGTGAGGTTGATACAGCTCATTATATCAGTCAATTCATTGTCACAGTGTTTGTAACTGACTTCATTGAGCTATCAGATATGCAGCTTGTTGCTTCATTTTTGTCAGTAAACATCAACTCTTAGTTTCATTAGGAAATGCAGGGCAAAAGTTGGCCAAGAGAAAAATGTACGAGATGATTTCAGGATTTTCTTCTAGAAAACAATGAGTGTCAACTAGAGGTTGCACAGTGACTGATAGGGTATTTAAAATTTGTATTACATTTGCTACAATAAACCTACTTTGAGAGCAGATGAATACTAATATCACAACCTATTGGTATTCTACAATACAGAACTTTGAGCTGACATTGCCGAAAGCTTGGAAGATACCTAACTACATTACTTAACACTGTTTTTGGGAACACAAGTGTACAGCAAGCAATATATACCGTACTCGTCCGAGTATAAGCCCCTGCTCGTGTATAAGCCCCCCTACTGATTTTAGAGGATTTTAGAAAATGCATTACATCCGTGTATAAGCCCCTACCCTAGTGTAACTCAAATACAGAAAGGTTAGGAGAGTATATTTGGTCATTTAACTTGGTAAAATTAATTTTAGATAATAAAGAAACCATTAAAAGATGTTAAAACAATGGGAAACTGGAGTTCCCTTGACAATATCGTAAGGAAAATGACACGTTTTTCCAGTACTATCTTGATTCTTTGACCCTACTCACCCCCGTCGCCTAAATAGAATAGTCTCACTCACGTCCGCCATTGTTTATTTTCATTCATTGCCACGATGTTTTCATGCTTGAAACATGCAGTTTCTTTTGTTTGAAGCAATTATCCTTTCATTTGTGAAGACTTTTCCTGGTGACTATTACAATTTTCACTGCTATGTTGTTGTTTTCACAAGGTGTAGACAGTTTGATATTGGAATATTGAGTTGCCTTTCCGTGTGGGCAATGCATGCCTGTTCACATACTGTTGATCAGCAGCATACGTAACGTCTTTGTTTCAAGTTTGGGGTTTTTTTCGACGCTGAAATTTCACCAAAATGTCACTTCTGTATTCAGAGATTGTACAATCAATTTCTTTGGATGTGTAAGTCGATTTTGAAAGCGATAGAAAGATCGAGTGGTGTTGAAAAAAATCGTGCATAAAATTAGCATAAATTAAGCGTCCATGCCAGATAACATGGGGTTGCTCGAGTATAAGCCCCTCCCCTAGTTTTACCGCTGTTTAGTGTGCCGAACCGGGGCTTATACTCGGACGAGTACGGTATCATCAATAACTTCTTTAATGAAGCTTGTCAATTTCTATCCATGTTATTTGTTTCTTTAGGCTGATCAATATTACTTATTGATAAAGAAGCATTTCATATGTTGCAGGGAGTAGCACTCAAGTTTCAAGACTTGAAGATGAGTATGTGACTATCTTTGACTTGCTGCAATAGATTGATATCCAGGCATGAAATTAATGAGCTGTTTCTCAGAATCACTAAAGTGCATTGCCATTTCACTGCATTTGACTGGCTTATCTGCTATCCAAGGTTACTGGTACATGGATAATGTTTCTTGCCAAAACAACTAGTATGCAATTTATATGTAATAAACATACTGCTACACAAACATCATAACAATTGTTAATATTTTTAATTGTTTATATTCATCTTTTACCATGCTCGACCTTGCTACAATCCATTCTACGTGTGAGATTACTTGACAACATTTTTCAAATGACCATGTCTACAGGAAGACTGACTGATTAATTTCATTGCACTCAAATATACGACACAACAACTGCAAACATCCTTGATGATTATCCATAGACTGTAGAGCTGCTTTTTAATCATTTGAGGTTTCACCGTGTGGCAAAAACAACAAATACACAGGACTACATTTTATCTTACTACACATTTTCTTTTTTCATGAATATGTTCCTAAGTTGTTTGACCTACTTCTTCCTATCAACCTACAGACATGTTTCTCATTGCTGGCTATCATGAATAGAACACCCACTGAATACAAAATAATTACACCATAATAAATGGTGATGCGTTATCCTTATACTACAGATTGGTCTGTGCTGAGTGAACTTTTGTCTTAAGAAAACAGAGTCACGTGAATTAAACGATGTATCAGCATGGATGTTTACCCTGAATACTAATCAATGCTAATATTTTTCCATAAAAATCTTATCCAAAATGACTAAGGAAAGTCAATTTTCAGTCTAAGCAAACTCACATAATTTGAGCGAATTTTAAACAACTTCTTTCAACTGTTTCTGAGACCATGAAATTTTTCAATTTTAATTTAGCCAATTGATGTTATAATAGCATAGGCATGGTGATACCAGTACACGTGTCTTACAAACTGGAGCATTGTATCTGAAATGATGCTAACTATTTATGTCTCAATGTCAGCTTGTTTTGCATCAACAATATTGGATGTTCTGTTGACAGATGCATGTCACATGTCTACTGACTGACTGCTTTCATCACAGTGTAAATGTACAGGACGGCAAGCTGGATATTTGTTCGGTAGTTTATGGGTTTGAGGTAAAATGTACCTCAGAGATAGATATTTGGACTCATACACTTTTACAATTTACTTTTTCACTCTACCACTTAAGGGGGATCATTCATACATCACAGAGAAAATCTAATTTTCATAGTCTTATTAATATGAAAATCAAAAAGTTGATATTGCCCCATAGAGTTAACACACTAGCTGAGCTGGGATGGTGGCCATTTTAAATTTCAAGTGACAGGAAATGTTGGGTAATTTGCAAATTTTGCACACTGATCCCAGATATACATGTATATATATTATTGAAAAGAAAGGGAATGGTTTAAAGTTTTCTCATAGAAAGTTTGAATATTTCAATTTTAGAGGCACATACTACCTTAACCCTTTGAGTGCCAAAGTCAACTTTTGTTGCCTTTATTGAATATAACATAACCAGCTACGTTTTTATCAGACCTATACAATTTTTTCAGATTTTTCCCAAAATTTTGGTCCAAAATTGTAGTCATTGAAAGGTTGTGTCCATTTGGTCTAAAATTATAAAAAAATTACAGAAAAATTCATAACACTTGGTAAAATGTTACACTAAAATATTAGCGGGAAAAATTACAGCACTCAAATGGTTAAAGGGACAGGAGCTGTAACTTTTATTTTTTCACACTTTCTTGTTGTACTCCCCAAAGTATGTTGAGATACACAGTATTCAGCTTATCAACTCAGCCTGTACATATGTAGATTGTGCTAGCTCTTACTGTTGATAAGAGAATTTTAGTCGGGACTAAAATTTAAGTGTAAACAATAACAGTGCACTTGATATGTATTGCATTGGAAAGTGAAATTTGGGTGTTTCAATATACCGGTAGTTTGGGGAGTAGTAGAAGAATAAGTTGCCGGTGAAATACGAAACAAATTTGTGAAAAAATCATCAAAAGTTATAGCTACTGTATCTTTAACAGAAACACAGTCTCAGATGAAACACTTGTGTAGCCACATGAAAACAAATAACTCACTGAATTTTATTCTGACGATATTCCATTAACCCTTTGAGTGCTGTAATTTTCTCCTGCCAAAATTTTAGTGCAAAATTTTACCAATTTTATAAATTTTTCTGTAATTTTTTGGTACTTTTGGACAAAATGGACATCACATTTCATTTTCTACAGTTTTTTCTCAAAATTTTGGCAAAAATCTGAGAAAAATTGACTGGGTTTAATTTATAAAGGGGACAAAAACAGACTTTGGCGCTCAAAGGGTTATTATCTTTATCACATAAAACAACAAACCTCCACTATTTTTCCCCAGGTATTTTAAAGGAAGACATATGATGTTTGTTTTATTTTAGGCCCAACAGGGGAGAGTAATGTTTCAGATAGAGGTCTAATAATTGGATAATGAATTCTAATTTTCTAATATAAGAATTTGACAAAAAGGATGGAAATATTGAATATGTGTAAACATGTTATTAATGTACATGTAGCTCGGATAACAATGACAATGCCTGTACACAGAATGCATATTTTATGTCACTGCATATTACAAAGCATGAGGTGACACTGGTGCTACTAGTACCGGTACTACCACTATAAGGCATTAATGCTTAAGAATACTGTCATAGAGGAAAAATAATGTCATCTGTTCTGGCTAATATCATGTGTGTTTTTGCAGACTGCAAATGCTCATTTTGCACAATCCCAATGTAATCTGTTCAGTAAGATAGATGGGCTCAATGAAGCATGGGCTCCTTGAAACCCCTTAGGCTGATACAAAATGCAGTGTGCCACATGAACAAGTCAAGGTCCCAATGTTCATTTTATAACCATTAACTTGTTTACAAATTACTGGATGATGAAATGAACACATTGAATCTGACAATGTCTATTGGGACAAATTAATCTACCGTATGTGTGTGTGTGAATCAAGTCAAGTCCTTAGCAGCTATAATAATGCAAAAAAGCAAGACAAATCTATTGCAGATATATTATGTATTCCCATTTGTAACACATCACACTGTAAACACTGACAGTTGACCAACTGATGCCTGGGATATTAAAATCAGAAAGCCATCAAAGCTAGGAATTTCAATCGTACCTCTGCATGAAACATGTCGTATCGAATCACAATCCTACGGTTATGATCTCTTCCTTGCCATTGTATAATGACATAGATTTATACATGTCTTGGTTTATCCATGCAAACATTGTTGCATACTGATAGAAATGATGATTGATGTACTGAACAATGATCTACACCATAAAATCCATGCAATGTACAGCTGCTATGTTGTCAAGAAAGCCACTTCATCAAAGTCAATGTCAATTCTGTCACATTTCATTTGACATGCCTGGATGGCTTTAGAAACTGTATGTTGATGACTTCATATGCAGCTTAGCATGAAATGTTAACGTTTACAAACTAATTGCAAAAACTTAAACATAAACAACCATTATGAATTGCTTTTATGAGCAAAAACTATCACATGAATGTAGTAACAGTAGAAATGCCTTAGCACAGGTTTTAGATATTGAAGTGAGATGTGACTATACTGCACTCACTCAATGATGACAGTCCTTATACTGATGACATCATCACACTTTTCAGGGTTCAACTATGTTTTGCAAACATAGGCTACACTGAGCAAAATATGGCATATTAAGACAATAAATTGGTATCCTACATAAAAATGAATATCATTATTAAAGCACAATGGGATGATTTTTTAACCTATCTGCAGCATCATAGTGATAATTGCCAGGTAATAAAATTGAGCAAAACAATCATGTCTTGTACAATCTGTACCAGACACCATATAATCCTACCCACATCTATAATCTATACCATCCACTGTTACCAGATAAAGCAGAACAAAAGAGTATTTCTCTCATCACGCACACTAAATACATCCGCTATAACATGACTTTCATTGGCAAAATATTACAATAAGCTATGACCTTCCAACTTAATTATATGTGAAGGACATGTGTGGATGGCAGAAAGTTACAGTATTAAAAGTCTTGATCAAGTAGTTAATCATAATGACAGCTGAAATTTCATTAACCCCACTTACAAAAAATCTTAAAAGTGAATGGTAATTTACTATAAGATTATTGTCTGGAGATAAAGCAGTTTAAAGACCAATTATCCACTGAACCAACACAGACAAGATATCCTTTCAACTCAAGATTGTCCGGGCAAAGTAGCGAAATCACAACATTTTTCAAAGCTTTGGATAGGAAATATAGCAATAGACACAGCTAATGTTAGCTCAGATACAGGGAAATATACATGTGGTTGTTAAAGTGATGGGTGCAATATTGGTGTTGTTGACATTGATTTCCATAACCATTGAGTAAGACATGGCTGAAGTACCTCATCATTCAATTCTCAATGTCATTCACAACGTGACTGTTGAGATTGAAAAAACTACATGTCGTCCTGCGCATTTCAATGATTACTGCTTCTTTTCTTTGCACTGTTGAAAATTTTACAGAATTGTGTGCTGAGTATGAGTCCATTCACTGTTTTCCTGTGACTTGCTAAATGCTAGGCAGATAAATAGCCCACATGGACTGTAGTGAAAAAAAAACCATGATCATTACCTTGCGACAGGATAGCCAGAGGCAGAGCAAATCCACAGCAAGCAGACAGCCAAATCTGCTGTTCTACTGTCTGCTTACACAGCGTAATTCCAAGATTATCACTGTTTTGTTGACGTACTCTAGATCTGAGAATCAAAGCTTATGTACTGACAAAATAGAAATGGTTGAAGTGCTGCTCTCAGAGCAGTGTGACTGTCATGACATCTTAGTGGCTAACTGTGTCCAATAAACCCACCACGTAATACTAACACACATGTCCTTCAAACGTTGTACAGTGCTGTGTTTACAGCACGTTTGCTATGCATACCTAACAATACAGAGGTCACTTGTCAGGGGCATAATCATTGGAGGAAAGAAGCAACACCTGTAAACATACCAAATCAATAGCTACGCCTGTGAGGTATTCTTGTGAGTAGAATGGTAGGTCCCAG
The DNA here is from genome assembly GCF_041260155.1 of Ptychodera flava. Classification (NCBI taxonomy): domain Eukaryota; kingdom Metazoa; phylum Hemichordata; class Enteropneusta; family Ptychoderidae; genus Ptychodera; species Ptychodera flava. The sequence goes on from NC_091929.1 coordinate 2,924,898, forward strand.
TGAAATGTGCACTACGCTGTACTACGCTGTCTTCCTGATGACAAGATCCAAAGTTGTGTTTGAATTGACACATTGATGTTTTATGACAAAGGTGCTGGGAAAGCAGAGTTATAATTCCAAACTTTGTGAGATCTGTCTTTCTCAAGAACCACATTGTATCCATAACAATAAATGAATGGATGTTATACCCCAAATGTCAGTCTATTTCTACAAACTATTTGGCTTTTTCATTCTAATTTTTAAGTCTTGATTCACTGACTCAGCATGAATGACAAATTTTGTTGGACACCACAGTCCCTCCACCCACTGTGATGACACTAATGATCAACGACTCAGCATTGCTGGCTGCTACAACATCATATTATTTTCAAATTGTCTTTTCCTGTCTCATGCTAATGTCATGGCAACAATAATTAACCTAGTGTTATATTTATCAAGACAACTGCATCTGAAAATCTTCAAGAAACAATTAACTTTGATTTCACCGTATTTGTTGAAGCCTTGACAAAGCCGACAGGTACCAGGTATAGACATACCAGTAAGGTAATGCAGATGTACGTACCTGGGATGTACCTGGCAATCTCAGGGTAGATCTAATTCTTGAATTTATCATTAGTTAGCTTCACATGTATAATGTCAATTGCAGTGAATTTTGCACTGTCATCTCTTGACTGTTAAAGTTCATCCATAGGTCAACTTGGAAGGCCTAGTTCTCAGAAAGAGGGCTCATTGATCAATAAAAATTCCATCAACAAAAGCAGTTCAATGTCAGTGTGACTCGGTCCATTTCACAACAGTCAGAGGTAGGTTCAATGACTGCAACAACACAGCCTGCTTTGATATACCGGTACATTGTATACACATACTGTAATTCCTTTACCTGAGAGCTAGCAAAAATGAAGTGAAACAGGTTTTGGAAATTTACGTGCATGGATGATATTTCTAAAAATAAACAAATATTGGCAGTAAACATGTGATTAGTCATCTGTCTGTTTTTGGAAACGGAGGTCAATGGAGAGTGGTAAACATTTGTTTTCAAGGATCTTGCAGACACAATTAGTTAATAAGAGAGTGACCTGCCTTGGAGTTCAAATGGGTCTTACTTTATAGCTGATGAATATGAGCAAAATTACACCACTCAGGGTACATTAAGGACTGGAAAACTGAACATTTAGCAACAGATTGTTTTGGCCAATTCATATCACTGATGGCTGTTTTCGGTACAAGCTAAAGTGTATACAATCAAGTAAACTGTGATGCATGGAAGTGTTATGATACAGGGATCCTTCAGAGCTATACAAATCTTCAGTATCATTCCATATACCGTGAAGAGAAACATTTGAAAAAGTACTGGACATTTCTCATGTGTGAAAATGTAGTCATTCTCCAACATGTTGTTGTGAATTTGAAAGTTAAGGTAGAACGCACCTCGGGGACAGAAATTCGGGCCTTCAAATTTTTTCAATTTTCTTCTGACCTACCACTTGTGGGGGCTCATTTTGAAGCTCTTGGCGAAAGAAAAGTTTTCACCGTCTTTAGTTTTTTGAAAATCGAAAATTTTATTTTTTCCCATAGAGTTTACACAGGGATGGCGGCCATTTTGAATTTCAAATATCGAGAAATCGCAAGATATTTGTCTCTCTAGTACCAAAGTTTGCACGGTGACCCCTGATTTTTATTCTTGCTTTGGTAAGAGAATGGTTCAAAGTTTCACTGAGGAAAATATGAGCAAAAGTTTAAGTCTTTCACTTTCGAGGTGCATATTACCTTAATAATAGCAAGTCAACTAATTGATGTAGCTGGACTTTGTTATTTTTATGACAGTATTTTTGTTTACTGTGTATTTATTTGTGTATTGATAGAGAAGTTGATTTCAACCATGCAACTTACTGTATGCATTTGCAAAGTGGTTCAGCACACATTATACAAGATACTAGTTGGTACAGCTGGCTGCATCTAACGTAAGGTCATTGAAGACTATGAGTGGTCCCTAGATAAAATGGACCTCCATATGCAAACCATAAGCTAACCTTCAAAGTCATTTCTAAACAATTATAACACACCTCATCCGCTGTCTATGTTCTAATTTGTCATTTGATAGTCACTTAGGACGTATTATTTTTGTGCTGATCCACGTAAACCATGTCATCAGGCATCATCATTTGTCAGAACATAGGGTATTCAGTAGTCATTCATGATAATGGAGAAATAGGAAAAAAATATTACGGAAAATATGAAAATTATTAAAGAAATATGGAAAATATGAAAATTATTATTGTTGTTGTTGTTATTATTTTCGTCATCATCGTCAATCACGTAGCCTGTATCCTTTTGTTAAAAAGTTCTAATGACCATTTTCATATGCTGTAGTTTATGTCCAAAAGTGTTTGTCACGATAAACTGCATAATCAAATCAATTATTGTTATGAAACTAAAGAAAAATGCGCAGTATTTTTATTCATTTCCAATCTTTGATTTATATTCAGCTGTCTGACTGAATATGTACTTTGGTAGCTGATAGTAAGAGTTCACAAAATTAGGCCATCGCGATTTGGCAATATATGACCTACAAAGTGTTGAAAACTATGTGATACAGTTGATAAACTTCTATAAACTATTTAAGGTAGAAAGCGCCTTGGGGACAGATAGTCGGATTCAAATTTCAACAATTCTTTTCTGTTCTAACACTTGTGGAGGCTCATTTTAAAGCTCTTGGAGGAAGAAAAACTTTTATTGACTTTTTGAAAAATCCAAAATTTAATTTTTCACCCACAGAGTTAACATAGGAATGGCGGCCATTTTGAATGTCAAATATGGCAAAACGTTGGGTAATTTGTTTCGCTAGTTCCAAACTTTGCACGATGACCCCAAATTTGTATTGTTGATTTGGTAAGAGAATGTTTGAAAGTTTTATTTAGGAAATTTTGAGCAAAAGTTTAAGTCTTTCACTTTTGAGGTGTATACTACCTTAATATGAGCAGACTGTGATTGGCAATGTTTGGAATTAATACCATGTTACCATTGGCCAGACTAAAATATTAGACTGTTGAAAGCTCTAAAAATTGGACTCTAATTGTTGACAACTATGTGATACAGTTGATAAACTTCTACCAACTATGTGCTGAAGGTGTGGGAGGGACTACTTTATATAAGCTGTAAATTATCTTCTAGTTCATGACAGCCACTTCAAGTTGTAATTGGATGTCAATTATGACCTGCATGGTCACAAAATCTCATGTACAGCGGATGAACATTCATGTGAGTCAGTTAATACCTGATAACCTTGAGAATGGCTAATGTTAATTGTGTTGTTAGTTTACAGAAGATTACGACAAGCAAGGCAGTCCTGAGTTGAAGGTCATGCCATTGTGACCTTTCTATCCTGCCCTCCCCATGCTTCCAACTGGTATGTATTGGTCCAACTATACTGTTACATAATGCCAATAGGAATTGGATGACACCAAAATCAATGGGAGGTGCAGACTATCAAAGATGCACAGTGATCGAAGTGTACATCTTAAGTATGATCGACAACATTTTGAAATTTTCACATGTGAAAATGGGTGCCCTAGCTAGATAGACGAACTGGACATGTGTATTTGGAGTAGCCTAACTTTCATTTTGCGGCAAAATATTGGAGAGATTAGACCCCGAATGAAAGGCAAATACAAGCAAGTTGTAAATGCTGAATTATTGATTTTCTGAACAATACCGCTTGTCTTTTCAGTTTACAAGAATGACTTCCCACAAACTTTGATAAAGACAAAGACTTGGAAAAATTTGAAGGTCATCTTATTCATTTCTTAAAATAAAATTGGACCCTGAATGAGTTGCAATCACACACCTGAATTCATTGCACAATGACACAGGATATACGTCACATCATGAGATAGGATTGCTATCAACATGATCTAATCATTTCTCCACAGAGGCCTGTAGGACTATACCATACCTCGACTACCAGTACATTATGACCTTCTAATAAAAATAGAAACTGATCAACATCTAAACAGACATGTACATAGACCCATGAACACACACCAAGGCACACATGTAGACAGATATGGGCAGATCGTCTATGTAGCCGACACATAAATGAACTGTAAACACTGCATCCAAGGTACCATGGTGATTGATGAAAGTTAAAACATGTCTGTCATAATCTGCATGGTATAATTAAAAATAAATGTTGCAGCTATTATGATTAGGTGCAAAAAATACCAATACATTGTTTTTAAACGAGAAACTCGCACAGGTGCAGTTCTGATGATTGTTTCCCTTTAACAAGAGCTCACCTTGAAGTCTATGCATCACAATCTGAAGATGATTCAAATCAAATCTTAAATCAATTGATAAAATACTGCTTCAGCCAATGGCTTTTAACATCATGATCTGCAGACTACACATGTTAAAACATGCACTGGCATAATGCCAAAGTCTGGAAGAAAGGACTAAAAGTATATATATCTACATAGAGACAGCGGTGGCATACTCTTTGGTTATATCATATAGTCTGGAAGAAAGGATTAAAGTATATATATATCTACACAGAGACAGCGGTGGCATACTCTGATTATATCATATAGTCTGGAAGAAAGGATTAAAGTATACATATATCTACACAGAGACAGCGGTGGCATACTCTGATTATACATATAGTCTGGAAGAAAGGATTAAAGTATATATATCTACATAGAGACAGCGGTGGCATACTCTTTGGTTATATCATATAGTCTGGAAGAAAGGATTAAAGTATATATATATCTACACAGAGACAGCGGTGGCATACTCTGATTATATCATATAGTCTGGAAGAAAGGATTAAAGTATATATATCTACACAGAGACAGTGGTGGCATACTCTTTGGTTAAATTGGCCAGCATACGGTGCTCAGTATGCATCCTCTAATTTCCATAAACCAGGGATTGTTTTCCATTCATCAAGGCTTTTTGGGAGAGAGAGAGAGAGAGAGTCTGAGAGAGAGACTCTCGGGAAGTACTCCATGCATTTTGATTCTGAAAATATCAGCGCATAATCTGCTGAAAATTTTGAACAAAAGTGTACGTTTCATAGGATGTTTAGCAGACTACTTTTTTCAAAGACTTAAAGGAATCTTTTTTCGCTAACATGTGATCTCTTCAAATCTATAACTTCGAAGGGATGTTCACATATCACCATACCATTTAGGCCTGGCAGTGCTGAGCCTGGGTAAATCAAGAGTCATAATAATAATAATAATATTTTTATTGCTTGCTTGTAAATATAGGATTTACATCACATTTGTGGCAATAAAAGTGTGCGTCATTGAAACAACTGAGTGCCTCCAAGGATTATTTCAGTGTACACCAGACTCCCCAAGTCACTTGACTTTCACGTATCTACTGGTATGCAGCAGTTACTGGCTGGCTATAAGTAACCCCCCCCCCCCAAGAAACTGACCAGTCCCTGAGCAGTGCATCGACTGGTATGCAGCAGTTCAGGCTGGCTATAGGCAGTGTATCTACTAGTATGCAGCAGTTACAGGTTGGCTATAAGCAGTGTATCTACTAGTATGCAGCAGTTAATGGCTGCAGGCTATAAGCAGTGTATCTACTGGTATAAAGCAGTTACTGGCTGGCTATAAGCAGTGCATCTACTGGTATAAAGCAGTTACTGGCTGGCTATAAGCAGTGCATCTACTGGTATGCAGCAGTTACTGGCTGGCTATAAGCAGTGTATCTACTGGTATGCAGCAGTTACAGGCTGGCTATAAGCAGTGCATCTACTGGTATGCAGCAGTTACTGGCTGGCTATAAGCAGTGCATCTACTGGTATACAGCAGTTACTGGCTGGCTATAAGCAGTGCATCTACTGGTATGCAGCAGTTACTGGCTGGCTATAAGCAGTGCATCTACTGGTATGCAGCAGTTACTGGCTGGCTATAAGTAACCCCCCCCCCCCCCCCAAGAAACTGACCAGTCCCTGAGCAGTGCATCGACTGGTATGCAGCAGTTCAGGCTGGCTATAGGCAGTGTATCTACTAGTATGCAGCAGTTACAGGTTGGCTATAAGCAGTGTATCTACTAGTATGCAGCAGTTAATGGCTGCAGGCTATAAGCAGTGTATCTACTGGTATAAAGCAGTTACTGGCTGGCTATAAGCAGTGCATCTACTGGTATAAAGCAGTTACTGGCTGGCTATAAGCAGTGCATCTACTGGTATACAGCAGTTACTGGCGGCTATAAGCAGTGTATCTACTGGTATGCAGCAGTTACAGGCTGGCTATAAGCAGTGCATCTACTGGTATGCAGCAGTTACTGGCTGGCTATAAGCAGTGCATCTACTGGTATACAGCAGTTACTGGCTGGCTATAAGCAGTGCATCTACTGGTATGCAGCAGTTACTGGCTGGCTATAAGCAGTGCATCTACTGGTATGCAGCAGTTAATGGCTGGCTATAAGCAGTGTATCTACTGGTATACAGCAGTTACTGGCTGGCTATAAGCAGTGCATCTACTGGTATGCAGCAGTTACTGGCTGGCTATAAGCAGTGCATCTACTGGTATGCAGCAGTTACTGGCTGGCCATAAGCAGTGCATCTACTAGTATACAGCAGTTACTGGCTGGCTATAAGCAGTGCATCTACTGGTATACAGCAGTTAATGGCTGGCTATAAGCAGTGATCTACTGGTATGCAGCAGTTACAGGCTGGCTATAAGCAGTGCATCTACTGGTATGCAGCAGTTACTGGCTGGCTATAAGTAACCCCCCCCCCCCCCCCCAAGAAACTGACCAGTCCCTGAGCAGTGCATCGACTGGTATGCAGCAGTTCAGGCTGGCTATAGGCAGTGTATCTACTAGTATGCAGCAGTTACAGGTTGGCTATAAGCAGTGTATCTACTAGTATGCAGCAGTTAATGGCTGCAGGCTATAAGCAGTGTATCTACTGGTATAAAGCAGTTACTGGCTGGCTATAAGCAGTGCATCTACTGGTATAAAGCAGTTACTGGCTGGCTATAAGCAGTGCATCTACTGGTATAAAGCAGTTACTGGCTGGCTATAAGCAGTGTATCTACTGGTATGCAGCAGTTACGGCTGGCTATAAGCAGTGCATCTACTGGTATGCAGCAGTTACTGGCTGGCTATAAGCAGTGCATCTACTGGTATACAGCAGTTACTGGCTGGCTATAAGCAGTGCATCTACTGGTATGCAGCAGTTACTGGCTGGCTATAAGCAGTGCATCTACTGGTATGCAGCAGTTAATGGCTGGCTATAAGCAGTGTATCTACTGGTATACAGCAGTTACTGGCTGGCTATAAGCAGTGCATCTACTGGTATGCAGCAGTTACTGGCTGGCTATAAGCAGTGCATCTACTGGTATGCAGCAGTTACTGGCTGGCCATAAGCAGTGCATCTACTAGTATACAGCAGTTACTGGCTGGCTATAAGCAGTGCATCTACTGGTATACAGCAGTTAATGGCTGGCTATAAGCAGTGTATCTACTGGTATGCAGCAGTTACAGGCTGGCTATAAGCAGTGCATCTACTGGTATGCAGCAGTTACTGGCTGGCTACAAGCAGTGCATCTACTGGTATGCAGCAGTTACTGGCTGGCTATAAGCAGTGCATCTACTGGTATACAGCAGTTACTGGCTGGCTATAAGCAGTGCATCTACTGGTATGCAGCAGTTACAGGCTGGCTATAAGCAGTGCATCTACTGGTATACAGCAGTTACTGGCTGCTGGCTATAAGCAGTGCATCTACTGGTATGCAGCAGTTACTGGCTGGCTATAAGCAGTGTATCTACTAGTATACAGCAGTAACAGGTTGGCTATAAGCAGTGTATCTACTGGTATGCAGCAGTTAATGGCTGGCTATAATTAGCAGTGTATCTACTAGTATGCAGCAGTTACAGGCTGGCTATAAGCAGTGTATCTACTGGTATGCAGCAGTTACTGGCTGGCTATAAGCAGTGTATCTACTAGTATACAGCAATTACTGGCTGGCTATAAGCAGTGTATCTACTGGTATGCAGCAGTTACTGGCTGGCTATAAGCAGTGTATCTACTGGTATGCAGCAGTTACTGGCTGGCTATAAGCAGTGCATCTACTGGTATGCAGCAGTTACTGGCTGGCTATAAGCAGTGCATCTACTGGTATACAGCAGTTACTGGCTGGCTATAAGCAGTGCATCTACTGGTATGCAGCAGTTACTGGCTGGCTATAAGCAGTGTATCTACTGGTATGCAGCAGTTAATTGCTGGCTATAAGCAGTGTATCTACTAGTATACAGCAGTTACTGGCTGGCTATAAGCAGTGCATCTACTGGTATACAGCAGTTAATGGCTGGCTATAAGCAGTGCATCTACTGGTATGCAGCAGTTACTGGCTGGCTATAAGCAGTGTATCTACTAGTATGCAGCAGTTACTGGCTGGCTATAAGCAGTGCATCTACTGGTATGCAGCAGTTACTGGCTGGCTATAAGCAGTGTATCTACTAGTATGCAGCAGTTACTGGCTGGCTATAAGCAGTGTATCTACTAGTATGCAGCAGTTACTGGCTGGCTATAAGCAGTGTATCTACTAGTATGCAGCAGTTACTGGCTGGCTATGAGCAGTGCATCACATTTACCAAATGATCTACCCAACAGTCTGCCAGAGTTGCTTCAGAATCTATTTATTCTGTTTTGATATTGATATGCCCACAGTGTAGGGCTAAGTCTACTATATTCAGTTTGGTAAATAATTTGTGTCAGTAATGTAGCCGAGGACAGGACTGATCCGTACACTGGCAGACAATGTATTCCGGGACATGACATCTCTACCACTGGCAGGGAGTTCAGCCCAGGACAATGAAAATAAATAATAGATAAATACAATATTCTGATGTCATTTCCACATGATTGCACTTGTATCAGTTCAGTGTATTATGATTGAAGCAGGTATTCTAGTTTTATATCTACATGTACTGTATGAGTAGCACTTGTTGGTTAATACAGCTTCAAGGTCCTGCCAAATTCTCTTCCTCTTCCAATAATCTGTTACCAATCTTAGTAAATATTATCATTATGAAGTCTGTGCCCCGAAACTGTTACTCTATTAAAACTTTCAACCTCCAAAAACTACGATCACGAGAACGACAGCCAATTTCTCTTTAAAAAAACCCTGGTTACGAATTTGCATTGTACAATGACTGTATTACGTAGGATGACTACAAATAGGAGATGAGGTTTATTGTTGAACACCATGCTAGGTAATTCAATGTTGCATCATGATGGAACCAGCTGGAAACTGCAGCTTGTATAATAGGCATTGTCATGCCATGTGTGCGGTCACTCACCCTGTATTCAAATAAGCACACCTTTAACATCCATTCTCTTTGCAAGACAGGGTTACAAGTATTTTCAAAATAATCTATTTCAAATTCAAATTTGATGATGGGGAAACAGCTCAATGAAAGATAGAAAAACAAAAGTGAGTAATTTAGAGATTAATTACCCACAGAAAACTCTGTTTCAGTTGAAACAAGGAAGAGCTCATCCCATATACCTTCAACCACTTGATGTTTAGGCAAGAATTTTAACATGGTGGGTAAAAAATTCCTATTATCGTCTCTGGCTTTGTAGAAAGCCTGTGATATTTGTGCTAAAAGGTTCATGTTTTTCCAACGGTTTATATGATGTCACTTGAAATTCAGATCTACTTGTCTACAGGAAAAATGAATGATTTGGTTTGAACATTACTGGGAGAATGTTATACAAATTGATAGGCATATGAGAAGGATATAGTAGACCAGAAAACTTACAATATTTACATCATAAATTTGTAGATATTTTACGCTCATTATCTTCTTTAGGTACTGGTCTGTTTGGAGGTCAGTTACAGCTATGAAATTTTCTTTGCTTAATATATAAAACAAATAATGTTGTTGGTAAAGGAGTTCTCCCCAAAGATCATACACGGTAATTTCATTTCTCTTCCACTCTACATATAGTAAGTCATTTTGAGGACTGAAATTTGGGAATCTAAAACAAACACACAACTACTTACCAAACGCAAGACTGAGTTGTACCCCCATGCATGGTAGTAGATAAGATGTCCAAGGAGAACTACAGACAGTCTAATATTAGCATACAGGCCATTAACACAGGGGTGCCACTCCTAGCAAGTAACTCTCTATTACGTTAATGTACAAATCTATCACATGACAAAAAAGGTACATTGTGGCATTAATCTTATTATTGATATATACGTTTCATATTGGCAGGGGCAGTCATCATGGAATTTTTTTTAACTTTGACATTTTTGAAGGTATTTGACTCATGAGAGTCATTATTGTCATATTTTGTAGTACCGAAGGCAGAAAAGGTTAATAAAAGCATTAGCTTCCTTCATGTAGGTGTCTTTTGACTGGATATACTGTACTTATTTTGATCCTTGAGGAGAAAGTCTAACTATATAATGATAAGAGGGATATAATGAGGGATCTATTATGACAGCTTGGGGGTTGTTTAAAGTACCCAGAGGAAAGATGTGGGATGTACACCAGCACATCATTCTTGGAAAGATATTGCAATCAAAAACAACCTCAGCTGGGACAATAGTTCTTTATCTTTTACTCACGCAGCCTCCTGTTGGCGGTGATATTTTTGCAAATTATCACAACAAGAATTACATTTCCTTTAAAACTTTGACCTGTCAAATTTGCTTATACTAAGTTCCCTACTAACATAACCATGATACCAGTACTAAAAGCAGAGCGTTATACACAATAACACAAATTATTTCAAGAACAAAGTAATTATATCTGTTACTTAAGTTTCATGCATCCTGCAATCTTCAGACTGATGATTGCAGGAAGCAAAAAACCTAACATCCTGTGATTGTGCGATTTGATAGTAGTAGTGGGGAGTGATTGTTTCCTAAACACTAGGACCTGACCAGCAATTGTACTTTCAGATTGTAAACAGCAATAACCTTGAACACTACATTGTATGCTGTCATATAGACCTTAGAATATGCGATGCTGTTGACTTTAAAAAGAGAATGATAGTGGAAAAGTCTCGGCTGATATCATTTCAAAAGATGAATCTTAATTCTGCTGTGGTAACTTAGACAAAACCACGGTACAATTAGATGATATACTCAGCTAAGGTGGCGATCTCATAAATACCTGAATGTAAACTAACTAGATTAATTGAGTCAAGTAGCCATGGAATTTTGTTGAATAGGTTACATTTTACAATGCAATGCTCACAGAGTGCAGTGGTAATGTTATGTGAACTGTGTTCAATGACTCCACTTCAAATCAAATGCATGCAGATATTTAAAGGCATACGGCTTCATTAAGGCTCCATCTGAAGGAATAATCCACAAACAAACAAACAACCAATTGAGAGGATCCCTGTGTGGCCTTCATCCCTTGTCACCATAGAAATAGACAGTGCCATGTATATTCATCACCTTTCAGGAACTAATAACGGTCTCTAACTTCTCTGATACTGGTAAACTTTTCTCATAAAATCCTCGATGATATAAATTTCATATTATTCTTTAAAATATCCTTTTTCATCACCTATACATTGAAAGGAGATCTCATGTTTCATAATATCTTTGCCATTGATATAAATTCCCTATCTACTAATGGTCCAAACTTGTTATGAAAATGGAGTGACTTGAAGGACCAGTGATGGAAAGGTGAAATCAATTAAAAACATCTTTACTTCTGGAGCATCTCCAAGACTTCTGCCTTGAAATACAATTTAATTGTGTTGTTGAGAAGCTGTAATTGCTAACAGTTGGCTTGTAGCCCTATGTAAAAGATTAGTGACAGAGTCAGCGTAAAGTTTTGATAAATGTTGATAAGTGACCTTTCCAAATACTGTAAATCAGACTATAATACATACACTGAATTCAATGAAACTGGCAGCCATCCTAAAGCTATCCATGACAGTTACTACACACCTTACAACAGATTCATTTTCCATTGAAATATCAGCAGCATCTGAAGGAAAAAACCCAACAAACCTGAATACTCAGCAAAATGAGGCTAATATCTATGGTATACTTTGATCTTCACATCACTGTATTCCTTTGAATTATTGTCTTGTGTATTTTTCTCCTTTTTCTTTCTACTGTAATGCAGCCTCAAACTATCATCTTACCTTTCTGACGATATTTTCCTAAGAAAACAAGAATCTTTTGCTTGAGGTTGTGGATGACTCAATGTCCTCTACAGGTTTTATTAGCCTTTGTACTGTCTATGTACTTTTTGAAGACACCATGGCTGGAAACCTGCGTGACTGTACTTTTACAAAGATAATAATCATAATACTACAACTTCTATTCGATAAAAAGTACATTGCACCACACTTTTGAAATTTCTTCCAGTGATGTCTATATTTTTTGGAAATATTTTTTTATCTGACAGCCAGGTTAATTACATGTAAAATGTTTCAAAACTTATTTTCAGTTGATTCTTGTCTCATGTCAAGCAATTCGTTTATAATATGCACACATCCATTTATGACTGGAATAGATCAAGAATGAATTTTACTACTTGATACCTATACCTTCCTATGTGGCTAATTTAAACCCATTAATCTCATTAGATTATTGTCACTGGGCAAATTTCAGAACAAACTGGAACTACATGAAATCTATACTACAGGTCTGCAAAGTTACATATCATTTACACGCATAATCAATTTTACTTATGGTTAGTGGCGAAGAAAAGTGACAATTTTTTGCCATAAAAGTATATGCTTATGACATGGGCTATAGGTGACTCGAAATTCTTGGAATTCAAATTGCTGGCCTTTTCATGATGCTTGAATCGACCAATAAAAAAGCTTAAAATAAAAAACCCTAGAAATTACAAAGATGAAAAAAAAAATCAATGAGACGCTTGTCATCATGAAAAAAAGAAAGCTCCAACTTTTTCAAAAAGATTGAGATGAATGCAATGAATCAGTAGAGAGGCTGAAGAATGAATTATGCTGACATCATGATCTGACAGAAGTGCGCCCTCTATGTCAAACAGTTCACAAAGCCTGGAGCCTGTTTTGTGTAAGCACACCACCTCAATATGCGTGTACAGGCAATTACATCACCTTGCCAATATTTGAATCTGATCCAAAAAGAGTAAAAGTCACATCAAAGAAGGTCAGGTCTATTATAAGATATATGAGTCTTTAGTTTGAGTACCACTGTCTATTCAATGTTGTGAATATCTCTGCAAGCCTTTATGTAATTGACAAATGAATGACAATTTATATACATATCATGTTGGACATTATTGGGCCAAGTAAAAACGTGCCATTAGTGTAAGAGATACAGTACCAGTATGCAATACAACACCTATAAATCAAGTTCATGACTTATTTCTATTAAAACTGAACATGTCACATAAAGAATTACATTTTGGTTGACAAGTTGACATGTATTTTTGCAATACTAATACTCACTTGAATCTTTTTCCTTGTCAATGTAACAAACCTCTACATGTTAGGCATTGGGCTTTATCAAAATATACGGCATGAAAGGAGAGTACTTCGTTAATAGCTGTGACATGTAAAGTAAATTTGTAGTTGATCAGAAAGCTGTCCATGTAGTTTGACAGTGAAAAGTTAATTTAAGGAGGCGCTGCACCCAACACAGCATATTTTGCTGAAAATCATTTTCTTAGCAAATATTCATTCAATTTCAATAAATTTGTTCACCCAAGAATCAAATATTGGTTGGGTTCACCTTCAAGCTTGTCAAGCAGTCATAAGTTACGTGATAAACAAGTGTTAATTTGTGCAAATATAGGCAAAACACCCAATTTCCTGGCTTCTCTTTTCTCCCGATTTCAAGATTGCCAAAGAATATAGTTTTCGGATTACACACTACCGTAATCTTCAATATAGGATAACCAGTAGAATACTTATAACAAATAAATACTTGAAAATTAGAGGGATAACTGATTCTGATAAATGCTCGTTTTGTGGAATTTATGAGGAGAGCCTCTTACATTTATTTTTTGAATGTAACTATATCATAGAGTTCTGGAAAGTGATAGAGGCAGCTTTACAGAGCAAATGTAATATTAGCATAGAGTTGTCACCTTTTGACGTGCTCTTGGGTATTAGAACAAAACATCAACTATCAAAAGATTGTTGGAAAGCTTTAAATTACTGTATATTGTTATTTGCAATTGTGGGTCAAAACGAAAAATAACCTCACTTGATGGGCTAACTTCTTTTTTCAGTATTGTACGAAAATCGGATACTTACCAAGCAAAAGTGATGGGAAAGGACACTCATTACAAATACTGGGGAATATTTAAAAATCTTGTGTAATGTTAATACCAATGTAATTCTTTTCATTCAATGTAATTGATTTTGTTTTTTTGAGGACAATAAAGTGGATTAAAAAAATTAGAAAATAAAGAAAAAAGGAAAAAAAGAAAAAAAAGAATAAAACTCTACTCTTGCTGGGTTAAATTTTCTGAAATTTTCACACTCTGTTCTTTAAATAATATATAACACAAAGACTATATTTTATTTGGCAATTAAGTTCTTACATTTTGAATAAGAGGCATTTTAATTTTGCTAATCATGTTTTGAATCACTTTTTTGAGTGTCAGTCTTTCAACCCATGCCATTTTAGAATGAGGATAAATGGAAAATAAAATAGTCGTTTTTTCCACATATACTCTTGTTTCAAATGAATTATTGCATTTCAGAGAATAGTATCAAGTTTCTGACTTAAATTAATTTTTGTCATTAATACCAAAATTTAGGTTTTTTACCCCAAATATACACTCCTTTCATCGTTTGAGTAAATTATTGCTACCATTGTAAACTTAAGATTCTCTGCTTTTTGAAAATATTTAGTATATGAGGAGGTTTCCTTATCTTAGATATCATTTGAGAAATATTCCTCTGAAAAAACTGTATTGGCAACATGCAGCTCCACCTCAAAATATAATGCTCTTACTTATGAAATCATACCAGAGCAGAAATTCCACTTCTAACCAGACTATGCAATCAACATAACTCTTTGTTGAAATACTTCGTCAATGTATGGGAAACTTGTGATTCATGGAATATAGTTTGGCAATCACAGGAATGTAGTTCCAGTACAATTGGCAAAAACAAATCTGAATACTGGTATAAACATTTACATGTGTCTTAGCTTGCACATCAGCCAATGATATAAATGTACGACATTATTTAGACTTAATGATAATGAAAGTACATGAATTGTGAACAGTCACATTTTGCAATGACTGGCTGAAGTATTGATTTCTCCATAATATCTGATTTGCAAGGCATGAGAAAAGACTGACCAAATTTCATACAGCATCTGCACCTACTGTAGTGAGAGCTTTGACTTGCACAAAATATGCACTATGGAATTTATTGCCACACAGGGCCATCCATCAGATTGTACTTGTTGCACAAACACTGCTGTAACCTCAACATGTAACCACTGTAGCTGTTTCTCAAAAAAATAGTAATTAAACATGAATGTTGATGACATATTATGAATATTTATTGACCATTACTAACAGTTATGTTAGTAATGTATTTATGAGCTAATGTTGTATGTAATACACTGAGAGGTGCCATAGAAATTGAAGACAATCCAACCATCTGGGACAGTTTACACCATTCAAGAATCTCAAATATGTGACCAAAAGTGATAAAGCTTATGGGTCAATTGGAACATGATGTCAAGTCTGGAAGTGCGTTACCTACCAGTATGCACCTGTGAATTCCACTTGAGATGAATAGCTCACACTTAGTAATCCATGACATGTATATCAATAATGTAAGATGACTGATACCAATTTGTCTAGTATCTACACTTCATCTTTTGGCCTTCATCCATACTGTATGGAGTATGGAACAAGGTCAAAAGACCTAGTCCAGACCCTATGACAAACACCAATGGGTTTCAGCATGTGTTTAATATGTAAAACTGTTAGGATCCAAGTCAGGATTTTGTATCTCGATGATGATTCTGCAATGTTTCAAATTTCTCAACAATTATAAATTATAGTCATACAAACTTTTGATGACCTAGATCACTTGATAGATGAAACAGCGGTATTTTGATGGAGGAAGGTTTGGCAAAGAGAGCCCGTATGCCTGAATAACATTAAACAAATACTGCCAGCTGTTATTCTGAAAAAAAGATGTTTTGTATGTCATATAATATTACACTCAGGGAGGGAAAATATCTGAAAGTTTGTAATCCCTGGTTAGAATCTTGTGATCAGTATAGTGCATTGTATTGTGTTAACACTGAAAGGCATACACATTACATGACCTACCGGTACTCTGCGGACAACTTGATTTATACAACTCTCGAGGTCTACCATTACACAGATTTGCTATATCCTAATTACTTCAACAGAAAACAACAACAACAACATTTCCTGTCATACCTATTTTGCTACCACATAAAAAATTCAGAAGTTTTGTAACGTGGCAGATCAAAGCTACGGACATTTCTTCTTTTCTTGTTCTTAAAAAATGCATAAAACTTTTTTTTTTAATATTAACCAGTCCAGGTACTGTAAGATTAGAGCTGAACAGACTGTAGTGCAGTATGGTTACTGCCTGGTTTAAAACGCATGGAAACAATTTGAAGATTTTTTGTGTTTTTGCCAGTGCATGATGCCCACTATACAAGTAGAACCTTGGGAAAGTGCTAGTTCTCTCACTATCAGCTGACACTGTAAATACCAGGCAGTCATTATCAACGGCCTATAGCATGACAAGACACTGTCTGATTTCAGTATAGCTTTGTGACATGGCATTGGCACACTGCCCATATCTTACATCACCTAACTTTCATCCTGGCTCTTGCCTCATGTGTGCAGCTCGAGGGTAGCAACCGGCACTCAAGACTGGCTAGTTGTCAACATTTGAGTTGTGGGTGTCGATGGGGATCAGTGAACATCTACATAACACAACGCTGCCACACCTAAAAACGTTACACATGTTACTAAATATGGCTATACTCCCTGTGTTCTGAATTTCAGGAATTACATTCATAGGCATGTGAACTGAAATCCGGGTGAATACGGGATACATGCTCTGGTGGGAACATTAAAACTAGCTGTAATGGTGCATTCAAAGTACGGTTCACAGAGTTCACACAGGAACTTTGTGGCTTCAGATCCATGTAAACTATTAAAACTAATATGTTACCAGTACAAGAATTCCAGCCAAGTTTATTATTGTACAGGTCTAACAGGGATGACGTATGAAGAACCACATATCAGGAAACTTTAACTTTAGTCACTGACCCATTCAAAAACTTTTTAAGACATTGAATTCTAAATGCCAGCAGTGCTATCTTGTAACACTCAAACACTTTTTACCACTATTCTCCCTAGTTTTTAAGTGTACTAACCCAAATAACTGAACATTGCCCTACCTGTATACTCAGACAAAACCTGTATGCTCAGGCAAACGAATATGGAAAATCGAGTTTCATAGAAATACAACAAAACAACCACCAATGCATGTCTTATTTCTTGTATTGGCTTTATAAAATTAACAATTCCCGCACTTCATCATGGTATGATTTTTGAGATAGAGGAGCCCCTAGCCTAGCAGGGTGTGCCTCTATTTTTAACACCCTTGGTTATTCACGCAGTGAAATTAACCAAGTTGGCATGGAAACTAGCATATTAGGTGGCAGCCCTCATCACTGAAGTAAAGTGTTAGCACTAGCAGTCTACCAGATGTCGTTGAATATACTGTTACAATGCTGTGCCAGTACACTGAATTATTTCAAGGTTTATATCTACAAGCCCTTTGGCCATCATTGTTTTTTGTTCAAAACACCTGTCTAGTTTCAGCATAGACTGTTTTTCCCCCTTTCATGTCTCATTGTATAAGGTTTAGCTGTCTGTCTATCAGTCTGCCTCTCTGTTCCATTTGTATTACAATTTTAAAGAGTTAGCTCTTGAACTTTTTTTCAGTCTGTGCAGCAGAGAATCAGAGAATTGACGTCATTAAAGAGAAAGCTTTATTAAGACTCTTTATTGTTCAGGTAACACAGGGCAATTGTAATCTTGCTGTGTTAAAAGTGAAAGTGGGATGACAAAGGGGAATTAGGTAGGGGTTACCACTCATTATCAAAGATCCCCTTTTTGTATTCCTTTCTGAGATGGGTCATTGACCATATGAAGGTGACTGGCTGTGAGACACAGTGTGGTATATATTTCTACAGTTCCTGTTCTAGAGTATAAGTTGAGACAACTTGACAGGATATAGTCACTCATCAAGTGCATGCAGTCCAACATTCACGTTGGCAACAGTACGTATCAAGGCACGAGGCCACTGGCCTCTTTACAAATAAAGAATTACTAGGTACACTGATAGAGGTATAAAGTAATCAGTACTTGCTATGGATTCAGTCAATTTGTAATGTGTTTTACAAGGATCACACATTTCAATTAAATGCCATCACAATGTGCAAGAAAAGAGGAAAGACAAAATTGAGTAGCTTCCTTAGCAATGTTTGTGACCTAGTGAAGACCTTGATTGTCTGAAATGGTGATGTCTGTATTGTATGGCTTGAACTTTATCTGAAATCAGGTCAAATGTTTCAAAAGTGGGACAAGAAGTTACAATGCAAGAAATGTGAAGAGATCTGCTCCCCCTCATATTGACGAAATGTGTTATATTGATGGTAACTATTAAATACTACAGATTGTTGTTTATATTAGTCTACATATTTTAGAACTATACCAATTAAGGACAACAAAGTGCATTCTAATGTCTTTTTGCGCTTACATCAGTACCTATAGTCAAGATAATCTAGGATTATATTTACACTTGATTGGCACTGAATTCATAATAGCTGCTTCAAAAGAAACACCAATGTTTCATGAAACAGACACATAGAAAATGTTTCAATGTACTAGTATTTACAATTTAAATGACTACTACTTTAATCTTTCAGCACAATTCGTTCAGTACAAGCCAACTGTTCTCAATAGGATGTGTGTAGCTATACACAGGGAAATAGGGGGATGGGGTGATATGACAGAGATATTGGGGATGGGGTGATATGACAGAGATATAGGGGGATGGGGTGATATGACAGAGATATAGGGGGATGGGGTGAAATGACAGAGATATAGGGGGATGGGGTGATATGACAGAGATATAGGGGGATGGGGTGATATGACAGATATAGGGGGATGGGGTGATATGACAGAGATATTGGGGGATGGCGTGATATGACAGAGATATAGGGGGATGGGGTGATATGACAGAGATATAGGGGGATGGGGTGATATGACAGAGATATAGGGGATGGGGTGATATGACAGAGATATAGGGGATGGGGTGATATGACAGAGATATAGGGGGATGGGGTGATATGACAGAGATATAGGGGATAGGGTGATATGACAGAGATAAGGGGGATGGGGTGATATGACAGAGATATAGGGGATGGGGTGATACGAGAGAGATATAGGGGGATGGGGTGATATGACAGAGATATAGGGTGATGGGGAGATACACAGAGATAATTAGGGTGATTGGGTGATACGAGAGAGATATTGGGGGATGGCGTGATATGACAGAGATAAATGCACAAATCTTTTATCAGATTTCTAAAGCATAGGTATACAACGAAAATCAGACATTAACACCTACCATGAAACTCAGACATTAACACCTACCATGAAAATCTGACAATTACCACCTCAATAATTATACTCTTATCACCTAAAACAAAGTTGATCATTAGAATATAAATAGCCTGTCTTTTTTATTGGCAATTCTGTCCAATTAAAGGCATGTGTTGGTACCAGATTGTCTCCCCAGAAAATTTGCCCACCAGATTACAATTTCAATGGAAAACAAAAGGCTATCACACCTCCATAATCCTCTTACAGACTAGAACAAAGGCAATCCCAGGGATCGTGTACAGTGCCTTTAAGAAGGTGCCCACATTATTCTGGTGTTAATGATGTATTAATGTGTCCCATTAAGGGGGTGTCCAGGTACTAATAAATATGCAATATTGATCAGATGTGCTTTTGTAACAAGCTTTATAGAACATTAGAAGAGCTACAATTTTCCTGTTCATGACTAAGATTCAAGAGCTGGATGTGCAGAGCCAAGTTGCTATCAATCTCCATGGTGATGTTTTCACAAGTTCATACGTACATTATGTAAGCTATTATGTAAAACTATTGACTGTGATGGAGGTACACTGCACCATAATTTAAGCTTTCATAAACTCATTCACCCATTATTCTTTTTTCAAGAAACTTAAATACTTGTTCTTAAATAAAGTTGTTTTTGTTTAACAATAAATTTTGTAATGTTTCATACAGGAATACTACATGTTCTTACATGTTTTTACAATTAACCAAATTTAACAGCTAAGGACAGTTTGCAATTATTTTTAAAGTTAAATAAAGTTCAAAGTTTCAGAAAACACACTTACTTTGAGACATGATGAGTTTTAGGTTGTGAATGTGAATGTTAATTTTATGCAGTCCGAGACACCTACCTGAAGATATCTTCAAGACTATTCAATGTCTTACATCCAACAATAGACATAAATCTTCACTGAAAAATACAGAGTAGCGCTGTGGTTGACAGCTAATAGCTACATACAGTATTCCTTACTGTAGTATGCAGGGTAACTGCTGTTGAATAGAATATACTCTCAGTGGTGGCTGGTGTGTGCTGACCGATATATGAGACAGTCCACTACACAGTCCTATAGAGTATCAAAGCTCACATCAGTGTGTCAACCCCAGTAAGGAGTAACAGCTCATTATATACTGGGCTATCAGTTTCCTGTGAGTGGAAAATACATCTGTGTGGGTGGAATCCCCATAGTAAACAAAGACAAAACCATTTGACAAGGGGGTATTTTCAATGCCTAGGTCTTATTTTACTTAAAAAAAAAACCAATTCATAAATAATATTCTCTGTAAATTCTTCTGGAGTGGAAATATTACAAAGAATCCTTCACTTGCTTGAGTTATTGATGTAAACATATATAGACAAAATCTGTTTACATATACACTACTTATCTTCCACCCCTTTGCTTAAATGGTATGTTCCATGAGAACTGAATGATGATGAGGATGGTGGGCTTAGCTCAGGTCTATGTCATGCTTTGACAAAGGGTTGGGACCCTTTGCCTTGGTCACAGGAAGCTAACAGATATTGACTTAACATATTTGTGGCCGAGCTATTTCCTTCAAGTCTAGTCTAAAGTGTGGTGAACCATGGACCAGGGTAGTTTTACCCCAGGGTCTATGGGTGAACACAGCGAATCACATGTTAATCAAAGATTGGAGTCACATTGTTCAAATCTGTTTTGGACAAACTTAGAAGAGCATGGAGATATTTTGAATTCAACAGGTGTGAAGTTTTCCTCTTTTCTTTACAAATTGTGTAGGAGGGCATCACAGAATATAGCACAACTATAGATTTAACAACAGATGCAGCTTTCATTAGGTCAAAATATGTAATATTATGGCTACGATACAATTATGCATACCAAGCACTGATGAAACTCTAGTAACTGTTGTAGTTTTATGGCAAGAGAAACTAGAGATGGTTTAGAAAGACATTTTTTTGTTAAGATCTAACCTAGAAAGCTAAACATGCAAATACAACTGTACAACTATACAGACCTATTTTTTTTGGTCTTATTTACTTGGACAGATGTTAAGAAGATTAAAACCGTCAGCTGTCACTACTGGCACATGACCTACATTCAATTTGCATTCCATTCTCTGTCACGTGATCTTGAACACGCAATAAGAAATTTGTACTCTAGTATTTACTGGGTGCAGATTATTAAACATTAATGGAGCAAAACATGAAGAAAAGTTAAGTGTTTTCATGAGGAGGAGGAAAGGGCTCTATTCATTAATCATGATAAACCATAGCATTCAGAAAAGACATTTTTTATCAGCAATATCTACCAGAAAAGTTACTACAAATGAATGACGTTGACAAGGGCCAGCATTTACATCCAGTGATGGGTACTGGATCAGATAAAGACGGTGGCAATGGTATGTCTATGTATAGTTCAGATTTCAAAGATATATGACTTCAGATATACAGCTTCAATAAAATTAGTGCTTCATCTGTGATACAACACAGTGTTTTGCAAGAAGTCACTATGAACACACAATAAATGTCTAGAGGCTTGTTTTTTTTTCTTCTGCAATTCAGTAAATACACTTCTTATTTGATGCTATCTTGAGGAGAGGTTTGCATTTACTGTACACACATTCAAAATGAAATCTGACCAAGAAAACAAAAAGTGACACAGAAACTCCTGAAATTTGCATTTGATTTGAATCGTAGACAAGACAGATTTTTCTCTTAGAATGCAATAATGGCGCCCACTTTAAATACAATAATGATACTGTGGGATTGAGAATGAGATATGCACCTTTACATAACTTTAGACACTCCCACTCATGTAAGCTGATTATCACTGGGGATCAAGTGGAGATTAAATTAATTTCAGTGATTGTATTGTACATGTAAACCTTAATCTCATCGGGCCAATTGTAACTTTTGACGATTTTCTCACAATTTTTGCTTTGAATGTCAACTGCAAGTTCTTGTCCAACTCCCATTAGGATGTTGAAACACCTACTGATCACTAAATAGCTTGTCAACACAGTGTCTGTATGCATAAAACCCATTGTTAATGTTTGAAAAAGTATAGTCTGAATTCACTTCTCAACAATAACAATCCAGTATGTATGGACACACATACAGGCTGAATTGAAAAGCTAAATACTGTGTAATGATGCAATTTGGATGCAGTACAACAAAATCCTGTGGTTGACATTCAAAACAAAAATTGTTGGCAAAAAATCATTAAAAGACACTGTCTTTTTTAATGAAGTGAGATGACATAATATCTCTAGCAAAATAATCCTGTTGATTAGTTCTTGGTACATTATAGAAGTGACATAGATCAAATGATATTAAACTATGAAGATTGTGGATGACTGTACTTGTGCAGAGATCAATGGCTGTACATCATTTCCTTAGAATACATTACAATGGTGGGGAGAATGTCCTTGTAAAAACACAGCTATTAATTATTTAGATCAATGAATACAAGAGGGGATATACTTCCTGCTCTTAATATTATTATACTGAGAAATGTTACAATGTGCATCTGCTGCCTAATTGATGTCTCCTGCAGTGATAATAAAAAGCAGTTGAAATGATGCATGTTTCAAAATGTGTTGTACCGGTATTGTTGAACAACACCAAACCAAGCACTGGAAAGTAAAGAGCCAGTTTCTTGTCTTACCGTACATTGCCATGAAACACATGATCCTTTACTGACAGTGACAATGGTAGAACACTATGGTCAGTCATCTTCATCATCAGTAAGACATGTTTAACAAGTCATCATTGATGACACAGTCCCCACTTGTTAATGGGTACTTGATTACAAGTCCTCGGAGAGGATAGAGTCCTCTTCATTAATTAGGTCTGTGATAAAAATACTTCGATACAGATGGTGCTCAATGGCCAAGAATGAGTTCCATGGTGATGAAAACATAAAACGAATGAAGGCCACCATCCTAAAGTTCATTAAATGAGTCAACTACGAATTAATCAACAGGATGTTGCAAAACATTTTTGCATACTATCCTAACACTAACAGATAATCATTGGTACCATATTTCATAAAGTTTGATGCAGTATTTACAACACTATGAGATCAACATCTCTATCAAGTTTCATCAAATTTGACGTTGTATTGTATCACTCTAATTAGGAAAGTTCATTACATATGCAATTACAAATTAATTAAAATGATACTGATAAATGTCTTTTTCAATGTTACAGGAATGTGAGCCTAACATCTGTACAAAGTTTCATGAAATTTGATGAAGTATATCTTGACATATCAGCCTAATTACAAAAACTCAATAATTGACATGATGCTGCTACATGCAGTTAAACAATTGATGTGCATATGTATGACATAGGTCAATGTCCTTGTACCAACTTTAAATGATACTGGTGGAAATATGTCTGAGTTATGGCTCTGTACATGAGAAAATTGTAACAAAATTGCCGCCACGCAGCGATATTTGATCTTACTGTTTTAAAAAATCAACAGGTATATATATGACATAAGTCAATGTCTATGTACCAACTTTGAATAAAATCGGTTGAGATATGCTTGAGTTATGGCTCTGTACATGAAAAAAATCGTTAAAAAATGGCCGCACAGCAGCCATATTGGATTGTATCACAAAACAAATTGACGTGCATATCTATGACATTGGTCAATGTCCTTGTACCAACTTTGAATAAAATCAGTTGAGATATGCCCGAGTTATGGCTCTGTACATGAAAAAATCGTAATAAAATGGCCGCCTGGTGGCCATATTGGATCGTATCACAAAACAAATTAACGTGCATATGTATGACATATGAAATAATCCTTGGACTAAGTTTGAATGAAATCGCTCCAGGCATCTCTGAGATATCTGCGTGAACGGACGGATGCACACACGCATGCACGGACATCACCAAACCTATAAGTCCCCCCGGACGGTGTCCGTGGGGACTAAAAATACTATCTTAAGCACCATATCACAATATTATGTGGCCAACTGTTCGGAATTCTCTACAAGGGTTTTGAGGGATGGACACCCCTCTGTTCTTGGAGTATTCTATTCATATGTTAATAACAAAACAAAACAATGCATTTCCACAATAAGAGAATATGTAAACCTACATCATTGTGTAAATTTGTCACCCCCTCTGTTTTTCTGAGCAGTGGAGGACACTGAATATTGTTAATGAGAATCCTTCCTTAAAATCAATTTGTGTTGTTGTGACCATTGCTTTGTACGGCAAAGTTACAACCTTATAAAGGTAGTGAGGATTACACTGAATGGTCTTGTATTATTTATAGTAACTGATCTGCACATTGCTGTACTATATGGTTATTATGATGGGAGAAATAAAAATTAAATCAAGACATAAAGTGTTCAATTGATTTCAATGAAATTCAAGTACTATAGATGTACTATTCTAGTGAACCCTGACAGCTTTGCACTAGCAAGGTATTGTTGTAAACATAGGGTAGGATAAAATTAGGGTATCATCTACAAGAATTGGTGTATTATAATTCAACATATAAACCCAACTTCACTGTACGCTACTTGATACTATCGCAGCATAATTACAATTCTTCCCCATCTTACTTTTGATTGGTCTACTCTGCCCCTTGTACCGGTATAGACTTGCACTAAAAGTGCATTTTCAAATAAATGTTTGTTGAAAAGCAACCAGGTCAATCAAAATTGAAAATCCTAGTTCTTCAGGGAGAGGTGTGATGTCACCCAGTGCATAGGTTCATGTTCAAGGCTACCAAACCCTGTGACTCATGATTTTACACACGGATTTACCTCATGCAGAGTTTATCAGATTCTGTTATTTTCATCCAATGTCTGCTGAGTATCAACTGACACATGTAAAATACATATTGGACAGGGTATCGGCAGTGTTCAATTTGCCTCCTGCATTGCGGTAATCCAGGGAAGATAATCCATTTGAGTAAAAAGCTCTACTTACATCAACAAAGGCAATAAAATCTGTGGATCAGTCAAATTTCAATAGACAAGCACTTTCTTGCAAGCCTTCATGACATTGCTTGTTATTACCATGGAGAAAAAAACCAATAGTTAAATTGGCTTCTTTACTATGCAGGTAAAAAATAGAATTAACAATTATTTCTACAGAGAAGAGCATCAGATGTTGGCTTCCATGCCGTAGAGGTAGAGAATAGAATTAACAATTATTTTCATGAGAGAAGAGCATCATATATAGTGTGCTAAAAATTCAGTCGAAACAAATTTTAAAAAATTAGTCAAAACACAATTGCCAGGTACGTAGCTTTTAAAATGAAAATAAATTTTACTTTAATTTTACTCTGGAAAAAATAAACCAACCACCACTAGAGGGCGCTTTCTAAAAAAAGGTGAGTCACTTTCAGATTGGGTGACTCATCCATATACGCGTACAGTAACCCATCCTGTACCAAGCCTATACAACCTACGCTGAAGGAAAACACTCAAATTACCTCAATTCAACTGTTCTAGGGATCTGCAAAATCTCAAAGTTTCAGAGAAAGGAAATGCAACAGGAAAAGAAATCCAGAAAGTAATATGCGAAAATCTAAATTTGTGTAAACAATTGTAATCCTGAGGATATCTTTTAAGAGGGTGCATATTTTACATATAAACTGGTTGTCTGTGTAACGTATCCCTCTTTGTACACATTTACTATCCTTTCTAGGACGACAGTACATGACTCAAATTTGAGAGACTTAATTTTTTTTGTCACACTTTCCCCAACGAAACTTTTAACCATTCTCAAACAAATCAAGACTAAATATAAGGTAACTGTGCAAATTTTGGTATGAGAGAAACTAAAAATGGCAGCCATCTCTGTGTTAACACTAAAAGGTAAAACTTGTTTTTTTATTTCACAAAATTACCCTTGTGTAAAACTTAACTTACTCCAAGAGCAAAATTTAACTGTGCCCCAACAAGTGGTAGACCTGAAAAATATTGTAAAAGACTGTGAGTGTGAATATCTGTCCCCATCAACAAGGCACCTTCTAGCCTAACATAATTCTGAAAACCTTTATACGGAAACAATGGTGTTAACAAACTGTCAAGTGATAAAAGAACCACAATACTACCAGTATACATGTACAAGTACACTAACATGAACACATGACAAATATTCATGGATATCATTTTGATATTGTTATTTTCTCAGTTGAAACACATCAAGTTGTCTGATTTCTAATGTCTGTTTCTGTTTCAGATGTCTGTTTCTCAGCAGCTGTATGCAACACAGTCTCAGTGCACCCACTTGATTTTAGCAAGTCTGCATACAGTCATTTCTTGTCAAACCTTCATACAATATACATGTATGTGTCATGATAGAGAACACCTAACAAAACAAAACATACCTAACTTTGACCAAAAAAGCCACTTGTAAGTCCCGAGCCCTGAAAACATGATTTGGTAACTAAAACATGGCAAAGAATAGGAGTGACAGCTATGCTTGTTACATCAATATTGCTATCGCAACCCCATTTTATTTTAGTTTTGAAAATGAAAAACTGAAAGACAGAGGGACCAATGAAAAATCTATAAATGATGGAAAATCAAAACTTAGAATTGAAAAGTTGAATGATTGGAAAAAGTTGAATTGCTGATCATCTGGAGGAAGAAATAGATTAGGTGAATGAATTTTGTGAAAAGGAATAACTACTCTGCAATGTTTGCCTTGAAAATAGAATAAATATGATGTCCAAGGAGGCTTTTGTTCCAGTCCTCTTTTGAAACATAGGCATACCATCTCTGACATTTGAAAGGTATTTTTATTCATATGAAGTTAATACTAGAGCCTACAGGCATGTTGGTTGATATTTTCAAAAGAGCTATTTTCTCTTGGCCTGCCAGCATATTGTGTTAGCACACTGTGAAAAGCAATTTAATTTTTTCGATAAGGTGGCACAAAAGAATTGTTCAGATAACAGTTGTATGCTGATATTATATCCACATATTTCCACTTTCAAGGTATTGTGTGACACACAAACCATCATAGTGGATGCATGTGTCGATGACACTGATCTGTAGTTGATCTAATACCCTCAACAGACTGTAGAAGTGACTGTCTAAGTGATCTGACTTGATACAGTGCAGCCAGTGACATGCTTGTCTGTAAACACTCAATGACTAATACTACAAGAATTCTACAGGCTCTGATCCAATTATTTTAAACATCACTGGTGTTTTCACTTTGCTATTTCAACTCAGCAGACGTCAACAAAGTCAACAATTCCAAGATGATGATATCATAGCAACATCTAACAATTCTTCATCTTACAACAAGTCATATCAAACATTTATGGCAAGTACATGTATATGGCAATATACAAAACCTAAAAATCATAAAGAACTTCTTACATGTAAATCATTACCAATTTACAAAGGGCAAATAATTCTTCATATAATAACTATGTGAGAAAAATATTAATTTTCTAGTGAATAAAGGTGATAGCATTCTTTACATTCCTTAGGTTTTGAAATAAATTCTGGTACAGCTCAAAAATTACAGATAATAAAATGATGTCACTTCTTTGTATTTTCCTGCAAATCTGAGTATCTGAGAAGACTTGCCATTCAAATCATAATCTAAAATGCAAAAATCTTGTATTGAAAGTTTTGCAGTAAAGACAATAAAAGTAAGTGGCAATATCCTAGTAGGAAATAAAATCTTAAGTTGTTGATTTGAATGTTGACCTTTCCCACTTGTTCTAAAATACCAATTATGGAGATGCAGCGGTAAACTCAAATCATTCATGTCAACAGAAAATCTCTGGTAAAAAAACAGCAATCAACTGAACAAAGTAAATGGCTTCAAAATTCTCTACATAGTCCCTTCACGATGAAAAGAGCCAAAGAGCCATTCCAATAATTTTAAATAAATTTGATTTAACTTGTTTTAACAAAGTCTGCAATATACAGCATACCATAGTGAAAATAATTCGAAAGTTGGAACAAAAAATAGCTTACCTATAAATTTCATGAGAAAACTCATACCTTATTCAGACAACTACACTCTATGTGGTTATTGACTCTTTTGGAGTCATTTTTAACAAGCAGAGCAGCATATTGAGTCTGTCCAAATCAGTGTAAATGAACTCAACCATGAACTTGGCTGTCAATTCTTGACATATCATAGATTTGCAAGAGGCCACTATGTCCCAGATCTATACTTAACAAGCTCGTTACAGTTAATACAAAATTCAGATGAGTAGGCCATATCTTGGCCCAAATATACTTGTTGCAAATACATGTATAACAACAAAGAATTACAATATCTTTTAAAGCCCTTTATTGGTGGTGAAGTCTGTCGATTGCATGGCTGCAACAATCTAGCCAAACTAGGCATGGCCAGCAAGTTCATACAGCTGGTGGCTACACACAAACTAGCAGCTTGACCTCACTTGGCCTTATCTGCCAACAAAAGGATAAAAATTTTAGACTTCCATATTTTGTTCCATTTTAAACTGCTAAACATGTTGGTGATATAACTCATAAAATACAATGATTGGTTTAAGAGCCAAGTAAATGTAATTTTTGACAATTTGTATTTAGGTATTTATTGCCTGTGTGAGCAGCAGTGTCTTGATCTAGTTCTCACTGTACATGTATGTTGAAATACCCAGTACTCAGCTTGTCAACATTGACTGTGTATGTGTGTCCTGCATTTTCAGTATTGACAATGCATTCAGGTGTGGACTTGAATTCAGTTGTCAACAATATCAATGCACATCAGCCACTGACACGCTGCATTGACAAATCAAATACTGCGTATTTCAAAATGCTGAGAGGAGCTGACCAGCAAACTGCACGATACTTGGAAGAAAAACATTGAAAAACACTTGTCAAAGATACAGTCATAGTATGTAATTTTAATGTGCACATCATGCACAATTTTAGACCAATGAATATCTACCATTGACAATGACTCATCAGTTTATTTGCATATTCAAACAATGCTTATACATACATTTTGCATTATGAATAAAATTATTCAGGAAACAATATTAGATGACGTGTGATGAACATTTATAATTATAGCAAAAAGCTCCCTGAAACTTAGGGCAGACATCATCAAAATGTTCTGAATTATCCCTGATTATGCACACCACACCAACTGTAAGCTTGTCAGGTCTGGATACTTTGTTTTGGCACATGAATATCTGAAGTTGTCAAAGGGAACCAAGTACCAGCGTACACTGGACAATGGATACATCATACCCAAATCAATCTTCAGGGTATACAGGAAACAGACTTTTTGCTGACGTGAAAAGTCTGTCCAAAAACTATCAAAATACTTGAAAATTGTTCAAGTACTGGGTATTTTATACTTATACTTTCATGTTCTGGAAATCTATGTTCTTGCAGAAAAAAGTTTTCACAAATTGCATATACCAGTTCTATGAGTGATAGACAGGTATATGGAGTACATTATTGACAACAAACTCACACAATAAACCTGGGTTGAAGTAGCCCAGACCTGGGAACTGTACTTTTTGCCTTTTGTGTACGCCAAACACTGCGTAATGGCCATCCCTGGTACTTTATCAATGCCTGTGTTCAAAATGGTGACTCCATGAACTCCCATCAATATTTCTACAAGTATAGAACATACATTCTCTGTTCGGATTTCCTTAACCGGATTAGTCAAAATGACACAACCTTGTCAAATCAGTGAGTACAGGACTACTGATGTGCCAAACCAAGGCCACATTTAACAATTGAAAATGGTGATTTGCTATATTGGTTATTTGTCATTCCAATTTACAATTTACAATAGAGTTACTGTAGGGTACCGGTACATCTTGGGATTCATTTAACCCTTTCACCACCATGGTTTGTCCCAAACCCATAGTATTCTATGGTAAAGTTGGACCTGTACACGGGGAACTGGGGGTGAAAGGGTTAAAGGGCCAGTATACCGTAGAGGTAACATTTTCATGATCAATCTTTTCACTATTTTTATTTTTAATGTCATCTACAGTTTCTTTGTTCTACTCTTAAAGCAGGTTGAATTACAAACTATGGTATGATGTATATACATGCATGTGCTGTTGTTGTTTACATTTAAATTATAATTTTAATCTGGACCAGAATTTACTTGTCAACAATAACAATGCAGTCTACACATGTACAGACTGAGTTGACAAGTTGAATACTGTATCTCAACATACTTTGGGGAGTAGAACAAGAAACTATAGTTGGTATAATTACACAAATAGGGATCATCAAAAGTTGCAGTTCCTGGCCCTTTAACATTTTACAATTGGTGAAACAAGTTTTTTGTATGTCAATAAATGGAAATCTCATTGATTCCTAACTTTGTTGTCTAATAATAAACTTATTTCCTTCTTTACCATTTACCAACAACATTACAAATCATGCTTTTTTGGCAGTGTTACAACACCAACATCTAGGGTCTAGCCTACAAGGAAGTCATGATCAGTTGTATGCAGTGGTGCTAATGTATCAGCATTGTCCACATAGTCATGCCAACTTAAATGTCACATTTACCTACCATTATGTGTTACAATTATAGGGCACAGCCCCTCTATAGGGATATAGTTTTTTTCATTTAAGAAAACTGATACATTTTCTGTTTCTTCTCACTATTCACCCTTAATTATCCTGCCAAGTTCAAAATTCACCATCATGTCAAGTTTAAAACCAGTGCAGCATAACATGTCCTTTTTGTTGCAATACAACAAAGACCCCTGGAAACGTACATACTATAAATATGATTTTTACAAAATCTGCTACAACATACCATGCCAAGTATTAGGTGAAAATACGTACAGATTTGGCGCAATACTGCTTTTTAGTGACTTAGATAGCGTAGGGATGGTTTGACAGGATTATGGTTCAAAGTACATTGAAATTAAAGTATTTAATAGCTTTATACAAACTCAATTCAGTGTCTACATAGTGAAATGTTAATGTTTACAAACAAATTTTAGTGCAGACTAGCAAGTTCACCAGTAACATTTGACCCCACTGCACAGTGTCACATAAAGTTGCTTGATCGAGCATTGCGATCAACATGACTTTTTGAGTAGAAAGAAAAAAAGGGAATGTAAACATGATTTCTTAAGTAGAAAAGAAACACATTTTCCAAAATTAAACCAAACTAAAACAGAGGAAAATACGGTATATATGAAAAAGTAATAACTACAGGAGCTTTAAATTATGCAATACCGTACTTGCATAATAAATGTACTAACTTAAGAATCTATGTAAATTATAAAGCTAAATTTACTGTTGTAGTTACAAATCTGCTGAAGCTGCCAGGACATTATGTCACTTAACCATAGTTGCAATTAGCTGTATACATATACCATATATTAAATTTTCCTATCTCAAGTTTAACTGAATTGCTAACTTTTGAGAATTTCACAGCAGAGTATTATAATATTAATCCAACTGAATAGATGATATGATATGCACTGGGTGCAAAGCATACACAGTGGTCATCAAGACAAGACAAGCCTGGCTGATATCCTACACCAGTATCATATCTACCGTACTATCCCTGGTCAATGACAGTTCAGACTTTGGCATAGATATACAAACTGCTTCGGTCTGATTCTCTGAGGCATTTCACAATTAGGGTCACAGTAACATGTTATTATGTATAATATAGTACTTCACAGAAGCTTTCCTTGGCCTACAAGTGTCACAAAAACCCTGCTACTATAAAATTTGCAAATTCACTAGAGCTACGAGGTCAGAGTATCCATTCACATATCATTTAAAGCATTAATTGCCATACAGTACACAGCACTGTTACATCATGGACTCACAGGCAAATCACCATATACCGTACAACTAGACGTGATCAAATACAGAATCTAGTGAGCAAAATTTAGCTACAGTGCAATTTTTACAGAATATCTAGGCAAGGACAAAAGTCTGGGTGACAGACAGTATTCCTACCTTGAATTCATTGACCTTGAGAAGGGCAAAATATGTATTAGACGCTGCATGAAGAGAGAACTTACATGACGTGACATTATCAAGACAGATCCTTTAGTAGACGATATGGAGCTGATAAAATGATACAAGTGAACCAGGGTTGACTAATAAATAGTATGCAGTGGAAGGAATTTTGCAGCCCCTAGGCATTCTTCCTCAGTGATTCAAGCTAATTTAAATCTGAACAGGCCAGAGTATGTGTATTGTTGGCACAACTTGGCAGACAATTGCTTGGACTATGAACAATGCTTTGTATGAGGTAAACAGAATTGCTTAGCTGGGTCTCAATAAACTACACAGTCCTTGATCTTTCTATGAAGTTTACAGCCCATCCCTACTGCATATCATCTAAATCACACATTGGTGTCTTTTTATCTTGAATTTGATCCTCTTAAATCAACATTATTTTTTATTATATTGCAGCTTTGTCAATACCAGTGAATTTTATGACATCATCCCCAGATGTTTGCTCCATCTTCAAATTCACTGGCATCACCAAAACTATAAAATAATAGCACTAATGTACCCCTCCCAGCCCATAATGAACTCAAGTAAACTTTGCACTCAATAATGTACTTGAAGCTTGGCCTAAAACCATTACTGGTATGTTGTGCAGTTTGCTTTTGCCCACTATGGGCCAGGAGGGAGGACCTTATTTCCTTCAATAAATTCAGTCTGAAACCCAAGTTCCTTTTTTTGGACATTGTTATTAGGGGCAGATTTTATATCAGCTTTGTCTCAGAACAAATTGAACAAGTCATCGTTGATGACACAGTCCCCACTTGTTAATCAGTATTTTGATTACAAGTCCTCAAAGAGGATAGAGTCCTCTTCATTAGGTCTGTGATAAAATACTTTTGAATGAATTCGCTTGATACATGTCTGAGTTATGGTTCAGGACATGAAAAAAATCGTAACAAAATGGTCGCACAGCGGCCATATGGATCGCATCACAAAACAAATTGATCTGCATAGCTATGACATTGGTCGATGTCCTTGTACCAACTTTGAATAAAATTGGTCAAAACATGCGGATATGCCTGAGAAATGGCTCGTACATGAAAAAAATCGTAATAAAATGGCCGCCTGGCGGCCATATTGGATCGTATCACAAAACAGATTGACGTGCATATGTATGACACAGGTCAATGTCCTTGTACCAACTTTGAATAAAATCGGTTGAGATATGCCTGAGCACAGTCCCTCCACCAAACGGTCGGGAAACGCAATGTATTTCTATTGTCCTGATGCGCGTTGCGCTTCCGTTACACTGTTTATTCGCGTAAAGAGATTATAGCGACTTGGTCTAACATTAGCATAAACGATGACACCATTTTTACCTGACATGCAATGAACTAAAGGACAATGCGCATGCGTACATAGGCTGTGTTTCGTATTTACACGTGCTGGTTGCGTTTGACTGGACTACACTTGCAGTCAACACCATGTAATCATTACGACCATGATTTCATTTCTCTTGATGACGAAGACATCGATTTCAAACCATTTCAGAGGAACAGAGTGAAGAGGTCTACAGTGTTCTGATTGTATAACTTTCAGTTTAAGTTAAAACGAAGTTCACATGCCCCGTCCGTGAAAACGAATGCAAGGAGCCAGCGATTTTCGAGGACATAGGACATCGAAACAAAAATGACCTTTCTTTGATGTAAATTTTCGTATTCGTAGCGGCATTCGTAGCGGCATTGTTTTACAGCTACCGGGAGACCTGTGTGACACATCAAGCACATGGCTCGATAGGGCTTCATGACACGCCAGAAAAACCGCAATGGGGTTGAATCAAAACAATGTTTTTCACGTAAAATTCCCGCCAATGGATACGTTTGATCACAAAAATTGCGTCGTCAGTGTATTTTAAATGGTGTTATACAAGTACCAAATCAAGAAAATCTACGTTAAATACCATGTAGTACGCAAGGCACAGCGATCAAAAAAGATTTCAAAGAATCGAACATCGACTCTGCGAGGGTCGCAAAAACAAAATGGCGTTCGGCCGAGTTTGGGTCATCTGCTTTTCTATCCTTCCCTTATACTTCGATTTGCAGTTATTGAATCGCTAAAATAAGTTGAAATTGCTTTCAATCAGATAAATAGGTCCCAATCGAACTTATTTGACCAGTCATCAAAACGAAAAACCATGAATATTTCGACTCTTCACACAACGCGAACACAGATCGTCAGTGGACGCCATTTTCTAAATTGCAGAGCAAAGCATTACACAATAAACTATCAGTTTGCGTCTCATTATAAACCTTTATTGAAAAACTGGGTTCGTCAGTGTAATTTTACGTATACTTTAATCACAAGTACAGACATCAGAATGAAACAGACCGTCATAATTTTGCAGTGTAGAGCGAACAAAAATTCATGTTCTCCTGACACATGAAAGACGCAATTCAATGAAAATGACCTACACGCGATAGCGAATACAAACGCCGATTTAGCGCTGAAAATCGATTGGGAATAAAAAGATCACCCACTTTCCTTATCAAGAAATATTGCTTAACGAGAAAATACTGACGTTTCAAAGTAGCTTTACACCTTACGGCCGATTCAGGCTAGTTTCTTCGTCAAAGACGACACAACCGTAAGCACTCTTTGAGGGGACGCTACAGCTGGTGTGACGTCATCAACAGCGAACGCCAGCGCAACGCGCATTCTACCAGCTAATCCCCTCGTTCGCACGTTTTGACATTGGCGTTTCCCGACCGTTTGGTGGAGGGACTGTGGCCTGAGTTATGGCTCTGTACATGAAAAAAATCGCAATAAAATGGCCGCCTGGCAGCCATATTGGATCGTATCACAAAACAAATTGACGTGCATATCTATGACATTGGTCAATGTCCTTGTACCAACTCTGAATAAAATCGGTCAAAACATGCCTGAGTAATGGCTCTGTACATGAAAAAATCGTAATAAAATGGCCGCCTGGCGGCCATATTGGATTGTATCACAAAACAAATTGACGTGCATATCTATGACATTGGTCAATGTCCTTGTACCAACTTTGAATAAATCGGTTCGAAACATGCCTGAGTAATGGCTCTGTACATGAAAAAAATCGTAATAAAATGGCCGCCTGGCGGCCATATTGGATCGTATCACAAAACAAATTGACGTGCATCTGTATGACATTGGTCAATGTCCTTGTACTAACTTTGAATAAAATCGGTTGGAACATGCCTGAGTTATGGCTCTGTACATGAAAAAATCGTAATAAAATGGCCGCCTGGCGGCCATATTGGATCGTATCACAAAACAAATTGACGTGCATCTGTATGCCATATGAAGTAATCCTTGTATCAAGTTTGAATGAAATCGCTCCAGGCATCTCAGAGATATCTGCGTGAACGGACGGACGGACGCACGCACGCACGCACGGACGCACGCACGGACGCACGCACGGACATGACCAAACCTATAAGTCCCCCCGGACGGTGTCCGTGGGGACTAATAAACACGTCTTTCTAAGACAAAGGATTAAAATAATATAAACAGTTAATGTTAACAAGTTCTTTACGAGAGCCAGGGATTGACATTGCTGATGTAATTACAAGACTTGGTGTTTTACCCTTGTAGTTGTATCTTGTCACGATATGATTGTTTGCTAATCAATACACACCATTATTCCATTTTGTCTTGACCAAAAGGGATAGAAGTTAACTTTCGTAGAAATGCCTTGCTTTGACAATTACTGGGTGCTATATAATATGATGCTGTTCATGACTTTTACATTTAGAAAAATTAATATACCGTATTTTAAATTTAATAAAAGTTGAGTGCAAATCTAAATTGAACATTATATGGTAATTAATCAAGTGAAAAAATCCGGTATTGTATGATATGATGTATTCTGGCAAATTGACACAGAACTTACAAATTTAAAAAAAGTTCTAAAAAACGAAATAGTACATGCAAGTATACACTATCAATAAGTCATAAATAAATAAATGTACCAGAGAGAGAGAGAGAGAGAGAGAGAGAGAGCAAAACACAATATGACATATATATTGAAACCTGTTAATTGTACAGACATAATTTTGTACACTAAACCTGGCTTTAGCAGAGGTTTTCTTGATTGACAGGTATCAAAGATTCTGTATGAAATGTAACTTTCAGTTTTGTTGATGTCCATAAAGGGTATCCTACAGGAGCAGATACAGCAGTGATTTTGGGCAGATTTTGTGTACTCTTCTTGATTAAGTCAATAAAACTTTATAATTTACACATTAATTCATACAAAATAATATTTTGCATATTCCTCATTAGTACTTCCAGTCCTTTTCTCTTGACAATTTATTTCATTATCAACTATGCAATTTGGGAAGTTATAAGATATCTGTCATAGAACTACCCATTGGATTAATCTACCGGTATGTGCACTTTATCCATTGGTTTCTATTTCTGTGTGTAGGTCTTGTCCAGTTTGGTCTGATAGCGCTAGTCCACTGAAGACTGCACTATGCTTTTACAAGACTTTCAGAAGACTTTGCAAGATTCTTACAGGTTACCATGGCACAGATCGAGTTTGGAAGATTTTCAAGAAGCTGTTGGAGTAGTATGATGTACCCTGTGCCCCAGAACACAGTTTGCAAAAATAACAATAGCTTCTGTTATGCCGGCCAAACAATGAAAGAAACTAAAAGGACTCTGTGTCTTTTGAAAAGGTCCAGGTTGCATTGCTCTACTTCAGTAATATAAAAGCCGACTGCAGTAACCTTGGAAACCTGCATAGTGTGTATGCCGTCAGTCAAAATAAACATTGGTGGGGACAATAACCCCTAGGAGTTTACTGAACCATGAGTGTACCACTGCCCTGGACGATTGTTACATTGCTAACGAGACACTCATAGCTGTCAAGTGATGGACACCTCTCTTTGATATAGGGAATCTGTAAATAATCAATGTAGATATCAGGGCAACTATTATGTTTGTTTCAACTTCTTTGTGGAAGTATAGACTCTGGTGAATTATATTCTATGGCAGACTAAATATTTGACTTTCTCCAATAGACAGAGTTACTCAACAGTAACTGTGATTAAGACAAGGCAGCACAGAACAGACCATGTATGCATTGTACAGAAATTATGCAACATGTAAGATACGGTATGAAACAACAACTTTTATTTTCATTGGAATTTTTTCTGTTTTGTTAATGGCATCTTTGATTCATTTGCGTGTTCTGTAAGATTTCAACAAAATTAGTAAAGTTAAGAGATTACTTAGGGCATGGAGGTTAAAAAAGACCCTTCATGCTTAGGGTTAACTGTGGTCAAATTCCATTTGCTAATTAAGGTTCCAGGACAAGTATTTGGCCCTTCCAAACAATTAATTCTCTGCAGGAAACTGAGCTTGTAACTCCAGTAAATTTGAAGAACCTCTCAAAAATAACTTTTTCCTTCCCCTGTACAAATGCTGCAGTGTTTCAAGTTGAAATTTGCTTGATAAAAAGCTGTTGTATCGGTCTAAATGTGTGTACGATTTTGTTCAAGGCTTTGGATCATTTTCTATGACATGTTAAATAGTTTGTTATCAAAAAATAGGACAGATAGAAGAAATTTGAAACACCTACAGTATTTTGAGTTCATCATGTTGTCAATCGTTGGTGTTACTTTGACGGGTTAGCTAGGGAAACTATGCTACACCATACACAGTCTTGCTTCTATCGGTTCTCTCTATGGCTACACTGACCTACACCAAGCCATGTGGACCAGATTATGCAAGTTTGGATTTTGACAAGATAAACCAGTTTAACCCTTTCACCCCCAGTTCCCTGTGTACAGGTCCAACTTTACCATTGAAAAAAATGGA
This sequence comes from Ptychodera flava, assembly GCF_041260155.1. NCBI lineage: Eukaryota > Metazoa > Hemichordata > Enteropneusta > Ptychoderidae > Ptychodera > Ptychodera flava. Next base: position 2,963,352 of record NC_091929.1, read on the forward strand.
TTTGGGACAAACCATGGTGGGTGAAAGGGTTAAGGCCAGCGATGCATCATTCAAAACAACTAAATTGTACATGTTATAAGTTTTGACTTTTTAATGTCTATTTACTTGTTGGATCTTTTCTGATATTTTTTCTCATTTTCATAGTGAGATAACACATTTGCAGTCCCTGTCATCTTTTATCATTTGAATTTCCATTATAAAGTACCCTGTACAGTATCATTGACCCCCAGATAGATGTGTCTGAGGATATTGACATGTGTAAACTTTTGTTGACTCATTGACTGTTAGCAGCACAGAATGTGATGACACTACAGAGACAATGGCTAATGATAACACCAAAGAATCATGGGATACCTAGAACATTCACCCTGCAGAAGACATGCAGACTGACGTAAACTGTTGCAGTATACAACTTGAGCAAAAGTATCTGAGCATGTCTTTCAGCTTTGGATTGTAAGAATGAAGCCTCTACATCTTTTTGTAACTAGATGAGGTATTGACATTTGACCCCTTTGTGACACTCTTAGAATTACTTGGTATCTAACTTTTAAAGGCAAACAGTCATCAGAACTGTGCCTGTGCTTTATATCTAGATGCACCTCATCATCACAGTTGCAACATTGAAAATATACGATGTTGATTGTGACAGACATGTTTTACCTTTCATCAATCACCATCGTACCTTGGATACAGTGTTTATGTTGGTCGTATTGGTCCCATACGACCTTTGAGCGCAGTTCCGACAACTTTATCCCTTTAACACTGCCTTTTTTTCTTTGAATATTTCTACATCAATTGTGTGCTACCATATCCATCTTCTAATACGGCACCATACTGTAGTGCACCTTTTTTTTCTTCAAGTACTAAAGACCAATCTGTATTGACGTCAAGCTGCAGTGATTACGTTGCAAGAACCCTGGTTTCATTGCAAGCAATACTTGTACACAGAAACACAAAGCACCGTGATACCTGTCAGTGCTTACTATTCTCAGTTACTGGCAAAGAAGTCCTAACACTGGATCATGAAATTGCTGGGTATTACATTGTCAATGAACACTGTAAGGGTTAAATTATGAACAAAGTAAATCGTAGCTGAGAGATTTGTCTATTGCCAAGCAGAGGTCAATGCTTGTCATTGCTCTCTGAGTACATGGTGTACATAGCTGACAGTGTATTCATGGTTACCTCATAACATCTCCTCTTAGTCATTGTGTGCATTAGTCACTTTTGTCTTTTCAGATTATTGGCAATGAAAGTTAGAAAATTACTGGGTCACATGACATGTTACATGTACAGCTAAGAATATCTACATCATCAAAAACCAGCAAAGGACCAATATGCTGCTATGGTAACCAAATTGACTGCATGCAGTTGGTGTAAAATATCCTCTCACATCCCATAATGCAATGGGATGTACAGCTGAGCTCTGCCATCTGCCATCACAATGTCAACAACTACCCTGGTTATGCAAATGCTATATCTTACTTTGCAGCTTTCATGACAAAATGGTTCGATAATTATTCTTAATATGTCTGAATTATTTCTTGCAATTGTGTAGAATTTGTGGTTGCACATGATATGACATTGCAAAGAAGACTGTCACTAACCATGGTCACTCCACCATGTGCATAAACACTTCCTAATGCAAACTTCACATACACATGCACCAGCCCATCAAACCATTAAATTGAAACTGGACATCTCCAAGAAGTTTATAGTAAGGCTGTTTGTGGTTGCTGGTTTGTTATCAAATATAACTGCATGCACATGACACTGGGCACTGCTGCTAAACATTCTGATAAGTAATTTGAGTATTGTCAGTGTTTTATACCTTGCGGTCAGTTTTAGACCTTGTCGTCTGGGCTGCCACTGTGTATGTTCTGACAACTGCCTATTATGTTGTATTATTGTCATTTTTGCATGCAAAGTTTCCAAAAATATGATCTAAATTTGCAGATAAATATTTATTTTTGCATATCAATAAGAGAACTATGACATCACTTGTAAGCATCCCTACATGTACGAGTAACTATTTAGCCTACTTATTAATCATTTTTTATCAATCTAAATTTTGTAAACTGTAATTGACATGAAAACAAATATGATACAAACTCATAAAAAGTTGCAGCTACTGGCTTTGTAGTGTCAAGCTGTTTACATGTGGTGACAACCTATCTGCAGGAAGATGAGCCAGTATCACTTTACAAGGCCACTGGTATAAGGCTACTTAGACTCCTCTGAGGTCAATGAATGGTCATTCTATACTTGCTGCCATGGCGATAGGGGTCATCAAGAGTTACAGACATATCTCTCATTCTGAACATACCATTTGTTGAAATATCGTTTACAACTTTTTGTCCAAAATCTACAGTTGTTATCAAAAACTCTGATTATCCAAGCTCATTCCTTTTCAATGTACCGTATATGCTATTTGTTGGTACAAAATCTAGGTCTCTCAGTGTATGCAAAATCATAAAAGTAATATTGACAAGCAGTCTATCAAAGAATCTTTCAGTGTCTGTCACTAACAAAGAATCACCACAGACAGGATGCTCTATTTCTGCAGAAAGATATTTGGTTACTTCTAGTTCTATCCTAAAACTGCATTAATTACGACTCACTTATTCTCATAATTATTTCACACTTATAATTACTACCATGGTAACTTTGCCGATTTTTGCAAAGATCCCCAAAATATAGCCATGCCCTTGCTCATATCAGGAAAGCAGGCATATACACAATTGATACAAACACCTCATGTAACATGAGCAGATTTCATCACCAGAAATCATTTTCACTTATTTTTGGCTGTCGCTATATTTATCATAAAAAGGTGAAAAAATAAAAGAAAGAAATTACTGTTTGTACTTCACTGTCTTGGCATGCATATACTTCAAAATGAAGCCATGGAAAGTATCTTTGAGGGTTCCTCTAAATTGTTGTGACAATAAAACTCTAATCTCTATTAGTTAGGGGCCCTAAAACTTAATATCCTACCTGATGCGTTGAAAGGAAGATACAGAACTTATTGCATGGCTGACATTGAATTCCAATATTTATGTAACATAATGGCTGACACATACAACAGATCCATCCCAAACTATAACCAGTGATCCTGAACTTTATCTACATAACAAGTGACAGCAGATGTCTGATAGCCAAAAAGGATATTTTGGTGCACAGAATACAATAAAATCATTTTGCTATAACAATATGACAATAAATTGCACATCAAAATTGAGCAATTAAAAAACTTTCATTGATGAATACAATTAAAACTTTGACAAGTTAGGAAGCCAACAAACTACCTTCCATGTGGACTGACAATTGTTGCCAAAATTTAGTAAGTTTGAAGAAAGTACCTATTCAGCTGGAATACTGTCACTATCAGGGTTGAAATAAAAGGTACGACAATATACCATTATTATTTGATCTATCACTGCAGACTTCGATATTCATCTTTTTCTTATTGATGCGAAAAACTCTAAACAAAGGTGGCTAAAGGAAGTTTACTTTTCAAACAGTACTTTTGTCATCACTTCTTTGAAATTGAATAGAAATACAATTTTATTGTAATATACGTTATTAATCTAATGTTTAATGTTACTAACTATTTTTCCACACTTCATTGAAAGTGTACCAAGATAGTTATGGCACCTTTTTTGGAGTTCTGAGTAAGTTCATGTATATGAACTATTATTGTTTGTCAATGACAAATTCTACAATGCCTAGACTTTAAAACCTCTAAATCTGACGTTGTTTACCTCTTCACTGAGCTGAAGTGGAAATCAGCCACAAATAGTATTCAATGTGTCAGGTTTCATCATTTTACTATCAGTACCTACCTGAAATACGTCATAATAGTGCCAAAATGTCATCCCTTTCCGGACTAAACTCTTTTGTTACTGTCCATAGTTCAAACAAGTCACACTGTCATGTTCGTTCGTCTCATACCTAGAACGAGCTTAGTTTGGTATCTATAGTATTGGATGGTTTCTCATTTGAAGGCGGGACAGACACCGTCCATGAACAGAACAATGTTTGCATTTATATTTAGATCTAATTTTGTACACTACTTTGTTTTCGCTTTACTTCATTTGGCGGTACGAAACTCAAAATCGGACAAGCTACCTTGTATTAATACTGTTCAGCGAACGTTAATGTAAAGTTGCGATTGACGGCCAGGCGATCAGGTTGGCCCGGCGATCAGGTGGGCGGAGCTGAGAAATAAAGACAGCAATGCCTTACACGCGCCATGCGCCACTACGTCAAATTTATGTGAAGCAAGTCAGCTAATACGTTGCTGTACTTTTTAGAATCGGTAAATACCGCATTTGTTGCCGTCTTTGTCCACAGCATGTGTGAAACATCGAGATATGATTAAGCAGGGGCGTCCATATTTTCTGTCGACAGCTACAAGACATGTCGTTCACTTTTTTCATGATCTTACCGTAACGTTTCCTCTTGATGTCCCCCGCTGCATTCACAGCCGACGTTGTGGATCCTATTTCTTCCGACACTTACTCGATTTGCAAACAATATTCACTGTCATTTTGTCGAAATTTGCAATATTTTCAAGGCAATGTTGACATGTCTTATCGACGTTTGAAAATCACTGTCAGCCTCTAGACTCCGGTAACCTTTGACATTTTGAGATCTATAGTCGTGACGTCATCAACAGGCTCGTCCGCTCCAAAGACCTTGAGTTCTTGATTCAATTACAATACCGTACTCACGAAAGTTGGCACATATATATGGTCATCTGATTATTTTCTTTTCCAACATTATTTTAAAGCAAGTTTCTTTAAAATTGACTCCTAACATGAGTCGCAAAATTTAAAAGGCCAATATATCAACGCAGACCTGTTTCCATCTTCACTGATCGATGGGATGTCTTCCAAGCTCTGCGACACATGTGTGCGCGCACAAGAGCGCCCCCGGCAGGTTAATCTTAGAAAGGTAGCCTTGAACCTTTCAAAGTTGTCCTTGACAGCGGGATATGATTTTATTCGATAAAAATTTGACTACAATTGAAGTGCAGAAAATGAGTATCGTTCTCTCCTGACGAGGAAAAAGATCGTGAGTGTCAATATATAAGCTTACGTGATAATATTTAATGTAGGCCTAAGCTTACTGCACAGCATTGAAGTTTAAAGAGAGGACGGGGCGGCTAGATACAAAGATACATTAGTGACTGACAATGTCTTCAGCTTTCGGTTTACATCAGTTCACTGTGTGTTCGTCATAACTGACCCTCTTCATTACCTGAGGTTATTTCACTTCACTTCACAGGCGAGTCCACTGTGTGTGTGAGAATATATATATATATATATATATATATATATATATATATATATATATATATATATATATATATAAGTTATCATGTGTAGTATTGGCTGAACTGATTGGTGACTTATCTAAGTCGCTAGTTTCCTGACATTTCCCTGAAGGTCACGCGTCAAAGAAACATGCGGTAACCAAAAAAGATTAAATAAATAAATAAATAAATAAATAAATAAATAAATAAATAAATAAATAAATAAATAAATAATTAAATAAATCTGCCCATCGTAGAAAAGATAAAATTTCCCCTGATATAAAGTTTCATGAAACAAACAAGAATAATTCACTCTTTCTCACAAATTCATGGCTTTATATTTGTGAAAGAATCATGGACAATAGTTGTATAACTTCTGACAATATATTAATCTGCCTAAGGCCAATTGAAATACAAATACAGCCTTACCAATAACATAGGTTGTGTACAATGTGCAAAGGTACTGACAAAAGGATTTCAGTAAATTCAGATGCCGACAATTACATATCATGTACTCGCACACATTCAGCCTATGATGACAAGTGGAACACGGGACATAATTTGGAAAAATGACTAGGCACGGTTCAATGTAGGTGACTTCGTCAACACGTTAGAGAGAGACAACAATGTAAAGTTAAGGATACATATGACGTAACTTTGTCGGCAGTGTGTTTGGTATCGGACGGAAGTAGATCTCAACTGATTTACTCGGAAATGACGAGGAAAAGGCGTGTTCTTGAATAATATCTGCTTTTCTCGTTCCGTTTCAGAAACATTTACCGGGCATTTACCATATGAAGAAGATTTTCATGGAGTAGTTACGAGGGACTGCCTCGTTCTGGCATTGAAAACAACTATTTTAACACACCCTTGCCGAAATTTACACCTACCCTTCCCTTGCCAAAAGTTTTAAGATACCCACCATGGAGACTGTTGATTCCGAGGGCAACTTCGACAAACCTTAGCTTATCTACTGTTCATGGGAATGGAGACTGTTGGATCCACAGAGGGGTAGTAGAGTGAAAGTTAGATAATCATACAAACCTTCATTTAGAGAATTTCCCGAAATAGATTTTAAATGTAGAGACCAACTTTGACTGCCATGTTATTCTTTCTTCCGTTGAAGAAACACATTTTTCAAAATTCTGCCATTGTGATTGTACTTCGGGAAGTGGCGACAGGTTGGAGATCTTTTCACATATCCTTCCAAAAACTCTCCGGCGTCTACTTAAGCAATTTAACTTCAAAACCAATGCCAACACAATGGCCTGTATTCATGGGTAATCTTTGAAGAGAGACAGTGAGTGGTGAGGCTGATTCAGTCTCAATATATGATATACTGATTTTTAACGTATCGAAAATTCAATTTTTTCTCATTTATGGTTGAATCAATTTTTTCTCATTGTACAAGAATAGATTTAAAGGAAAGAGCTCGTCCTTCATACTACATTTCCGCCAACCACGTGTCTATAATGACCATAATGGAGGAAGATCGATTTAACAAGTGTCATATTTTCGTTTTAAAAGCTTGATAATGGACAAACGCAGCCTATACAACCGCTGTCTTTTTAGGAAAAACATTCCACTTTTTACTGAACTTTCAAGACGTGTATAAGTTGAAATTCTCAGAAACAAAACTTTAGAAATGGTCTTCACATACTGGATATATTTACAGTAAGCTTGGCATGTATGTCAAATTATGTCCAGATTAGAAAATGGAAGTTGGCAGACTTCAAAATTACATATGATTCACTCTGAACTGGTAAGTCTACCATTTCGTATTTGATAAATCATAGCAGTACCTTTAAACAGTTAAAACAAAGAAGACCAATATGGAGCTGCTAGTCGTCATAGACTTCTCAGTGTATGCAATGTACAAACCAGAAAACAAAATATTTATGATATGGAGTAACAAACCCATTACGAATATAATATATTCAAATCTTAGCAAGCAAAAATTGTGAGAAGGTCATCAAAAGTCACAGCTAGTGACTCTTTAAATTTGCCTGCACTGCTTCTTGAATGCTCGAAAAGTGAAAACGTAGAACACAAGGGAGCCGTCATTATTTACGGCCTTTTGGGGTCGGAGGAATTGCTTTAGAAACTCCAAAATTTCGAGTAAATCCCCCTTGCCAACCATGACGTATTTGAGTATCCCCCCTCTCTGCTACAGCAATTTTGAGTGACCCCAAAAAATGGGAAAGTTAAATATTTATACAGTAAAATGGATTGCTGCTGCGACAGGCCCTGTACAGACCCTGATTAATGAAGTTCCATTGCTGTGACAGGGCTTATATACAGGTCTGTATCTAGTGCTCTGATGACATGCAGTGTTCTCGGAAGAATTTTTTTTACAAGAGGGCGAAGATGTGGTGTGAAAACACCACAAGCGAGGGGGGAGGTCAAGAGGGGGTGTCCCCCTCCTGCCCTTGGAGCTTTTGAAAAATAGAGATTAAAATGGTGTTATTTGATGGCACTTGGGGAGTTTTTTTCAGATTTTTTTCGTATAAAAACTCAAAGGAACAGAAATCTGAGACAGTTTTCCAAAACTTATATTCCAGTTTACTGATTTCAATGAAGATTACATTTTATAGCAACAGACATACATTTAGTCACATTTATTATTTATTATCATTTTCCTGCAATAAAAGATGGTTTGTTATCAAGGCATTCCACTGGTTTAAACTTTATAGAATCAGAATTACCTTACTTTACACATTTTCCCCTATCGGTAACCTATACAATGTACCGGTAGAATATAAAAAGTAGACGATTCTCATGAATGATCAGGCAAGTATATCAAAATAAAAAATGTACTCAGTACTAACCTCTAACATAAGGCTTGCCATGTCAAATAGCTGATCATTCTGGTCTGAAGATCACAATAACGTGAAACACGTAGTGTAATGAGATTATCTATCTATCTATCTATCTATCTATCTATCTATCTATATATATATATATATATATATATATATATATATATATATATATATATATATATATATATATATATATATATATTTATATATATATATATGTGTGTGTGTGTGTGTGTGTGTGTGTGTACATATACCAGGTATGAACATACATATCTCAAGCATACATATTGCTGCTTTTTACTATTATTGTTGTATTAATTCATAACTTCACTAAATGCTTCGGTACATATCAACAAAAATGAGTAGCCCCCCTTCTTGTTCTCCACTTTTGAGCAACCCCCCCTTGTAGCTTTCGATTTTTTGAGTGACCCCCTCCCCCTCAGATTCCTCCGACCCAACAGGCCATAAATAATGACGGCTCCCTAGAGCAAAACTGATATCTCATCTAGCCAGCTAAGTTACACACACACAACATCAGATCTAGAAAGCAAGCCATAGGAGATATCAATAACTTTAAAATTATCTGCCTTAAGAATAACTCATATGCTTTCTGTAACCACGACTAAGTGCAACAAGAATACCATCCAATAGACTTGTCCACACTTGACATTGATATATTATTTATGACTCAGTTTGCAATGCAGGAAAGTTTTACATCGATGTCGAACTATGGGCTTTTTACGAATTTGACTTTTCAAAATTCCAAGTTAGAATATGTAAATTTTACGTCGGTGAATGAAATATGAAAGTTCTTTTTGAAGTGAGTCATGTCCCTGCCATACACAGCCATCGGAACGTTACGGCAAGGCCAATGATCACCATCTGTGCAAATGTAAACAAAGGCCATGTTTCCGGTCATCACAGAATGTTAATTGAAGACATCTATCTGAACAAATAAAAGAGACCGTAATCTGTCATGCATAGAGTATTCATCTCTAACATTAGCGTTCTCATCAGCGTTCTGATGTCCGAATATGAAAAAACCCTCCCTTCATAATTTACCTTGATTTATCTCCAGCAATTCTCATCTTCTTCGTTTTATTACTTAATTACAAGTGACCCGAATCGATCGATTATCCTAAATGTTTATGGGCAATATGGTGATGAAGAGTTTGGAAAGAAAGGAATCGTGTCCCTGTTGATATAAATCAAAATGAAAATTCCATTGGACGTTGACTGTGAATGAAGCGAATTTAATGTGAACACCAGTTGAATATTACGGTGTCCGTAATGGACACTAAAGGGAAATTCTTTAATCATCGTAAAGATGTTGTTCGATGTGTGTACTTATCTTATTTACACGTTTTCCATTTAATTTTAATTTCGTTTAATAAAACAATTCATTTTCTGCATAATTATATCAAGTATATGGTTCTTTGACCTACAAATAGTGTGCGTAGTGTTTTCTGCACAACTAACTACTCTGATGTGTGTTTACTTCATTTCAATACCTTCATTATATCTTATAACTCATTTATTGATAGACTGAATTTTTATTTCTACAGTATTAGGCCGAACAAAAAAAAGTGTGCTGTTCCAATATCCCGACCTTCCCTATTTTTTACCTGCCGACCCTAAACTTTTTAGAGCTACGTAAACACGGAAGTAAAAAAAGCAAGAAAAAAAACGTAAACTCAGGCGTTCGTTACTTGGTATATGATTTTTGCTTGAACGAGGATGTCTTTTTATGTTTTTTCCCTTTTATATGTATGATACATTTTTCTGGAAATGTTGTGGCTAGTGTTTGACCGCCCTGAACCCCTGAAAATGCATATTTAAAAATAAAAATATTTTGGAAAAAAAATTCCGGCCGATTTTAATACCTACCCTATATTTGAAAACCATGTAATCAAAACAGCGAAATTTATTTATTTATTTTTTTGGCCTTAAGATGAATATGAACAACAGTTCTTTTTTAATTACCATAAGTGTCATCGATAAATTCTGCTTCTGTTCAAAATCCTACGGAGATCAGAGGCGTGCATTTGATGCCGCAACCCTATTTCTTCAGACCACTCTGTCCTTTGCTCGTCGAGTTGTTAAGTCTATCTAATCTCAGAAATTTTGCATTCATAACAATCTGGATTAACCTTTCCCCCAGTTTCCAGATACCCTACCATGTAGTATGTTATTTGACAGTGGAAGTGCTGAGGTCTTGAAGTCTTGTAACACGATGACCAAACCATACGTTTCTTTATAACTTAGAGAAGCGTTTCTATGTTTCGCACTTTCCAAAATATCTCTTCTTAATCAAATGGTTTGATCTATGTGCTGTGTTTATGGTATTCTCAACAACTTTCTGTCACATTTTATGACGACAAAATTTTATCATATGTAGCTTTATCGATACTGGTCAAGATTCATAACCATACAAAGCTACAATGAGTATTATTGCTCACCAATAAATAGTTTCATAAATTGTGGAACATTTTGAAAATCATTCTCTGCCCTTTCAATTGGGGTTTCTGATGAGAGTACCCACAATTTGAAATGGTAGGACTGCATCCAGTATTAAGAGATCGTTGACGCAATGAGGAAAAGACTTACAGAGCTGTCTCTACTAAATCGTGATTATAAAATACTGTTTGTGATTTTTAAAAGCCTAATAACAACTATAAATACAAATAAAAGAGCCATAGTGTCGCGTTTTCTTCATATACTACGGTACAAAACCAAACCAAAGGACATTTCGAAGGCCACCGCACTTCCCTTAAGGTAGTTTGCACCTCAAAAGTGAAAGACTTAAACTTTTGCTCAAACTTTCCTTAATGAATCTTTCAACCACTCTTTTTCCAAATCAAGACTAAAAATCGGGGGTCACCGTGCAAATTTTGGTACTAGAGAAATAAATTACCCGAGATATACCAATTTTTAAAATTCAAAATGGCCGCCATCCCTGTGTTAACTCTATCATAGAGAAACATAGATAGAGTGGCAACGGGTATTGTTTAAGGCGTGAAGCCGTTACGTAACCCATCCATGTTCGCCTCGCCTCAGGTTGCTCTCGCCTCTCTTTTCCGAAGAGTGCTGACCATGAATCCTTCGGTAATTTTCGGATTTTCGCCAATTGTTAAGCGAAAGTATGTTCGGCAAAGTTTGTGTTGTTGTTGTCGTGTGGTGCTGAGCAGAATTGACGTGCTGGCGAAAACAGGAGTGTTTTGAGCTTCAGGAAAATGAGTTTTACCGTTTTAAAAATTCCTCTCATATTTTTATGAATGTATAATGAGTGTGTTTGATCCAAATTTGAAAGTCTTTTATCGATACTGTCTGGTTTTACTCAATGGTTTACGGTCAGTCATACCCTCTTTTACACGTGCGTCAAGGAAGGACATGTTTATGAAACTACTGGCGTGTTATGTTTTGATTGGCGTGAAGCAGTGTTTCTGGCCTGAGAGCTCACAAAGTAACTATGGTTGCTACGCGACTGGCATTACGATGCCATCTCGTCGTATTTTTCGCATAATCTCGTGTAATCATCAACCACAAACAAAGCCTCCAAAAAGTTTAACACCTTTGGAGCTCATTTTGATGTAAAAAGCCAATAGTCTACCGAGACGACCATGGAACAAAAGGCATGCAAGCGTTGCGACTCTGTCCTATTTAACTCTGTGACTCTATGGAGAAAAAAAAAATCGAATTTCGAAAAACTAAGGCGGTAAAAAGTTTGTAAACGAAGAGCTTTAAAATGAACCGCCACAAGTGGTATATCAGAAAAGAATTGTAAGAGTTTGAGAGTCCGATTATTTGTCCCCGAGGTTCATTCTACCTTAAATAGCACTAAGCTTACTGTAACACAAAGGCAAAACATGACTACACACGAAATTGTGTTAAAAACTCAGAAACAGAAGGCGTAATAAAACTGAAAAAGCAAAAATAACTGCACAAAATGATAAACAAAAGATCTTATACACAATATTACAATATACCAAACATGAACGAAACACAGTGACCGACAAAAAACATAGATTTACTCAGAATCTCTCTTCCTACAAATCTAACAATCATAGAAATGAATGCTCTTTGCAAATGGCTTGAAATTAATTCCAACACCAAAAGGTCCAAACAGAATCAATCTCCTACAAGACACAAATTCATACTGAGAATGAGACTCCAATACATAATACGACGAAAAAACTCCAACGAAATAAATCCAAACACAAGTCTACACGGACTCCAGATATGCGACTTTTTCCCATAAAACTATATATGTTTAGAATGGCCTGATTCAGCACTTCCAAAAAGTGTAATATTTTTTTGGTTTCATCATTAATAATTAAAAACAGAAAGCGAAACATTACCCCTACCCCTTATATTACACATGGATATGTGGCATACCTTGTATTAAGAAAACAAGCTCATGCACCCGCTAAATCTCAAGACACATACTTTTAATGTTGTTTTTCTTGTTTATTGCACTGAGTTCTTCCAAACCATATTTAAATACCTTATGAAAAATTGGTTGGAGGAACGGGAACTTAATTATTTGGTTTGAAATTTAGCAAATTTTACGGTTTACGGTCAATGGCCGATATAAAGTCTAATCGACGTTCGAATATTAATTTATCCCCATTAAGCTATATATCAATGAAAAGGCCATGATCTTGGCTTTCTAAAAATGTAACGTTTATAGTAGTTTATTGTTTCTGTTTCCGTCGAGCGGTAAATATGTGACCCCTACCCCATTGTTGAAATCCAAGATGGCGGCCAAGATGGCGACAAATGAACACCATGAGACAATATTTGATTTTGGAAACATCAAAATTAATTAACTATATATAGATCCTAATGTAGGTCAAAAATATATCTATGGGGTGCATGGGAACCCTACCTTCCGACCAGACTATCATAAGTTGTAGGTAGGTTATGTGCTCGTTGACACATGTTCACACACGTTACTTGTAAGTTACTCATAACTGGAAATGCGTCGATACAATTTGCTAGCGTACTCAAAACGTATTTTTAACCTATGAGTACGTTATGAATACGCTATGTGTACGCCAAAAATTGAGAATACATCATTAGCTCAGCAAGCCAGCGTTTTAGAGAAATTTTGATACGCCAGCAGACACTGGCTAAATCGTCAAGGTGTGACCGGGCCCTTCGGTTTTCAAATGGAACTATGTGCGTATTGACTTTTAAATTGTGATTAGGGCAAGTCTTCGCGAGATTGATCAAAACTCTTTATTCCTTTTGTAATTCTTCACAATTTATGATGTTTTGGTGCTATTTTCTTTTAAAGACATAGAAAAGTAGAAGACAATGATACGGGGATTGTTTGTAAATGACAGAAATATAAACTAAGACTGTTAGAAATGGCGGTGAAAGAAAGATCGAAGCGGTAAATTGATCAAGATAATATGTTTGGTTGATGAAGTGATGGCCAAAGGTGAAAGATGATTTGTATTTGTAGGCCACCGTAGACGTTCCACTTTTCCTGATATTGACAGTTTTCATTGGATACTTAGACGAACCGTCTGCTCAGTCGTATGTGGACGTGCAGTTCCAAGCAGTTTCACTTCCCCTCGTGCCCTTTTTGAAATATTTCTCTTTTGCTAACGCCCATTGTTTGTTTTACACGGGGTGAACTTTTATCTACGCTTTTCCCTATAAAAAATAGCAAATTGCATACTTTTAAGTCAATCGGACGCACTCTGGTCATAATTGGTACTTGCACACAGTCGACGTTGCAACTGTTCCATATCAACATCACCTGGAGTCGTCAAAAATAGACAGATATCAGGTAAGCTTATCACAGAATATATTGGCCTGCTGTATATTTTTCCTCGTAAACAGAGAAGCAAGCTCAATGAGCTTTTGATTTTAATCTTAAAGAGATTAAAATTAATTTCGAGATATCTCTGTGGATAAAAACACTTTCGGGCTACGATATTTGCATTTATACTAAAGATACTTTGGAACAGATGCAGATAAAACGTCATCTGTGCCTAAACTGACTTCATAATTATTTGAAAATGTGACTTTAACATTATTGGTAGTGTAAGTTTTGTAAGATTTTCAATTATCTTCGGGAAATTTCTTGTTTTTGATTTTATTATCTTACTAGAGGGAATATGTATACCGCTCCTCATTTCAGTACGTCTTATGAAATTCAGCTTTTATGTTGCAGCAGTAACATTCTTGGTATGGGTTGAAGATATACACTCAACTTTTGCGCTTTTTGCATTTTTTCTATTTCAGAGAGATGTATCGGCTGTGTGTTTTAATTTTTCTATCATCATGTCTATCATCGCTACATGGTAAGCGCAAACTATTTTTCTGCGCATGACTACGATTTTGAGACTATTTCGATATATGAGGTAGAAACTAAACTAAAGGAAGTCAAGATAGCATTCTGTGTTTGGATTCTCTGTCGTGAATGTATCGGATTAAAAATAAAGAAACGAAGTACTAAAATTGAAAGAATGATGTGAAATACAGAAGGATCAGTAAGCTTGACGAAAATCCGAGTGGCTACCATGTATAGCTTCCACTGTCATGAAGTCAAGAGGATGCTTAGCTGCTTCACACGATTTGACCTTTGCGTTGTCGTTCTGAAATAAATTTTCTGCAAGCACACTATCTTCCATGTATCTGTGTCAAAATATTATTTGACCAAATTCTATTATTATCTACTCTGCAATGTCTTATGAAGAGAAACCATTCTGAAATACGGGTTTAGAGACAAGCTACACTTGAGGCAATCTTAACAGTGCACTTTTGTTGTAGCTACAGCAACTGTAACATGCTTTACATTGCATGGTAGTCAAAGGCAGTTACTTGGTGAAAAGTTGACTTTGCTGTAAATGCAAGGAGAGAGAGAGAGAGAGAGAGAGAGAGAGAGAGAGACTATACTCCCTCCAGTCCCTTTCCTTATTCTCTAGCTATATTCTCCGTCCTTTACCTTTCGAGCTCTGAACATCGACGAAAAAGGATGTGACGAAGACGTACACGGTGTTTGTTTCGTCACATCTGACGACGATGCATCATGGGAAGACGCAGTGGCTCGATGTGTTGAGCTTGGTGGCGAACTTGCCGTAGTGGAAAAGAGCACTTTGAGACAAGCGATGGATCGACTGTTGAGAAGGTGGGTTTAATTTGCCATGCATATGTTTACTGTTTCACAGAGAGAGAGAGAGAGAGAGAGAGAGAGAGAGAGAGAGAGAGAGAATGGCACACATATGTCAACAGGCCGTCGGTTAGTTTATCGGTCAGAGTTCAGTAACACTGAAGGAGAGAATGTCAAACTTCTTCTTTTCACTTAATGGTATTATTGTGGTTCACAATGGCATAGCGGATAAACTTCGGAAAGCTAAGATTATGAAATCAGATTTACTTTTCTTCCTTTTCTATGCCTTTGCATACTTCGGTACAATGACGAATTTTGTACAAACAATATCCCTTAGCATTGATGGCGTGGCAATGTTAATAGTAATACCATACAAACAATGATGAAATGGACTATATAAAGCCGTAGCTTTTGATAATAAGTTTCATAAGATTTAGAAAGGATTACAGTATATTTTATTCTCCCTATAGTACATTACAGTACAAAATATCAACGTCGCTAAACGCATCACAGCGTTTACAGTGTGAACAATACGTGATATTGTTTTGACAAAGGGATATCTTATCTGGACAAGAATGAAGTTGCCAATTATAACAGTTTGATTTACAGATGTAAAGTTTGTGTTGACATGTTCATATTCAATTCTAGGCATTTTGCCAAGATTGTTGAGGTAGCACGAGGAACTGTATTATTATTAACAACGAAACATAAATAGTGTTATATATATTTCCCAAAATTATACCACTGTGAAAATTTGAATAATTTATCAATCGACAATTTCCACAAATATACTGGAAGAGTTCGTTTTTCCTATACACCCAATTTCAGAGGGATCCCTCTATGGATTGGTCTTCACGAATTAGCGGTGGAGGGACACCCCTATTGGGTAAATGGTAACATACTCGGTAAACACAATGGGAAACGGAGCTATCCATGGAACGAGGACGATGATAATTCTGACGAAAACGATTGTGTGCTAGCCGTGCCTAACGCCGAGATTGGACAGTTTCTATGGCAATATGCAAATTGTCAAGACACCTATCGGTACCTGTGTGGAATAAGCGATCTTGGTTAGTAATTGATTGAGTGATTGATTAATTAATTGGTTTATTTATTTATTCATTCATTCTTTAATTTAACTATTCATTTATCTATTTATTTGATTTGAATACCTCTTATTGTGATTCCTCCCACAAATTAACCCTTGTGATAACTTGCTTAATATTTATTAACTTATTTATTAAAAAAGACGATGTTAATGAAATACATAGCGATGTACATTCCAAGATATTTGTGACTGTATTTACTGCATTGCTTGTTCAAATAATAATATTATAAGGCATATCGCTTACAGCGGGAATTGTCGTGTGGCAATTGAAGTTTGCTTCGAAAAAATAAAACTGCTCCGGCATTAGAAGGTTTTTCATCACAACAAAAGCAACCACCACATAATTGGAAATGTGTCTTTGGTTAATCTCTTATAAGAATACCAATACATCCTCAGTGCCCCCACAGTGCTGCAAAATCATACAGCGTATCGTGGAAGATGTTTCTTTGATATCATTAGCTCTCTTTCAAACATTTTTAAACATTTAAACATGATTGGACGACAGGTGTGCTAATCAAAGGGGCGACAAATTTCCCGTTCTTAAAGTGCGACAATTCGAACTGCATTCAATGGGCTGCTGGGGACAGGTATGCCAGGAAAAAGGTTGAAAATTACCCCTACAAGAATCACGTAGATTGGAATCTGTGTCAACCGGCAGCAGACCAAAGGAGCACGGAAAAGAGTCGACATTTTCCGTGCAAAAGAACAGGGATTGCAATGGCCTTCAACGGGTAGTTAGCGAAAGCTTTACCGGAAAAAGGATTAACAATCTGCCGTACCTAAGGGCCGTGAAATTGAATGACTCTGAGCGGGCAGCTTGCGTTAAGTGCCCGATAAACAGCTGACTATCTTCCGTACATAAAGTGCGGGAATTGCAATGGTCATATACCGGGAGAAGCCGACAAGTATGCCGCTGCAGTACTACCAACCTCCCGTCAGAAAAGTAAATTAAGACAAAAATGTACAAATTTAATTTTGCCTCTACATTTGACGCGGATAGTAATATCTGGACCTGCCAAACATCAATTTAGATTATTTTTTTATTTTAAACGAAATTTACCATTCAATGAGTCAGCACAAATTAAATGACGCAAATACCTATTAATGTGTGGGAGTGGCACAGTTCCACGGGGATTTTAATATCTTCCCCGAGGCGGTTGACGGTCGTGCCGATAGAAGTTTTAGAAAGTCCCGATTGTTCCTGAGTGGTCAACCAAGTTTTGACAGAACCGATGTATGTTTTCGAGTATCAGCAATTAGGCGACGAATGTGCTCGATAAAGGTTTTGCAACACCGATCACTAAAATCGGCGAGGACTAGAGAGTCAGGCGGCTGGAATTGGCGATAGGTGTATCCGCGCGAGAAAGAGCTGACAATTTTCCGGACATAAAGAACGTGAATAAGGATGTCAGGCGGCGGGAGCATGGCAACTGATTGTCCGGTAAAAGGCTGACAATCTTAGGTACCACAAATACGGGTATTTGAATGTGGGATGGCGGTGATTGGATAACAGGTGTGCTAATTAAAGGGCCGACAAATTTCCCGTACTTAAAGGACGACGATTGGAACTGCATTCAATGGGCTGCTGGGGACAGGTATGCCGGGAAAGAGGTTGAAAATTTCCCGTACAAGAATTACGTAGATTGGAATCTGTGTCAACCGGCAGCAGACCACAGGAGTGCCCGGAAAAGAGTCGACATTTTCCGTACAAAAGAACGGGAATTGGAAGGGCCTTCAGCGGGCAGTTAGCGAAAGCTTTACCCGAAATAGGATTAACAATCTGCCGTACCTAAGGTCCGTGAAATTGAATGACTCTGAGCGGGCAGCTTGCGTTAAGTGCCCGATAAACAGCTGACTATCTTCCGTACATAAAGTGCGGGAATTGCAATGGTCATATATCAGGAGAAGGCGACAAGTATGCCACTGCAGTACTACCAACCTCCCGTCAGAAAAGTAAATCAAGACAAAAACGTACAAATTTGATTTTGCCTCTACATTTGACGCAGATGGTAGTATCTAGAACTATCAAACATAAACTTAAATTAATTTTCTATTTTAAACGAAATTTACCATTCAATGAGTCAGCACAAATTAAATGAAGCAAATGCCTATTAATGTGTGGAAGTGGCACAGTTCTACGGGGATTTTAATATCTTCCCCGAGGCGGTTGACGGCCGTGCCGATAGAAGTTTGAGAAAGTCCCGATTGTTCCTGAGTTGTCAACCAAATATTGACAGAACGGATGTATGTTGTCGAGTATCAGCAATTAGGCGACGAATGTGCTCGATAAAGGTTTTGCAACACCGATCACTAAAATCGGCGAGGACTAGAGAGTCAGGCGGCTGGAATGGCGATAGGTGTATCCGAGAAAAAGCTGACAATTTTCCGGACATAAAGAACGTGAATAAGGATGTCAGGCGGCGGGAGCATGGCAACTAATTGTCCGGTAAAAGACTGATAATCTTTGGTACCACAAGTACGGGTATTTGAATGTGGGATGGCGGTGATTTGATATCAGGTGTGCTAATTAAAGGGCCGACAAATTTCCCGTACTTAAAGGACGACGATTGGAACTGCATTCAATGGGCTGCTGGGGACAGGTATGCCGGGAGAGAGGTTGAAAATTTCCCCTACAAGAATTACGTAGATTGGAATCTGTGTCAACCGGCAGCAGACCACAGGAGTGCCCGGAAAAGAGTCGACATTTTCCGTACAAAAGAACGGGAATGGGAAGGGCCTTCAGCGGGCAGTTAGCGAAAGCTTTACCCGAAAAAGAATGAACAATCTGCCGTACCTAATGTCCGTAATATCTGGACCTGCCAAACATCAATTTAGATTAATTTTTTATTTTAAACGAAATTTACCATTCAATGAGTCAGCACAAATTAAATGACGCAAATACCTATTAATGTGTGGGAGTGGCACAGTTCTACGGGGATTTTAATATCTTCCCCGAGGCGGTTGACGGCCATGCCGATAGAAGTTTAAGAAAGTGTCGTATTGCTCCTGAATGGTCAACCAAGTCTTGACAGAACGGATGTATGTTGTCGAGTATCGGTAATTAGGCGACGAATGTGCTCGATAAAGGTTTTGCAATACCGATCGCTAAAATCGGCGAGGACTAGAAAGTCAGGCGGCTGGAATTGGCGATAGGTGTATCCGCGCGAGAAAGAGCTGACAATTTTCCGGACACAAAGAACGTGAATAAGGATGTCAGGCGGCGGGAGCATGGCAACGGATTGTCCGGTAAAAGGCTGACAATCTTCGGTACCACAAGTACGGGTATTTGAATATGGGATGGCGGTGATTGAACGATAGGCGTGCTAATTAAGGGGCGACAAACTGGAAGTGAAAATGGAACTGCATTCAATGGGCTGGTGGTAAACAGGTATGCCGGGAAAGAGGTTGAAAATTTCCCGAGCTGAGCTAAATCAAGCGAGACCAATCGGAGTTTTAGTAAACTACCAAAGAAGCCTCTCAGTTGGCTGGCAGGTACTGTGGCGGTGACCCTTGCCCCGAGCGCGGTCGATAGATACCATTAGCACCGATGCGATATCACAGCTAAGAATTACCGTAAAATTGCGCGCGTATGGTTCATAAAATTGTCCCATCTAGTGCGGGTCTTCCAAAAAATCGTGAAAAACTATGTCCTGATCGTGTCCGGTGGCTTTACTTTGTGTCACTTATGTTAACCTTTTTTAAATCGGGTCAAGGACGTACGAAGTGATATTGAAAATGCGTCAGTCGAAATCACGTGGAGCCAATATCTAATTTCCGATTTTGATTTGCTGTTAACATGTTGCATAACAAGAAGTTTCGTCATTGAGGTCGCTACTCGTATTCAGGAAAACCAACAGCAAATTTAGTATTTCACCCAATCCGTAATTCCCATTTGCATCTGATTACAAATAAGGTTGGCCGCTAAAGATACCGCGCTGAACCTCGCGAGTACGATGTGTCTCCTAGAAATATGATCACTGATGGCATCAGTAACATCAGTCGTAGATTGTGACCACTTCCTATTTAGAATAACGGATTGATATATTGCCAGTGCCACACATGGGGCAGAATATGCTTACCTTTCTAAATACCTGTCGAAATATCTGACATCATTCCTTAACCAGAGGTCCATACATCTTTCTTCCATGACTTCGACTGTGTTTATATGTGTACCTCCTCTTTATTAATAGTCTGTGCTATCCTGTGCCGTGTTTTGCTGTGCTGTGTTTGTTCTCTGCAATAACTATGTAACGTGACTTTTGATCTATGATTTTTTATTACGGATGAGAATGATTGCTATTAATTTCTTGTACGTCTGTTGTTCATCGTGCAGACGAAAACGCCAGGGATAAATTGAAGAATGAGCAGGACGCCATCGAAGCTATGCGATCAACCGAAATGCATTCAACATTCGCCATCATTGAGAAAGAAAATGAGGTTATTAACTTTGGTGAGTATTTAAAGGGGCAAAGTTGCGTTTTGTTAGCGCTATTTTTGAATCTTGTGAGATTTGGTATTATCTTCTATATGTCAGTCAGTCAGATTTAGTCAGACCTTTGTTTACAGCCACCGATTTTGAATATATCCATCGTATCGTCGAGCGAAAGCTTTGAGGTAATGAAGAAGATTTTAGCAACAGAGACACTAAGTCAGATGTACAAACATGATTTAGCTTTATTTATACGAATTCAAAAGTAAATGATCACGACAAACAAAATTTGTCTGTCTTTCTTTAAATTTGACAATCGAAGAAAGCAAGGTAATTGAGGGAGACATCATACCAACTCCAGAACAATGGAACAAGCTGGATCAAGACTCTATAAGGTGAGAGAGAGAGAGAGAGAGAGAGAGAGAGAGAGAGAGAGAGAGAGAGAGAGAGATAAAAGCCCTGTATAGCCAGCAAGTTTGACAGACAACAGACTAACAGTGAAATAAGAGGGTACAATGCAGAAATTTAGAGACGACAACGGACGCTTGGCATGTTCCAAAAAGGCGAGCGAAACAAGTGACAGCGACATAGCTCAGCAGACTTTTTGGTAACATGGTTGCAGTGAGTCCTGTTTTTTGGCTATTAACGAGAGTGTTGAAGCTTTTCCTTGATGTTACGTTTACAACACAATACAACCTTTGTAATGATTTTCACATTACATGATTTATTTTAGAAAACGAGGAGTGATTAATGATCCCGCTTATCTGTGGCCTGATGGGATAGTTCACTACAAGTATGAAGTTGGTAAATTCAGTAGGTATCCTGCAAATGCCATGTTCAAAACCATCAGCTTTATCACATAAGGTGTTTGCTTGTGCAAACTCATCGACGTAAACGTCTGATACGCACAAGACATGACGTCATCGAGACCTGAGGTTGATACTACAGGTGCTTTAGTCGTTTGAAAATGACTTTCTCCTAAAATTCTACCCTTGACTCGACCAACTTCGAAAATTCATGAATGTCATTTCCGATATCTTCTCATGTACTTCGTTTAATTCGGTGGAATATCTTTCAATTTTATTGGCAAATATTCCATCATTAACTAACATTGTCTGTGTAGTTGAACGAGATATATACAGATAGAGCTACCAATAACCTTGCTGTGTTGTGTTCACCTGAATTATAAAATTTCAAATGAACCGAAATGGAGATGAAATTGTTTTGTCGTGTTATAAGTGACTACCGTCGTTGGCGGCAAGGTCTGAATATTTTTTCAGGTTTTGATATTCTGTAAGGAAATAGTCAAATAGTCGAAATAGCTATCAAAAAGTTCTAGCAATTACATTACAATGCAATACAACAAACGAAAGCATTTTAAGCTTAAGATTCGTCAATTCAGACGTTTAAATACTATAACAAGCAGTTTGCTGCTCATATCAACAACGTACATTAATTTTAATACGATGCGATACTGTCACTTTCACATTTCAAATTTCACCGAAGAGTTTGCAAAACTTGCAACAACCAAACAATTATTGAAATCGTTTTGCAGGGTTATGTTAATGTAACGAAATGATGAAAGTATTGACACATCAGATAGATAAGATAAATAATAATGGTTATTCTATTAATAAAAACAGCATCTGATGAGATCAGAATGATCGAGGATGCCATAGAGACAATCCAGAACGCTACGTGTATTGATTTTAGACCGCGGCAAACAGAAGATCACTACGTCAACATCACTAAAGATGGCGGGTAAGAAAACCAGAAGAACCTCTTGCAATATTACAATGTGTCTCTTTACAACTTCAAAAAGAATAAGTATAGGCGTATTTCAATATTCGAAACGGTATATAATCCAAATCATGTATTCATATTGTGCTGTCGTGATTCAATAACGAAATGCTCCACATCAAACAACGGCATTACATCTCATATTAGATTTTATTTTCTACAAATAATAATGTGACATGCCACACATGCTTGTTGTGTTATCGACCTAAACACAGGTCGTGACTTGATTTACGGATTAGAACGAGAAAGGCAGAACAAAATAACTGCAAAATATATCAAACATTAACTGCTATAATGTTACCCTAAACGATTCTTGTTGTTTATTTTTAACTGTAGTTGTAGATCGTACGTGGGTCGTGTACCCGTCCTACAGGGTCAGTTACTATCCCTGGAAGAGGGTTGTTTGTACAGCATCGGTGTACCGATTCACGAATTCCTTCATGCGCTGGGATTCTTCCACGAACAATCAAGACCAGATAGGGACGATTTTGTTGAAGTCAATTTTGACAACATACAAGAAGGTGACTATGATCGTAAATCAAGCGATATCGTAACTTCTATCATTGTATATATCATACCATATATTCTATCATTGTCTCTGAAAGTAGAATAGAATTGTACAGAGTCGATCTATATAGATATATAAAAGTATAGATTGATGGAAAAATGTGAGCTTTGGAAGGAAACCTTATACATACATACATACATACATACATACATACATACATACATACATACATACATACATACATACACGTACGTCCGTACGTACATACATACTAGTACGTACTTACATACATACATCAAAGTGTTAAATCTAACTATCCCACTGTCTCCTTTTTCGCCTATTTTTACCAGGAAAGGAACATAACTTCAATGTCAAGCCAATGACCACACAAGGTGTCCACTATGACTATGGCTCAGTTATGCATTATGGTCTATATGCCTTTGCCAAGGACAGGACTGTTCCAACTCTCATCCTAAAGCAAGAACACAACGCTAATGTCGGTCAAAGAAACGGACTGAGTGCTTTTGATATCGATGAAATAAACCGTATATATGACTGCAAAGGTATGAATTGATTTCAAGATAAAATAACCCGATTTAAATGACGAGCTAAAACAGCACATACCCGCAAGAAAAAAAAATTGACAAACGCATTTGCAATTCAGATTCCAGCATCATAAATTGTGCATAGATGTATCAAAACTAAAACTGCAAAACCCTCTCTTGAAGTCTTCTTCTATTACCAAACGAAACCAAAAAGCTTCACATATTGTCGTTGTCAGGTGATGAAAAGGTTAAATTGCTACCTTAACCTGGACCATCAAGAAATAGAAATCGGTTGTAAATATCAAAGAGAGAGAGAGAGAGAGAGAGAGAGAGAGAGAGAGAGAGAGAGAGAGAGGGGGGGGGGGTTGCTGCACAATTATAAGAATGTCGACATCACGTTTGTTTATTTATCAGTGCCCGTTGACGGTAACTGGTCTCCGTGGAATGCCTGGACACCATGTCCCGTTACCTGTGGTGGGTCAGTACAGTTACGAACACGGCAATGCAACTACCCGCCACCGTCAATTGATCCTATTGGTCAGCCCTGTTATGGCGATAGCGTTGACACAAGAATCTGTATGAGTATACAATGCCCAACAGATTTAGGTTAGTACATATGTACATCACTAGCATTCTCTGAAACTGAGCAGAGGAATGCAGACTCGTTTGTAACGCACTGTGCGGGTAGTGCGCTTTCTTTCCCATGGACTTCCTGGCGTAGTGTCAATCAGATCGATCAGAAACCTCCCGAGTGCGACAGCTCACAATTTGAAACAGCCGCGAAACATCAACTTTCGTTAGTCCCACAAAGTACGTTGATGATACAAAGTGACCGTGACTATCTAGCAACGTATTAAAGTTGAAACAGACTTGTCATTTTTATCACCTGTATGAATAATCTTGCCTTCATTTCAATAGATTACAGCTGGCTTGGCTGTTACTGGGATGTAGGTAACAGTGAATTGCTGACGTCACTGGAAAATACGAACAATCCTTATCTGACCGGCAACTATTGGGATAGGAATAACCCAGTTGAGGTAAGACAGAAAGCTTTTCCACATTAGAAGTCTGGAAATTTTGGTCCAAGAAAGTGTGTAATGACTGCCCGTAAAACGATTAAAACTGACCACCATACTCTACATTAACCATGAAGTAGAAAAAAGAAGAAAAAACAGCACAGAATTCGTACCAAAACATAATGTTGAAGTCGATACCCAGAGAGGGGATGGGCCTGCAACGTAACGTGTCACTGACTCAAATGGTAAGATTCAGCCTGGAAATTTTGAGCTGAAGTCAATATGTAAATGTTGTTAGAATAGCTGCTGATCGTTGGGTATACAGGTATGGTGTCCAATCCATGCCAAAATTACTACTTTGATTTTGCAACACAACATGCCATTCCGAATTCTATTTTACAATTCAACATGCTATTTCACAACTCAACATGCTATTTGACAACACATCATGGACTTCCAAATCCTATTTTACAACTCAACATGCTCTTCCCAATTTCATTTGACAATTCAACATGCTATTTCACAACTCAACATGCTATTTGACAACACATCATGGACTTCCAAATCCTATTTTACAACTCAACATGCTTTTCCCAATTTCATTTGACAACACATCATGGACTTCCAAATCCTATTTTACAACTCAACATGCTCTTCATTTGACAATTCAACATGCTATTTCACAACTCAACATGCTATTTGACAACACATCATGGACTTCCAAATCCTATTTTACAACTCAACATGCTCTTCATTTGACAATTCAACATGCTATTTCACAACTCAACATGCTATTTGACAACACATCATGGACTTCCAAATCCTATTTACAACTCAACATGCTCTTCATTTGACAATTCAACATGCTATTTCACAACTCAACATGCTATTTGACAACACATCATGGACTTCCAAATCCTATTTTACAACTCAACATCCCATTCTAAAGCTAGCTCTGCGGAGCAGGGCAGTGTTACTGGCTATCGAACAAGATTCAAAATGGCGGACGCGAAATGGTCCCCTCGCACAGAGAGAGAAATGCGAACTTTGCACAAGTCTAAAAACGCAGCTTAGTACATTGTGTATCTAAACAAATGAGCGTGCTCGAAAACTAGATCGATCACGATTATAAATTAAAAATTGCCTGTTTTTGGAAAAGAAACTGCGCGCTGCAATCAGCAGTTTTTGTCTATTGTGCACCGTGCGTGGGAGGCTTATCGTGAAAGACCGAGATTTACTATATGGCGCATCTGATATGGTCCCATCGCATAGAGAGATAGAAATAGGCTTTGTCTAAGTTCAAAAGCACAGCTTAGCTCATCGTGCATCTAGACAAGTTGAGCGTGCTCAAAATAGGAGATCGATCACGATTTTGGGTGAAAAAAACGATTGTTTTCGGTGGAGAAACTGCGTGTTGCAACCAGTGGTTGGTTTTGCCTATGGCGGTCAGCAGGGCTGTGGTGGGAGGCCTTTAGCCGGCAAGGGGTGGACCATTGAGGAGTGGAAAATTTTCGAAAAAAAAATTCCCCACAAATTTCAATAAAAATAATCAGCCAAAGAAACTTGAGAAAAACAGATGACGCACTTAGGTAAAAGGAAAAAAAAATCCGTCAAAATTCTGAAACATTTTTATTTTAGTCTGCATCAGATATACTATGATTCTTTGGCCAAGAAAGGGGGGGGGAGGGGAGATCTGAAGGGTATAATCGTGGCCAGTAAATGAAGTAACTTTTTTATTTTATAACTTTTTGTTTTGTTCATCATATGTTTTTCTTTCACTGAAGTTTGGCATCGTAAAGTAATTCGAGATATAAGATAATATAAAAATCATATCTGTGATATCGATTGTTAACAACTGTATTGTGGGTCTTTACACTATGATTAATTAACAAGAATTCAACAATTCAGGCAGCTTGTATCGGTACATAAAATGGGAAATATTCACCAACCATATGACAAACAATCACTTTCTTTGTATTTCACTATTCAACGAAACTGATTTCCATTGTAATGTTTAAACTTTATTTTACAATTAAACATTACAAATCCGTATTTTTCTTTCAAAATTTCATTTGTACACTTGTCTTGACGGTTGAATACCGTGCGTGTGAAATGCAATAGTGCAGAAGAATACGGATAGCGACATTACAGCGACCTCTATCGGTTGTTATCCACAAGTCTTTCTCGCGAAGTCCGTTCCAACAGAGCTTTGACCCTTGTCTGGCCCCATATTCGTATTTTACATCTCCGCTTGCTGAGGCTTAGTTGTCAGTTGTCATGGCTGCTCGCTACTTATGATAATCATTGAAATGAATCGTTCACGTAACACAGCCTTCATCAGGCAGACCATCACAGAGAAAATACAGCTATTGGAAAGAGAGTTAGAAAGTACCGATCATGAGTATGATGGGCTACACCGAAGAATGGTAACACTGCTCCGGCTTGTTGTTGTTCTGAACGGCACTGGTCATGGTATCATAAATGATGATGTAGTGACCAATCTCCAGCAAGCTGAGTATGAAATATCTCAATTGCAAGCCTGTGTATATGACGAGGGATATTATGTGGAATTAGAAAGAAAAGCGAAACCGTCAAGACAAGTGTACAAATGAAATTTTGAAAAGAAAAATACGGATTTGTAATGTTTAATTAAAAATAAAGTTTAAACATTACAATGGAAATCAGTTTCGTTGAATAGTGAAATACAAAGAAAGTGATTGTTTGTCATATGGTTGGTGAATATTTCCCATTTTATGTACCGATGCAAGCTGCCTGAATTGTTGAATTCTTGTTAATTAATCATAGTGTAAAGACCCACAATACAGTTGTTAACAATCGATATCACAGATATGATTTTTATATTATCTTATATCTCGAATTACTTTACGATGCCAAACTTCAGTGAAAGAAAAACATATGATGAACAAAAACAAAAGTTATAAAATAAAAAAGTTACTTCATTTACTGGCCACGATTATACCCTTCAGATCTCCCCTTCCCCCCCCTTTCTTGGCCAAAGAATCATAGTATATCTGATGCAGACTAAAATAAAAATGTTTCAGAATTTTGACGGATTTTTTTTTCCTTTTACCTAAGTGCGTCATCTGTTTTTCTCAAGTTTCTTTGGCTGATTATTTTATTGAAATTTGTGGGGAATTTTTTTTTCGAAAATTTTCCACTCCCCAATGGTCCACCCCTTGCCGGCTAAAGGCCTCCCACCACAGCCCTGCTGACCGCCATGCCATAGGCAAAACCAACCACTGGTTGCAACACGCAGTTTCTCCACCGAAAACAATGGTTTTTTTCACCCAAAATCGTGATCGATCTCCTATTTTGAGCACGCTCAACTTGTCTAGATGCACGATGAGCTAAGCTGTGCTTTTGAACTTAGACAAAGCCTATTTTCATCTCTCTATGCGATGGGACCATATCAGATGCGCCATATAGTAAATCTCGGTCTTTCACGATAAGCCTCCCACGCACGGTGCACAATAGACAAAACTGCTGATTGCAGCGCGCAGTTTCTTTTCCAAAAACAGGCAATTTTTAATTTATAATCGTGATCGATCCTAGTTTTCGAGCACGCTCATTTTGTTTAGATACACAATGTACTAAGCTGCGTTTTTAGACTTGTGCAAAGTTCGCATTTCTCTCTCTGTGCGAGGGGACCATTTCGCGTCCGCCATTTTGAATCTTGTTCGATAGCCAGTAACACTGCCCTGCTCCGCAGAGCTAGCTTTAGAATGGGATGTTGAATTGTGAAATAGGATTTGGAAGTCCATGATGTGTTGTCAAATAGCATGTTGAGTTGTGAAATAGCATGTTGAATTGTCAAATGAAGAGCATGTTGAGTTGTAAAATAGGATTTGGAAGTCCATGATGTGTTGTCAAATAGCATGTTGAGTTGTGAAATAGCATGTTGAATTGTCAAATGAAATTGGGAAGAGCATGTTGAGTTGTAAAATAGGATTTGGAAGTCCATGATGTGTTGTCAAATGAAATTGGAAGAGCATGTTGAGTTGTAAAATAGGATTTGGAAGTCCATGATGTGTTGTCAAATAGCATGTTGAGTTGTGAAATAGCATGTTGAATTGTCAAATGAAATTGGGAAGAGCATGTTGAGTTGTAAAATAGGATTTGGAAGTCCATGATGTGTTGTCAAATAGCATGTTGAGTTGTGAAATAGCATGTTGAATTGTCAAATGAAATTGGGAAGAGCATGTTGAGTTGTAAAATAGGATTTGGAAGTCCATGATGTGTTGTCAAATGAAATTGGGAAGAGCATGTTGAGTTGTAAAATAGGATTTGGAAGTCCATGATGTGTTGTCAAATAGCATGTTGAGTTGTGAAATAGCATGTTGAATTGTCAAATGAAATTGGGAGAGCATGTTGAGTTGTAAAATAGGATTTGGAAGTCCATGATGTGTTGTCAAATAGCATGTTGAGTTGTGAAATAGCATGTTGAATTGTCAAATGAAGAGCATGTTGAGTTGTAAAATAGGATTTGGAAGTCCATGATGTGTTGTCAAATGAATTGGGAAGAGCATGTTGAGTTGTAAAATAGGATTTGGAAGTCCATGATGTGTTGTCAAATAGCATGTTGAGTTGTGAAATAGCATGTTGAATTGTCAAATGAAATTGGGAAGAGCATGTTGAGTTGTAAAATAGGATTTGGAAGTCCATGATGTGTTGTCAAATAGCATGTTGAGTTGTGAAATAGCATGTTGAATTGTAAAATAGAATTCGGAATGGCATGTTGTGTTGTAAAATCAAAGTAGTAATTTTGGCATGGATTGGACACCATATACAAGGTGAAGGGCTTGGTGATATTGAGTATATAACGAATCGATCTCATGAAAGTTATAGAACAGCCTATATGCAAAACAAAACACTTATTACAGCAATATACTTTTCATTTGCCTGGTTTAAACGATATCAACTGTAACATGTGACACTTTTTGTGTCAGACTTTAATTACTTTCTAAACATTTTAGAATACCTTTCATTCGGCTTGTCCATGCAAAGTGAATTAAAACGCATGTTGTGGACAGTGCTTGTCGTGCTTAATAGGTGAAAGGAACATATAAAATTAGTCAACAGTGGCTTCTTTCATTATTTTAACTTCTTCTCGTTCTTTTTGTTTCGTTCTTTTATTTGTTTGTTTGTTTTTATGATCAGAACTGTCAGTGTATACACAGCTAACACTAGTATGCTTGTATTTGTCTACAGAAATGTGCTTATGCCGCTGCAAGCATCGGCCATGACATATTTGCAATCCGATTTGGCGGGAAATGTTACAGTATGAGCACGGCAGTGGACGGTCTGTTGTACCAAGAAGGTGGAGAATCTAGTGAATGCTATGATGGAACTGGGACGACCGATTCTATCGATGTCTACTCCGTTCAAGGTGAGACATTACATCAAACACAACATTCAGGTTGACAGGATCATTGACTTTTGTGAAGGTATTGTTGTTCACTTGAAATGACTTTAGAATGCAGCAATCAATCGGACAGTCAAATTATCAGGAGAACACGATATTCAGTCATGTACCTATTCGAAAAGAGGGTTTGTACTCTAACATGTCTACGTTTTTTCATAAATGTGTTTGTAAGCGTTACAAGGGAGGTGGGGAGAATGGTCTCAATGGAGTGTCTGCAACACGGCGTCCAGTCCATGCCTGGCTGATATCAGACGTGGACAACGAACGAGATATCGAAGTTGTGAAACAGGAATTTGTCAAGGTGAAGATGCTGAGATCGAAGACTGTCAAGAGACGTGTGAAAGTCAAGGTAATGACGTCACACATTAAGTTTAACCATAAAGACGAGTGATGCCTTTGGTTGTTCATAGTTTTGACGATGGCGTGATGCCGTGCTCCGTCATCTACAGGTTGTCACGTGAACAAAACTAAAGCTTCTCCAAATTCACAAGATGCGGTGATAAATATTTCAAAGAGCACAAGAAAGATAGGTGCAGCTACTAGGAATGAAGAATTGTATTTTGCTGAGTGAGTTTTGTCACGCGTTTTTGTTTTTTAACATATTTATATTTACTGTAAATGTACGCAACAGGATGCAGTATTCCTGTTTGGATCACAGCTAATTTTTAATGTATCATCCGGTTCTTTTTGTCCTGTCTTTATAATGCGATGTCATGTACAACTTTCAAAATCGTGCCAAAATGCGTCGTCAGCATAATCTGTTTGATTTTAAATACCAATGTTATTTTTAAAAACCCAATTTTATTTCCGACAAGAATTCAGTTGTCAACGATACCATTGCATATTGTACAAAATATGTTATGTTTTGCAAAGGTAATTCTTTATATTTTAGCGCTCTTCTGTTTCGTAGAACAAAAACTTCTAAAACAACACGCAAGTGACACACTACCCCGAACTTCGCCATGCAATGATGGGCGAGATCTTCGTGTATCAGACAATTACTTTTCAAGGAAAATGTGATAAATCCTATCTTACATTAGGCCTATTATGTGTCATGTTTCTGCAGACAAATGGCTATGCATCGACACAGATCTATTCGTCTTTGTGATTGATAACCTGTTGTCATGGGAACAGGCTCGAACACATTGCGAAAGTATTGCACCTAGTTTTCAGAGCGACCTCGTTGTCATGGCAGACTATACAATCCACGTGCAGATTCAGAATTTCATCGCCAGCGAGCAGAGCTTGCACAATCCGCCAAAACGTGGCTACTGGACCGGATGTGACGACATTGACGAGGAAGGGAACTTTGTATGGGTGAATGGAGCGCCCGTTGACATGGAGACCACGAGTTGGTGGAGAAATGAGCCGAACAATAACACTAAACGTTGTAGAAACACTGGTCAAGATTGTTGTCAGTTATGGTTAGTTTACACCTTTCAGTTTTGCTTTTGGAATCATTAGATGGGGGGTCGCTTCAAAATACTTAATCCTGGCCTATAATACGGGTTTACTAATGTAATAGCCAACAACTTCTTTCAAAACTTCCAGACTTTCGTAACATCAACGATAATTACTTAATATACGTTTCGCTATGTATAAAGTGATATGCCCAAATTTGGTCAGCAGGTAGGATTTTCCAATTATTGGACATTCACGTCATTTTACATCACGTGGCCAAGCTTTTCGTAATTTCACTTTTCACTTTTACGTTGCACACATTTCTCTATTTTGCGACCTAACCCACACTACATTGTCTTCGTAGTTGGCCTGCCATGGCAACAGCCTCATTTCGTGTGACGTCGCCAAGAAGTACGTATTAAAGAAATACGAAGCTCTAAGAAGACATCCAGTCTTCACAAATATCGATCACTATTATCGTATATGAATTTCTATGTGAATCACAGCAGCCGTGGTGAAATGTTTTGCACCCAGCTTTGACTTGTGGTAAATCATGGAATTACGATAAAAAGAAAGTTTTACAGCTAAGAACGCTGATGGCGGACGTCTTCACTGGACACTGCTATTTAAAGTTTGCACGTCTGCTTGTTGAGCACACTGCGCCATTGTTGAAACAATCTCACATCTCAGAAATTATAACACGTTTCCCTTGCAAACATTTCTCACTCAGAGGCGATGTTGTATCAGTATGTCATATATGCTCAATTTTTTACAGGCAAAAACGACGTACAACATTACAATTCAACCTAGATGACGACTGTTGCTCGAAAGAAAAAGGATCTGTTTGCCAAATACGTAAGTCAGATTACTGTGTTGATAATGTGTTGATAATTAGAGACGATGACACCGCGAAGGACAACGACGATGAACGTTATTGTTTATAACTATGACGACGACGACGACAGCAGCGGCGATGATGATGATGATGATGATGATGATGATGATGATGATTTTAATTGTCTTCAGGTGGTTTGCACTTTGCCAGTTGTTAAGCTAGTATTCGCCTGCAAAGTGAAAGACTTGTTGCTCGATCATTCTTCAGTGAAACTTTCAACAATTCTCTCACTAAATGCAAAATTTGGAACTAGAGAAACAAAGTACCTAACAATTACCTATTTGAAATTCAAAACGTCCGCCATCCTTGTCTTAACTCTATGGAGAAATGAGCCTTTCGATTTCAAAAGACCAAGATGGCAAAAAATTTTTCAGACTCCAAGAGCTTTAAAATAAGCATTCCCCTCCCCGGCCCAATGCAGTTGACTAGAAAAGTGATGGAAAAATTTGAGATTCCGTATATCCGTCCCCAAGGCTCATTCTACCGTAAATTTCTAGTAAATAATTATTTTATTCCATAGTACCGCATGAAAACTTCCGTTTTTTTAAAGACATAGATTCGTTCAGTCTCTTTGAAAAGCCCTTAGTGTGTACATTGTTCATAAACTCAGAGTCAATAGTTTGGAACTTCGTTTCTGTTTCAAACAACGGACTGGCATCAGAGTTGGCGGTTTACTTGTGTAAACTCGCTTAAAGATAACCTTGTGAACTTAGAATTAATGAAAAAAATCGGTTTGTACATTTCTACAGGCAACTACTGTCACCAATTGTGAACGACCGGCGATGGGAAAACGACCTTTCAAGATCATAATGTGTGATGTCGGTATTGAAGTGAATCAAACTTACATTACTTAGATTACAATCATTTTAGACATTCCATGTATGTAAATGTATACTCAGCAGGCTGTAACATAATAAATTCGTTCTAAATGTTGCCTATTTACGGTTACCTTATTGGGCACAAACTTTACATACACAACAATACTACCACTCGAGTACACTCAAATTAAGAGTTATGAATTAATGTCTTTATAATTTAGCGGACATAGCAGAATGAACGTTTTCAAAATATCTGTTCTGTCCAAAAATACCTACTACGAAAGCTGTATCGAGTCTACAATCTCCAACGGTAGAAACAACACCCACGGCCCACTCATTTCACAATTAAACTTAATGTCTGACAAACCCGATCACATTCCGCGATTCTACTTTCTCTCATTTTCAGTCATGACGCGCGTTTCTTGATGTGAAAATTACCTGGTATATGCTGTGTATCGTCGTTGGTGGCGTTATTATGCATCAGTTGGATATGCATGTCGTAAAATTATGCCGCAGATCAAATTTTCCTCTCACAGTTTGAGTCTGTCAATGTACGGTGTTTTATGGACGTCACCTTATTATCAAGGTTTTGCATGAAGCATGCCCAGTGAGTACCGTGTCTGCCCTGTGTCACTATGGATGTGTTACTACAAGCAACAATCGATAAAAGGAATAAGTCAACACAAAGGATTCGTTGTTTGCCATTGACATGCAGCCATATTCAACTGTGCTTTCAAATATCTTGAAGTCTGTCGCCATAAAAGGTCCTAAATAATTGTTCGATTTAGCGAAAAGTCGATCTTTCAACTTTGTGTGAATATGGAAACTAAATAGACATATCATGCGACTGGAGGAAATTAAATCTGTTCGTATAAATAATGATCATACTGCTGGAGTTACTGTTGGTTCCTATTGGTCACCATGCAATATGTGATATTATATCATACCAGTATATTGATGGCGCAAATACATTGATCTGATTGGTCGAGACGCGAAAAGAACCGTTGTTATATTGGCGATATACCACGGCTGGCATAAGCGCGAGCTCTCAGCTTGAGCGAAACTCTTTTTTTGACGTTCCACGCCAGAATTTCAATATACTGTTATGATATAATAGCAATAAATCACACCCAGCGAAGGTATACCACTCGATTTTGACCAGTTCACTTCATATATGCACTCGCTATTGGTCGTGCATATATGTCGTGAACTGGTCAAAATCTCGTGGTATACCGTCGCTGGGTGTGCTTTATTGCTTAATTATCACCATGCCATATGTGATATCATCACTCAAAGGTCATCCTCTGTAGGATTTTTGAAAAGTGAAATCATATCCTATAACTGCCAGGAGATGTTCAATAATGCCCTTCTTTATTCAGTTCGATCTAAAGTTGTGAATTTTGTTTTAAAATTATATTATGTTAGAAGATACTTCGGGACCTATTTATATGAACAGGCCTGATTGAACAAAATCTAAATATTTCTAGTAGATAGTAGACGATATACTATCTTTTCCAGCTATTTTGTCTACAAAATAGGCTTCATCTGATAAAACTGAGTTCTGAAATCGTCTGAAACCATTTTGACATAAGTGAGATCATACACACACATTGCTCTACACACAAAACCCTGAATGGCGATGTATAACATCATACCTCTGTTCTGAGGGAAATCATCCAGTGCAATGGTATTATAAGGCGAGATACAAGCAAAATGGAACTGACATATTGATCAGTGTTAAAGCATATGGTATCGATAAAAATAAGTGTGCATAATGCTAATTTGTGATATTTAATTGCAGAACATGTCAACGTGAATGCAAATTACTTGCCCAGTTTCAAAAATACAGATTTGCAAAAGGCCGCAACTCTCCAGATATATCATAAGGCAGTTGGCATTATGTTTATTTCACAAAAATCTTATTACATTGCCATATTTTTGACTTACTTTGTGTCTTACAGTGCGAGATATTATTAGCTATTTCAAGCAAGGTTCCAAGGCATTTTATTCATAGCAGTTCAAAACAATTGTTGACGTGGCGAGACGATTGAATGAATGTCTGCATGTTAGCGTGAAACTGATAGAAAACGAAAGGAAAAAGTTGGCAATATGTCGAACATGAATAATATATACGTCAGCTGGTATTGTTTGATTGCAATGAACTTTGTAATATATAATTTCCAGCATCCAAATTGTATTCAACACGCTATATAACTATTAAACTGACACATTGGTTAATCTGTCAATGCTTAATCGATAATGCTGAACTTTGAGTACAATTAGGAAAGTCTTTAACCACGGATTGTGAGTGGATCCAGAATCCATGGTTACGACCACAAAATAAGTTGTATACATTCCGTCACCCGAGTTAGAGAATATCAAAGCGATAGAATACACAGACTTTAAGTCTACAATTTCTTTCTGTTAAGGAGAGTAGCAAAGGCACATTGCATGATAATGTGCAAACATATGTGTAGAATATCGCAGAGTGAAAAAACATGGGCATCGGATGTCATTACTACCGACACAAGTATGAAAGAGATGTATTCCGAATGAGATGAAATAGAAAGCAAATTGTTTCAATCGATTTAAATTTTCAGCGAAAACAATGACTCGTATAAAGTGTGAATTTTATTGTTACAACCTAGAACAATAGATGTACCACAACAAGGCCTAAATCGTTTTAGGGAATAACTATGGCGACAGTACTCGAATAGCTACTTTCGCTAAATATCAAGCTATAAAGACAAAAAAGATGTTTTATCCATGTCCCTTCGTTCGCGTTACAGGATGGTGCATAACGAAGTACAACAGACACTGGCTGCAATAGCGAAGGCAGTCAGTGATTGTGAAATAATGCTAATTTTTTAACCCTTTCACCCCCAGTTCCCTGTATACAGGTCCAACTTTACCATAGAAAACAATATGGATTTGGGACAAACCATGGTGGTGAACGGGTTAAACGTTGTAAAGAGTTTTGTAGAGAGGTGATGATGATGTGATAAACATTTACAAACGATACAGATGGAGGGTGTTTGTTTGCCATTGTTGCAGAACTATCTGATTCGAGAACAGCTTCATCCAACGCCATCAAGCAACATCCCAATGAAAGAGATTCCATCAGCATTCATAAATGATTTTGAAACAAGGTGTCGCAACTTCGTGACAGGATTGGTCTACAACCGCACAGCTGTGAGATTGATGTACACAATGTAATGCCGACCCATACTTTAGCTGAATTTGACCCGGTGTCACCTGGGATATAATTGCGTTAGTGAAACAGTCATCACCGAAATCTTGTGAACTCGACATTCTACCACATGGAGTGTTGAAGAAATGTGTACACATCTTGGCACCTTTCCTTGCGGATCTATTCAACAATTCGTTCACAACTGGCATCGTTCCGAGTCATTTTACGTCAGCGATAATTCGTCCATTAATAAAGAAAGTAGATCTTGATCAGAACATTCTGAAGAACTACAGGCCGGTTTCAAACCTCCCTTTCTTATCGAAAGTCCTCGAGCCCGTGGGGGGGGGGGTAACTCCATGGCTAATAGTACGGGGGGGGGGGGCTCCGCACGAACATGGAAACCTAAACTGTTTGATACCAGTTTTGAGCAAAAAACCCTACCTTTCTGATACCTAGTTGTGGAAACGCAGCTATCTCGTGGCGGGTGGCGTGAGTTGCTATGTGAGTGGCGGGGTTGACCTTTGACCCGTACAACAACTCATGCTACCCCGCCAACAGACAGCTGCGTTTCCACAGCTATCTGATACCATACAATACCATACGTATACAGATACGACTCACTCGCCTTGCGTACACGGGGTACCAACAGTCAAACCGACAGATCGGAAATATTGATGGTAGATCTGGGATGTAGATACATGGGTTTCCAGTGTTGACAGCATGATTTTTTTAACAAATGTCAGTTTGTGTTTAAAACCGGACCCTTTCTCATACCAACACCTCGTGAAAAGTACACCCTTTCTGATACCAACAGTGCAAAAAAACGGCCCCTTTCGCGCGACCCTCCCCGTATGGCCATCTATGGGAGTTAACCCCCCCCCCCCCCCCCCGGGTCCTCGAGCGGGCTGTTGTTCAGCAATTGAACCAGCACCTCACTAGATTTAGTCTTTTCACAAAGTTTCAAAGCGCTTACCGTGCTAACCATAGCACAGAAAACTGCTCTCCTCCGTGTTCACAACGACATAATGCTTGCTTTAAATTACAAACATGATGTGATTCTCATCATGTTAGATCTATCAGCGGCGTTCGACACAATTGATCATGAAATTATGCTTCAGAGACTACAATTTCGTTTCGGTGTAACGGGCAAATGTCTATCTCGGTTTCGTTCGTACCTCGTTGATCGCCAGCAATGCGTCAAGGTTGGATCTGCATCATCCCCATTTTCTCGCATGAAATACGGTGTTCCGCAAGGATCTGTTCTCGGCCCTCTCTTGTTTACACTCTACACTGCACCTCTGGAAGACATCTTCGTACACCATGGGATTGATTGCATGATGTACGCAAATTTATGTCATCTGTAATAGACCTGACGATATTCGTAATATTAACATTGAACTCTGTGTCGACGACGTCCGCAGCTGGATGAAATCTAACATGCTTGTACTGAACGACAACAAAACTGAAGTTATTCACTTCTCATCACGTTTAAAATCTGATGATTAGATGATTGGTCAATGCGACATAATCCCTTCAATTCAGTCAGAAATCTTGGCATTACGTTAAGTCAGGACGGTAGCATGTCTGACCATATTAATATGTTGTGCAGAAATGGTTTCTTCTCTTTGCATAGAATAAGTAAGACTCGTAAACTTCTTGACAGATCTACAACTGAAAAACTAGTCCATGCATTTGTGACGTCTCACTTAGACTATTGTAACAGTCTTTTGTTTGGTATCCCTAGAGGACAACTTGCTCGACTACAGTCTTTACAGAATGCTGCGGCGAGGTTAGTTTCTCGTACGCGCAAATTCGATCATGTCACACCCGTTCTCAAAGATTTACATTGGTTACCTGTAGAGGCCCGCATCAGATTTAAAATTCTGTTGCTTACATTCAAAATTATCCATGGAAATGCACCTATTTATCTGAGAGATTTATTAGATTTATATGTACCTGCCAGAGACCTGCGATCGAGTGACAAATTATGTTTAACCCAGCCCCGTGGCAACTTTAACAAGACTATGGACAGAGAGCGTTTTCAGTATGTTCACCCTTACTATGGA
This sequence comes from Ptychodera flava, assembly GCF_041260155.1. Taxonomy (NCBI): domain Eukaryota; kingdom Metazoa; phylum Hemichordata; class Enteropneusta; family Ptychoderidae; genus Ptychodera; species Ptychodera flava. Next base: position 3,001,839 of record NC_091929.1, read on the forward strand.
ATGATTTGCCATTTGAAATTAAGACCGCCAGAAGTGTAGATAGTTTTAAGCGCAGTTTGAAAACCTACCTTTTTACTCAGTTTTATTTGTAATTTTCTGTTTTAATTTTTTAGTGTGGTTGTATTCTTTAAAATTATTTTATACAGCTATGTACAATGTGCTGAAACGTATGTGTAGTGCATTTTAAACAATTTTTAATAATAATAATAATAACAAGGCAGTATTGCTGAAGGCAATGAGTACTTGGGCCGTGATAGAGTAATTTTGAGGACAATATATACTACTATTCAAATATGGTCTTGAATTTCCTCCTGTCAATTAGGCATTTGAGTAACTGGTTATTAAACGAAGCAATGGCATGACAACGGCAAAATATGTCTAGCAACTTTGTGGAGTTTGAGGCAGGGGTTCTTTATTTATAGTGAAAATTGCTTAAACTCCTTAAATATTCAAATACAGCAAATTTCTTTTGTTCTCGATGGTAGATGTCTAATATTTAGATGGGCATATTTAGATTTCTACCCTATAGTTATCCCTATATACCAAAAATCGGACATCCAGCTCTATTGGCTTGCTCAGAATTAGATATGCGCATAATTAATGAGTACAATATGTGGTGTCATAAGGTGTCCCATCATACCAAATATGAAGGGTGTAGCACTTGTGGTTACTGAGTTGTGGACAAATATATCTATTTGAGGTCAAAGGTCATTGAGGTCACGTGACATTTTGTCAAAATAATTGTATTGCTAAGTTATTCCTATATACCAAAAATCAGACCTCTAGCTCTATTGGCTCGCTCGCTTGAAAACAATCTCATAAACCTGGCCATATGGGCAACTGTGTATGGGCAGCTGGATGCTTGACTTCCCGGAGAAGGCGAGCTGTCACGTTCAAGCTCAGGATTATTTGTCGATCAAATTTCAGTAAATTTACCTTACCTAGATGAAATTTTGTCTATAGGCTGAAATTTCGCCGAATTTTGACGAAATTGCATCGATTTTTCAGGTTCATATCCGACATTTTTGAGTTTTGAGTGCAGACAGAAATAAGTTTTGAGGCAACATGGCTGCGACCCCATGTTGACCCCGGTATCTGCTAAAGTGCGGGTTGCGGGCTACGGGCTGCGGGTTTTTAGAATTATGGCTAGATTTCTAATATATGTAATATGGCATTTAGTATATAAGAAATAAAACCTTTAGAATGTGTCTATTATAAATAATGATGATCAGGTCTATCGTACAGTATCCCTTTTCCTGCGAAGTCCATATTTCACCATCAGGTCAAGATGGTTAAAATTAATGAAACACTACTATATGGTGTATTTTAACGTAATACTGTATATTTGAAGGCTGTTGAAAACATCAATGCTGTAAACTTGATTTTTTGGACTAAAGATGCTATAACAGACCAAACCAAATGGGTGAAAATACGTTATGTTTCTGAAAAAAATCAAAATCTGCTAAACTAAAAGCGGCGATTCCGAGGACCAATTTATTTATTCCGAGCTGCCTGGCCATTACAAATAATTAGGGATCTGAATCACTTTTCTTTCTTGCCATGGATGTGAGTGAGAAATATACGTAATACCAGACTGACCAAAAAAAAAATCGCGCCTCGGAAATGTCGCCACTTATCGCGGAATGAAAATTGTTACATTCTAGTATCAGGCCATAGGAAGTAAATTCTTTGTAATGCTTCCATTCACAATTCGGTTCCAGGGCAACTCATACAGAAAATTAAACAATGCCTAGTTAAATGCAATACATAAGGAAAGATTTGACTTAAAAAAGCGTAGAAGTGAGTGTATTGTAAATGCCGTGTATTTTTCATGAAATCTTTAAAAAGAAAAAGACGTACAACAAAGGACTTAGTTTACTTTGCCGTTTCGGTTCAAGCGAGGTCGCGACCTCAGAGAACGACATTCTGCTAACATTTTACGCGAGAATTTCAGTGGGAAAAACACGCGGGTGCGTTGCCTTATTTTCAGGAATCGATCTAATAGGAATATTTTTGGATGAGTTTGTGTTCTGCAGCTCTCAATAATTTATCTCCTAATATCATGAACGTATGACTTGCACCTGCAGTATGATAGTCCTCCATGCCGGTATGCCCCCTTCAAGCATTTGATCCAGCGTGACTTTGAAAAGTTTCCTAGGACTATAATCGTGCTTCACCACAATAAAATTATTTGAAACGGCGTTGAAAACGATTTTGAAAATTGTGCTTTTATCGGCGGTTGAACTAATCTGAAGTGTGAGAAGGGCGAAAATGATATCAAAAACACACATTTTTTCATGCCCGCAACCCGCAAAATAGCGCATCCGGTTGACCCCTAGCCCTGCGTACGATGCTATGTGCTACAGCTAACACACAGCATCGTACGCAGGGCTAGCGAGAGAGTTGCCGACATCGACGGTTATTTACGAGAAGTGAATAAAAGACTGTCATTTTTGGAAGCGATCGAGTAGCTGAGGTAGGCTGGGATACGACTTGGGCCCAAGAACGCTGAATTTCGGCAGTAATTTGGCTTTTTACGTCAAGTCCCAAAATGGATTTGAAGTCACCGACCCTACGTACGGGTCTTGCAGGGCTGTGGTGAGCGGGGCGATTAGCTGTAGCGGAACACACAGCAGTCGTACGCAGGGCTAGTTGACCCCAAGTGAAAATGTGTTCGCGATCAAATCTTCCTATTTTTTTTCAGAATTTTCGACAAAATCATTGCTTCTTAAATCTTTGTAAAATATAAAATACTAAAATAAAAATGCGATGTGCCATGTCTCCAGATTTCTAAAACATCGTTCGTTGACCGTTCGACGGAATACTCATTTCGCAAACTTGTGACGCAGTTGAAATTCAATACTGACCGCCAAATAATCTTAATGAGACGAGATCATTCTAGACCCCGGTTCTAGACATCCTCCAAATTATCCAACCATTCGCGTTAGAGTTCAGCTCGCTTAGAGTATCATAACATTCTTCGGCCTTCGTTTAGATCGACCCTGATCTCTCCCATTTAGGAAACAAATACACAAGCTACCTCGACAAACTTCGTGCACCATCCAGGACCAAACGCACTACAAATCTGTCTTGACGTCATCATCTCCTTACATGGTAATCGGCATACCGTATTTTTTTAGCAAAGGAGACACAGAATACGTCGGAGTATTCAGTTTCAAAACGTATTAGGGCATTGTGTGATGTTGTCAAAATAAAGTAATGTTACTGCAGCGGTATAAATTACAAAACACAAAAGTTCAAATCAGTTTATTTTGGACTGGCTTTACCCAACATTTCACATTGTTTCTTATGCCAGATTTGACCACGCTACTTACTGGCGACCCCTTTACATGCAAATTTTGTGTCAAATGGTGTGTTCTCCTGGAAAAACAAACGTACGATTTCTATATGAAGGAGGCGAAATTTGCCCTCAAAACTCGAAACCACCCCTTTATGGGGTGTACCTAGCTATTTTGAACGAGCTTCTCGAATCTGCAGCTCTATTTCGAAATGATGGTCTGGTTTTCTCAGCTCAAGGATAAGTGTTCTCCATCGCTGTGGGCATTACTATTCTCAACTGGGGGTACAGTTTCCAGTCGTAATGTTTTTCATTGTGTCCGGGATATAAAACCTTTCCTTTTCAAACTTTCAGTTTGATTAACACTAGTCCACATCTTGTCAGTGATTAAACATGTTTCAAGTTTAAATGTTAAATTCTGGTCTCGAGCCCTCCTGTTCGACCAAACTGAAATTACCCCTCCCACTTTGGCTCGTCCAGTGGGTGTAGCAAGGGTCGTGCCATCGCTAGGAAACGGAGGGTGCATTAATTGTTGCATTTCGATGCACATTTTGATTATATTCAGAAGATTTTGTGGCAAAAACTCAGATAGAGAAGCATTTATATTCACATCTCACTTATTCATGACTGGCTGAGAGCAGCACTTCCATTAAGTTAGCATCATTACGCCATTTATTATGCCAAGAAAGATGAAGCCAAGACATTTTGCCCTCCCTGGTCTCAGCCAGAAATGGTTATACCTTACAGAGTTTTTTCCCACGGAATGAAAACAAATGTACTTGGGCTGAGGCCCAAGTACAATAATAACAAGGCAGTATTGCTGAAGGCAATGAGTACTTGGGCCGTGATAGAGTAATTTTGAGGACAATATATACTACTATTCAAATATGGTCTTGAATTTCCTCCTGTCAATTAGGCATTTGATTAACTGGTTATAAACGAAGCAATGGCATGACAACGGCAAAATATGTCTAGCAACTTTTGTGGAGTTTGAGGCAGGGGTTCTTTATTTATAGTGAAAATTGCTTAAACTCCTTAAATATTCAAATTACAGCAAATTTCTTTTGTTCTCGATGGTAGATGTCTAATATTTAGATGGGCATATTTAGATTTCTACCCTATAGTTATCCCTATATACCAAAAATCGGACATCCAGCTCTATTGGCTTGCTCAGAATTAGATATGCGCATAATTAATGAGGTACAATATGTGGTGTCATAAGGTGTCCATCATACCAAATATGAAGGGTGTAGCACTTGTGGTTACTGAGTTGTGGACAAATATATCTATTTGAGGTCAAAGGTCATTGAGGTCACGTGACATTTTGTCAAAATAATTGTATTGCTAAGTTATTCCTATATACCAAAAATCAGACCTCTAGCTCTATTGGCTCGCTCGCTTGAAAACAATCTCATAAACCTGGCCATATGGGCAACTGTGTATGGGCAGCTGGATACTTGACTTCCCGGAGAAGGCGAGCTGTCACGTTCAAGCTCAGGATTATTTGTCGATCAAATTTCAGTAAATTACCTTACCTAGATGAAATTTTGTCTATAGGCTGAAATTTCGCCGAATTTTGACGAAATTGCATCGATTTTTCAGGTTCATATCCGACATTTTTGAGTGCAGACAGAAATAAGCTTTGAGGCAACATGGCTGCGACCCCATGTTGACCCCGGTATCTGCTAAAGTGCGGGTTGCGGGCTGCGGGTTTTTAGAATTATGGCTAGATTTCTAATATATGTAATATGGCATATAGTATATAAGAAATAAAACCTTTAGAATGTGTCTATTATCAATAATCATTATCAGGTCTATCGTACAGTATCCCTTTTCCTGCGAAGTCCATATTTCACCATCAGGTCAAGATGGTTAAAATTAATGAAACACTACTATATGGTGTATTTTTAACGTAATACTGTATATTTGAAGGCTGTGGAAAACATCAATGCTGTAAACTTGATTTTTTGGACTAAAGATGCTATAACAGACCAAACCAAATGGGTGAAAATACGTCATGTTTCTGAAAAAAATCAAAATCTGCTAAACTAAAAGCGGCGATTCCGAGGACCAATTTATTTATTCCGAGCTGCCTGGCCATTACAAATAATTAGGGATCTGAATCACTTTTCTTTCTTGCCATGGATGTGAGTGAGAAATATACGTAATACCAGACTGACAAAAAAAATCGCGCCTCGGAAATGTCGCCACTTATCGCGGAATGAAAATTGTTACATTTCTAGTATCAGGCCATAGGAAGTAAATTCTTTGTAATGCATCCATTCACAATTCGGTTCCAGGGCAACTCGTACAGAAAATTAAACAATGCCTAGTTAAATGCAATGCATAAGGAAAGATTTGACTTAAAAAAGCGTAGAAGTGATGTGTATTGTAAATGCCGTGTATTTTTCATGAAATCTTTAAAAGAAAAAGACGTACAACAAAGGACTTAGTTTACTTTGCCGTTTCGGTTCAAGCGAGGTCGCGACCTCAGAGAACGACATTCTGCTAACATTTTACGCGAGAATTTCAGTGGGAAAACACGCCGGTGCGTTGCCTTATTTTCAGGAATCGATCTAATAGGAATATTTTTGGATGAGTTTGTGTTCTGCAGCTCTCAATAATTTATCTCCTAATATCATGAACGTATGACTTGCACCTGCAGTATGATAGTCGCTCCATGCCGGTATGCCCCCTTCAAGCATTTGATCCAGCGTGACTTTGAAAAGTTTCCTAGGACTATAATCGTGTTCACCACAATAAAATTATTTGAAACGGCGTTGAAAACGATTTTGAAAATTGTGCTTTTATCGGCGGTTGAACTAATCTGAAGTGTGAGAAGGGCGAAAATGATATCAAAAAACACACATTTTTTTCTCCCCACCCCCCGCCCCCAACCCGCAAAATAGCGCATCCGGTTGACCCCTAGCCCTGCGTAAGATGCTATGTGCTACAGCTAACACACAGCATCGTATGCAGGGCTAGCGAGAGAGTTGCCGACATCGACGGTTATTTACGAGAAGTGAATAAAAGACTGTCATTTTTGGAAGTGATCGAGTAGCTGAGGTAGGCTGGGATACGACTTGGGCCCAAGAACGCTGAATTTCGGCAGTAATTTGGCTTTTTACGTCAAGTCCCAAAATGGATTTGAAGTCACCGACCCTACGTACGGGTCTTTGCAGGGCTGTGGTGAGCAGGTGAGCGGGGCGATTAGCTGTAGCGGAACACACAGCATCGTACGCAGGGCTAGTTGACCCCAAGTGAAAATGTGTTCGCGATCAAATCTTCCTATATTTTTTTCAGAATTTTCGACAAAATCATTGCTTCTTAAATCTTTTGTAAAATATAAAATACTAAAATAAAAATGCGATGTGCCATGTCTCCAGATTTCTAAAATATCGTTCGTTGACCGTTCGACGGAATACTCATTTTGCAAACTTGTGACGCAGTTGAAATTCAATACTGACCGCCAAATAATCTTAATGAGACGAGATCATTCTAGACCCCGGTTGTAGACATCCTCCAAATTATTAGAGTTCAGCTCGCTTAGAGTATCATAACATTCTTCGGCCTTCGTTTAGATCGACCCTAATCTCTCCCATTTAGGAAATAAATACACAAGCTACCTCGACAAAACTTCGTGCACCATCCAGGACCAAACGCACTACAAATCTGTCTTGACGTCATCATCTCCTTACATGGTAATCGGCATACCGTATTTTTTAGCAAAGGAGACACAGAATACGTCGGAGTATTCAGTTTCAAAACGTATTACATTGTGTGATGTTGTCAAAAAAAGGTAATGTTACTGCAGTGGTATAAATTACAAAACACAAAAGTTCAAATCAGTTTATTTTGGACTGGCTTTACCCAACATTTCATATTGTTTCTTATGCCAGATTTGACCACGTGCTTACTGGCGACCCCTTTACATGCAAATTTTGTGTCAAATGGTGTGTTCTCCTGGAAAAACAAACGTACGATTTCTATATGAAGGAGGCGAAATTTGCCCTCAAAACTCGAAACCACCCCTTTATGGGGTGTACCTAGCTATTTTGAACGAGCTTCTCGAATCTGCAGCTCTATTTCGAAATGATGGTCTGGTTTTCTCAGCTCAAGGATAAGTGTTCTCCATCGCTGTGGGCATTACTATTCTCAACTGGGGGCACAGTTTCCAGTCGTAATGTTTTTCATTGTGTCCGGGATATAAAACCTTTCCTTTTCAAACTTTCACTGTGATTAACACTAGTCCACATCTTGTCAGTGATTAAACATGTTTCAAGTTTAAATGTTAAATTCTGGTCTCGAGCCCTCCTGTTCGACCAAACTGAAATTACCCCTCCCACTTTGGCTCGTCCAGTGGGTGTGTAGCAAGGGTCGTGCCATCGCTTAGGAAACGGAGGGTGCATTAATTGTTGCATTTCGATGCACATTTTGATTATATTCAGAAGATTTGTGGCAAAAACTCAGATAGAGAAGCATTTATATTCACATCTCACTTATTCATGACTGGCTGAGAGCAGCACTTTTTTAAGTTAGCATCATTACGCCATTTATTATGCCAAGAAAGATGAAGCCAAGACATTTTGCCCTCCCTGCTCTCAGCCAGAAATGGTTATACCTTACAGAGTTTTTTCCCACGGAATGAAAACAAAATGTACTTGGGCTGAGGCCCAAGTACAACAAGGCAGTATTGCTGAAGGCAATGAGTACTTGGGCCGAGATAGAGTAATTTTGAGGACAATATATACTACTATTCAAATATGGTCTTGAATTTCCTCCAGTCAATTAGGCATTTGATTTACTGGTTATTAAACGAAGCAATCGCATGACAACAGCAAAATATGTCTAGCAACTTTTGTGGAGTTTGAGGCAGGGGTTCTTTATTTAGAGTGGAAATTGCTTAAACTCCTTAAATATTCAAATTACAGCAAATTTCTTTTGTTCTCGATGGTAGATGTCTAATATTTAGATGGGCATATTTAGATTTCTACCCTATAGTTATCCCTATATACCAAAAACCGGACATCTAGCTCTACTGGCCTGCTCAAAATTAGATATGCGAATAATTAACGAGGTACAATATGTGGTGTCATAAGGTGTCCCATCATACCAAATATGAAGGTGTAGCACTTGTGGTTACTGAGTTGTGGACAAATATATATATTTGAGGTCAAAGGTCATTGAGGTCACGTCACATTTTGTCATAATAATTGTATTGCTAAGTTATTCCTATATACCAAAAATCAGACCTCTAGCTCTATTGGCTCGCTCAAAATAAGATATGCGCATAATTAATGAGGTACAATATATGGTGTCATAAGGTGTCCTATCATACCAAATAGGAAGGGTGTAGCACTTGTGGTCACTGAGTTGTGGACAAATATGTATATTTGAGGTCAAAGGTCATTGAGGTCACGTGACTTTTTGTCAAACAAATTATATTGTTAACTTATCCCTATATACCAAAAATCAGACCTCTAGCTCTATTGGCTCGCTCAAAATTAGATATGCGCATAATTAATGAGGTACAATATGTGGCGTCATAAGGTGTCCCATCATACCAAATATGAAAGGTTTAGCACTTGTGGTTACTGAGTTATGGACAATAATGTATATTTGAGGTCAAAGGTCACCAAGGTCACATGATATTTTGTCAAAATGTCTGAGATATCTGCGTGAACCGATGGCTCACTGATGGACTCACGGACGGATATGACCCAATCTATAAGCCCCCTGGACTTTATCCGTGGGGACAAAAAACTGTGTCACTGCATCCTTTAGGCAATATGAATACGATGAGAAACTAAATTTTTATTTTTCTTGGCCTTATACATGAAAGTCTATGGAGAACTGCCTTATACATGGGAGTCTATGGAAGTGTAAACTAAAAAGTCCTCTAACACGGCCAAATTCGATCGCATTGTGAAACAAATCGACGTGCATCTGTATGGGGTTGGGTACTATTTTGTGCAAAGTTTGAAAGAAATTGACCAGGGCATGTCTGAGATATCTGCGTGAACGGACGGACGGACGGACTGACATGACCAAACCTATAACTCCCCCAGGACTTCGTCCGTGGGCACTAAAAACAACGCAACAGTTATTACAGCTACACCGGCGGTAGGTTCATATCCAGAGCCCCGTACGGTCTGCCGCCGTCGCTTGAAAACAATCTCATAAACGTGGCCATATGGGCAACTGTGTATGAGCAGCTGGATGCTTGACTTCCCGGAGAAGGCGAGCTGTCACGTTCAAGCTCAGGATTATTTGTCGATCAAATTTCAGTAAATTTACCTTACCTAGATGAAATTTTGTCTATATGCTGAAATTTCGCCGAAGTTTGACAAAATTGCATCGATCTTTCAGGTTCATATCCGACATTTTGAGTTTTGAGTGCAGACAGAAATAAGTTTTGAGGCAACATGGCTGCGACCCCATGTTGACCCCTAGCCCTGCGTACGATGCTATGTGCTACAGCTAACACACAGCATCGTACGCAGGGCTAGCGAGAGAGTTGCCGACATCGACGGTTATTTACGAGAAGTGAATAAAAGACTGTCATTTTTGGAAGCGATCGAGTAGCTGAGGTAGGCTGGGATACGACTTGGGCCCAAGAACGCTGAATTTCGGCAGTAATTTGGCTTTTTACGTCAAGTCCCAAATGGATTTGAAGTCACCGACCCTACGTACGCGTACGGGTCTTTGCAGGGCTGTGGTGAGCGGGGCGATTAGCTGTAGCGGAACACACAGCATCGTACGCAGAGCTAGTTGACCCCAAGTGAAAATGTGTTCGCGATCAAATCTTCCTATATTTTTTTTAGAATTTTCGACAAAATCATTGCTTCTTACATCTTTTGTAAAATATAAAATATTAAAAATAAAAATGCGATGTGCCATGTCTCCAGATTTCTAAAATATCGTTCGTTGACCGTTCGACGGAATACTCATTTCGCAAACTTGTGACGCAGTTGAAATTCAATACTGACCGCCAATAATCTTAATGAGACGAGATCATTCTAGACATCCTCCAAATTATTCAACCATTCGCGTTAGAGTTCAGCTCGCTTAGAGGATCATAACAATTCTTCGGCCTTCGTTTAGATCGACCCTAATCTCTCCCATTTAGGAAATAAATACACAAGCTACCTTGACAAAACTTCGTGCACCATCCAGGACCAAACGCACTACAAATCTGTCTTGACGTCATCATCTCCTTACATGGTAATCGGCATACCGTATTTTTTAGCAAAGGAGACACAGAATACGTCGGAGTATTCAGTTTCAAAACGTATTACATTGTGTGATGTTGTCAAAAAAAGGTAATGTTACTGCAGTGGTATAAATTACAAAACACAAAAGTTCAAATCAGTTTATTTTGGACTGGCTTTACCCAACATTTCATATTGTTTCTTATGCCAGATTTGACCACGTGCTTCTGGCGACCCCTTTACATGCAAATTTTGTGTCAAATGGTGTGTTCTCCTGGAAAAACAAACGTACGATTTCTATATGAAGGAGGCGAAATTTGCCCTCAAAACTCGAAACCACCCCTCTATGGGGTGTACCTGGCTATTTTGAACGAGCTTCTCGAATCTGCAGCTCTATTTCGAAATGATGGTCTGGTTTTCTCAGCTCAAGGATAAGTGTTCTCCATCGCTGTGGGCATTACTATTCTCAAGGGGGTACAGTTTCCAGTCGTAATGTTTTTCATTGTGTCCGGGATATAAACCTTTCCTTTTCACAATTTTACTTTCGATTAACACTAGTCCACATCTTGTCAGCGATTAAACATGTTTCAAGTTAAATGTTAAATTCTGGTCTCGAGCCCTCTTGTTCGACCAAACTGAAATTACCCCTCCCACTTTGGCTCGTCCAGTGGTGTAGCAAGGGTCGTGCCATCGCCTAGGAAACGGAGGGTGCATTATTGTTGCATTTCGATGCGCATTTTGATTATATTCAGAAGATTTTGTGGCAAAAACTCAGATAGAGAAGCATTAATATTCACATCTCACTTATTCAAGACTGGCTGAGAGCAGCACTTCCATTCAGTTAACATCATTACGCCATTTATTATGCCAAGAAAGATGAAGCCAAGACATTTTGCCCTCCCTGGTCTCAGCCAAGAAGGTTATACCTTACAGAGTTTTTTCCCACGGAATGAAAAAAATGTACTTGGGCTGAGGGCCAAGTACAACAAGGCAGTATTGCTGAAGGCAATGAGTACTTGGGCCGTGATAGAGTAATTTTGAGGACAATATATACTACTATTCAAATATGGTCTTGAATTTCCTCCTGTCAATTAGGCATTTGATTGACTGGTTATTAAACGAAGCAATGGCATGACAACGGCAAAATATGTCTAGCAACTTTTGTGGAGTTTGAGGCAGGGGGTTCTTTATTTATAGTGGAAATTGCTTAAACTCCTTAAATATTCAAATTACAGCAAATTTCTTTTGTTCTCGATGGTAGATGTCTAATATTTAGATGGGCATATTTAGATTTCTACCCTATAGTTATCCCTATACACCAAAAATCGAACATCCAGCTCTATTGGCTTGCTCAGAATGAGATATGCGCATAATTAATGAGGTACAATATGTGGTGTCATAAGGTGTCCCATCATACCAAATATGAAGGGTGTAGCACTTGTGGTTACTGAGTTGTGGACAAATATATATATTTGAGGTCAAAGGTCATTGAGGTCATGTGATATTTTGTCAAAATAATTGTATTGCTAAGTTATTCCTATATACCAAAAATCAGACCTCTAGCTCTATTGGCTCGCTCAAAATTAGATATGCGCATAATTAATGAGGTACAATATGTGGTGTCATAAGGTGTCTTATCATACCAAATATGAAGGATGTAGCACTTGTGGTTACTGAGTTGTGGACAAATATATATATTTGAGGTCAAAGGTCATTGAGGTCACGTCACATTTTGTCATAATAATTGTATTGCTAAGTTATTCCTATATACCAAAAATCAGACCTCTAGCTCTATTGGCTCGCTCAAAATAAGATATGCGCATAATTAATGAGGTACAATATGTGGCGTCATAAGGTGTCCCATCATACCAAATATGAAAGGTTTAGCACTTGTGGTTACTGAGTTATGGACAATAATGTATATTTGAGGTCAAAGGTCACCAAGGTCACATGATATTTTGTCAATATGTCTGAGATATCTGCGTGAACCGATGGACTCACTGATGGACTCACGGACGGATATGACCCAATCTATAAGCCCCTGGACTTTATCCGTGGGGACAAAAAACTGTGTCAATGCATCCTTTAGGCAATATGAATACGATGAGAAACTAAATTTTTATTTTTCTTGGCCTTATACATGGGAGTCTATGGAGAACTGCCTTATACATGGGAGTCTATGGAGGTGTAAACTAAAAAGTCCTCTAACACGGCCAAATTCGATCGCATTGTGAAACAAATCGACGTGCATCTGTATGGGGTTGGGTACTATTCTTGTGCAAAGTTTGAAAGAAATTGACCAGGGCATGTCTGAGATATCTGCGTGAACGGACGGACGGACGGACTGACATGACCAAACCTATAACTCCCCCAGGACTTCGTCCGTGGGCACTAAAAACAACGCAACAGTTATTACAGCTACACCGGCGGTAGGTTCATATCCAGAGCCCCGTACGGTCTGCCGCCGTCGCTTGAAAACTTACCTAGATGAAATTTTGTCTATAGGCTGAAATTTCGCCGAAGTTTGACAAAATTGCATCGATTTTTCAGGTTCATATCCGACATTTTTGAGTTTTGAGTGCAGACAGAAATAAGTTTTGAGGCAACTGGCTGCGACCCCATGTTGACCCCTAGCCCTGCGTACGATGCTATGTGCTACAGCTAACACACAGCATCGTACGCAGGGCTAAAAGTAGCGAGAGTTGCCGACATCGACGGTTATTTACGAGAAGTGAATAAAAGACTGTCATTTTTGGAAGCGATCGAGTAGCTGAGGTAGGCTGGGATGCGACTTGGGCCCAAGAACGCTGAATTTCGGCAGTAATTTGGCTTTTTACGTCAAGTCCCAAAATGGATTTGAAGTCACCGAACCTACGTACGGGTCTTTGCAGGGCTGTGGTGAGCGGGGCGATTAGCTGTAGCGGAACACACAGCATCGTACGCAGGGCTAGTTGACCCCAAGTGAAAATGTGTTCGCGATCAAATCTTCCTATATTTTTTTCAGAATTTTCGACAAAATCATTGCTTCTTAAATCTTTTGTAAAATATAAAATACTAAAATAAAAATGCGATGTGCCATGTCTCCAGATTTCTAAAATATCGTTCGTTGACCGTTCGACGGAATACTCATTTCACAAACTTGTGACGCAGTTGAAATTCAATACTGACCGCCAATAATCTAAATGAGACGAGATCATTCTATACATCCTCCAAATTATCCAACCATTCGCGTTAGAGTTCAGCTCGCTTAGAGGATCATAACATTCTTCGGCCTTCGTTTAGATCGACCCTAATATCTCCCATTCAGGAAATAAATACACAAGCTACCTTGACAAAACTTCGTGCACCATCGAGGACCAAACGCACTACAATCTGTCTTGACGTCATCATCTCCTTACATGGTAATCGGCATACCTTATTTTTTAGCAAAGGAGACACAGAATACGTCGGAGTATTCAGTTTCAAAACGTATTACATTGTGTGATGTTGTCAAAAATAGGTAATGTTACTGCAGTGGTATAAATTACAAAACACAAAAGTTCAAATCAGTTTATATTGACTGGCTTTACCCAACATTTCATATTGTTTCTTATGCCAGATTTGACCACGTGCTTACTGGCGACCCCTTTACATGCAAATTTTGTGTCAAATGGTGTGTTCTCTGGAAAAACAAACGTACGATTTCTATATGAAGGAGGCGAAATTTGCCCTCAAAACTCGAAACCACCCCTTTACGGGGTTTACCTAGCTATTTTGAACGAGCTTCTCGAATCTGCAGCTCTATTTCGAAATGATGGTGTGGTTTTCTCAGCTCAAGGATAAGTGTTCTCCATCGCTGTGGGCATTACTATTCTCAACTGTGGGTACAGTTTCCAGTCGTAATGTTTTTCACTGTGTCCGGGATATAAAACCTTTCTTTTTCACACTTAATACTTTGATTAACACTAGTCCACATCTTGTCAGCGATTAAACATGTTTCAAGTTTCAAGTTTAAATGTTAAATTCTGGTCTCGAGCCCTCTTGTTCGACCAAACTGAAATTACCCCTCCCACTTTGGCTCGTCCAGTGGGTGTAGCAAGGGTCGTGCCATCGCCTAGGAAACGGAGGGTGCATTAATTGTTGCATTTCGATGCACATTTTGATTATATTCAGAAGATTTTGTGGCAAAAACTCAGATAGAGAAGCATTAATATTCACATCTCACTTATTCAAGACTGGCTGAGAGCAGCACTTCCATTCAGTTAACATCATTACGCCATTTATTATGCCAAGAAAGATGAAGCCAAGACATTTTGCCTCCCTGGTCTCAGCCAGAAATGGTTATACCTTACAGAGTTTTTTCCCACGGAATGAAAACAAATGTAACTTGGGCTGAGGCCCAAGTACAACAACACAACAAGAAGACGGGAAATGAAGAATATGTATAGCATATCAACGCGCGAAGTTTTGGAACCAATCAACGATCAGTATTGCATGAATATTAAACAGACGACTCTTATCAAGTAAACCGATACTGGCAGTATTAAATCGTTCTTGTGTACCAATATTCTCTTACCGTGTTCGAATACATTATATATTGTACTGGTAGTGGGAATCTAGCTGTGTGAACACGGAATATTGCTAACTTTATAGTTTCTATTCTTATTATGTCAGTCGGATTCCTTGATTTGTTTTGAGGGATAAAGATTGACAACGTGCTTGAATCAATTATGCAATCCAACACGTCACTTTGATCCATATTTCATGAGTTTATGAAAAGTATGACGAGGTCAATTGAAGACTTTCCAGATTTGTTTATATTGAAACACATTTATTGTACAACAAATACCGTTCTTGCTTACACCAATAGATAGTGATCATTCATATGAAAAAGAGAAGTTTTTATGCAAATTCTCCTGCCATCTCCATCCCTAAACATATGTGTTTTTGAATACAATTATACCCACTCCATATTTTGACTGAATGTCGGGAGGAATGTTGTGTCATAGCTTTGTCAGTACGAAGTGTGGAGATAATACAACATTTGCCATCTTGACTTTGCTTGGTCTGACATGTAAAAGCTGGCGGACACGATTTACAGGCATGGTTGGTCCTCAGGTTATCGTAATGTTGCTTGGATAGTAGTCGGGGCGGACGGCCGCAGGTCCAAGTATAAAACGGCGACCTGCGGCTATCCAAGCAACATTACGATAACCTGTGGGTTGGTCTCTGTTCGCTAATATTCACCCATCCTTGTAAACTAATCACAGCAAATTCCTTGTAAGCGCAAATAAAACGCAAAGTGTCAAAGTTCGTCTCCTTAGGTCGAATAGATTTTGAGGTCAAAATGAACTTGAGTCGTTCAGGGTGAGACGTACCATGTGGAATATACTGCCAGAGAGAGAGAGAGAGAGAGAGAGAGAGAGAGAGAGAGAGAGAGAGAGAGAGAGAGAGAGAGAGAGAGAGCGAGCTCAGACACTGTATAGTTTTCCTGTATTAGCCATTTTTCTCCACTGCGTGAAAATTCCCCGGGGAAAATTCCCAGCACACATAAAGATTTGTTTTGTTTGAATAGATGTGTAAATGTCTACACTTACAGATAAATATTCATAAATAACTTCGAACATTCTGTCACGACATGATTTTATCATAATTTTAGAATTACTGTTCATAAGATAATTCCGTATCCTCTAAGTAGTTATATCTGTTTACTTCAGTCTCAGTAAAATCTTTCGACGCATCATATACCTATGACCATCTTTTGACACTCAAGAAATTTATAAAAGTTTCCGTCTCTTTTATTATTCTCTTATTTGAAATATTTATATACGATTGAAATGCACTACTTCAAGTTTACACACTAAAAGTAAGTCAGTGTCACGAGAGTTTAAGCCTAGTTTTCTCTTTGCATATTGGATTCATGGTCTCTCCATTTCCAGCTGTCCGTCAGTATGTCTGTCGATATGCCTGTTTCGTGTGATTTTATTTCAGTCTATTTCCATCCAAGTCTCAGCCCAGTCTGTTTGTCTCTCTGTTCGGTCTAGCCTGTCCGCTATCAATACATGGATGTGTTAATAATAGACTCACATGTTGACCCTTGCCGTTTTATAACCCGTGTTACACAGACAAGGCTGTCTTTGTCTCTCTGCTGTATGCATGACATACCAGGAATTCTCAAGCTGCTACTTTTGAGCTTGTACGGCAAGAACTGACAGCTAGGCTATCTCTTTAAGGGTAAGTATGAAGAAAGTTGACATTAATGTTGAATTTCAAAGAAGGTGTATATACACATATCTCTCAGTTGTGTCATAAACAGTAGAAGCTGCTGTCTTATGTCTATGGTTGTGTACATAGATTTCGTGTATGGATGCGATCAGGTTGACCACTACGTTGACGCCCAGTGGCCTTAAGCCTACATTCTGACAAACATTAGGTTGTAGGTAAAGGAGGTCAATGTAAAGAAGTGGTTGAAAAAGTATCTAAAAGTCTTGATTTATCTTAAACGATAGGATTCTTTCAATTTTCAGGTTCTACATCAAATCTGTATCAAATGGGCGTGCGTTTTGTCTCATGATTTTTTCACAAACGATTAGCTTCGTCATCTGTACAAGCAGAACACAATTGATTAATACCATTTTATTAGCATAGTATTATATTCATTGTGTCTTAACATCAGAAGCCTAGCTCATCCCATAAGATCCAGGATCCACTAGAAGTGGCAATACTAGTTTTTTCCTAAATAATTTATTGAGAGATATCGCCATTCATTCAATTCTTAAATCAAAGAATTAAGCCTTCGATATTTCTTAGCTACAACAACATGAATTCTGACTTAAAGATCCATTAGCTGTAACTTTGGGAATTTTTTTTATTTTGTTTGTTTCTGTGTATCACCTGCAGTTTCTGGTGTGAATCCCTGAACCATGGAGAAATTCCTAATATTTAGCTCATAAATATACCTTATATGCGTATAATCTGCATTGTTATTGTTTAAATTTTGTATTCACGTCCGGACTAGAATACATTGATCAACAATAACAATGGTCATTTCACATATACAGGCTGTGTTGGCCAGCAAGACACCGGGCATTGGTCATGATGATTGGATTTTAGTAAAATTTTTTAGTTGATACATTGAAACAGAGCGGTGAAAAATTAGTCAACAGTTACAGCTAATGTCCCTTTAACGTTTCAAGATCAAACATCACATGGTATATTTGTCTGGCATTCTGACAGATTGAGATCACACTGGATAAAGAATTACGACCTTGTTTAGGTAGGTCACTTTCGCATGGGTCATTTGAAACTTGACTTGCTGTAACATAAAATTAACGACAGCTCTACCTTTGGGGGATTCCTGTCATGCAAATGTTGTCTCAATGAAATCTCTATGGCCACCATGTGTATTGCTTGTATACGCAATATTGTGAATAAGTTTGTTGGTTTCTTCACAACTCTTGGTAAAGGATTCTAACAGAAGGGTTCCACCTGTTAGTTCATAACTAGAATTCTTATAAACTGTAAACGTTCTGACGTCACTGTATGTACGAAACGGATTGTGAGAAGTTCGTCTGAAAGAAATCAGTATAGTAACACAATCAGTTGTCATGTTTGTCTTTGCAAGAATAGATGAAAACTGGCCATATTTTGTAGCCATATTTTGTAGCCATATTTTGTAGCCAAATTCACCTCTACATGTAGGTATATATGGGCGTGTGTTCTCGAATTAACCTACAGAAATAAGTCGGTACATATGCATTGCCTAAAATAGATTGGAATATAATGTTTTGTTTGTTCGTGCGTGTTTCCAATCGCTTCATCTGAGACTTGAAGAACACAAATTAACACGGTACATTTTAAAGTTTTCAAGACTTCGTGAAATTAATTTTCCAACTGTGAAGTTTCAAAATACTGGCTTATTCGAAATGGCAAGTTTGATATCATTTCGCTGATTGTTGAAATCACTAATTCTTGTAAGCACAACCGAAAACCCTGCCACAAAACACTTGCCGATCGGGTTTTCAGTAGTACTAGTATATGTTGAATGTACTAGTATATATTGAATTTGATAATTCAATCACTTTGTTTTGATTGCGACTTTATTGTAACATGTAATCGCTGTATCTTGGTCCCTTTGAGTCCCGAGCAATATTCTTAAACTTATCCTAGCATCTCAAACAATGTCAGCCCGTAAGAAGTCTATCACAGATCTTTGTAACCTGAAACTGTCACAAGGTCTTTGATATTAGGGGGAGAGAGATTTGTTTCTCAGAGTCCATTTACCGAATTGACAGCGTCCAAGCAGAGACCAGTAACACTAAGAATGATGCTAAGTTTATCACGATTGCAGTTTAAAGAAATCCAGGGCCCTGAACGTCAGCCAATCGCCGTGCATCAGAACAAGAGGCATGAATCATTGCTGATACAGGTCTGTGTGTCCATGTTGCTATGCAAACACGAGGAGCTATAATGCAGATATGTTTGCAAGGCTAGTGTATCATCATACTGCATGGCAATTCTCAGATGTCAAGTCTTTAAATAAGAGTACCAGGGATCTTCAAAGGGTTATATCGGATAGAAAGATATACCCTCTGGTTACAGACACCAGGCGGAGCGACATGCTCATCAATACTATAGTTCCACAATTACAAGTCACTTGGCAGTCGCTTATATCTCAATAAAGATCATGAACCGTCTGTTGTCCTATTCACTTCTCTAAATGAAACTATTCTTCTGTTTGACTGTGTAGAATTCAACTGCGCTATAAACGATCTCATCATTGCCTAAAATGTATTAGGCGCTTTAAATAAAATTCTTTTTTTGCCGTCCGCGTGCTGGTAGGTTTTCAGAGAAAATTAAAGGAAAGAAACACAATGTTAACACTATTACAAATAAAAATATTATTTTTCCAAAGGAAACCAAATAAAATCTGAGCTTATATTAATACAGTTGTGTTTTTTGTCTGTATTTGATTTTTACCATGGCTGGCTGACAGGTTTTTTATAAATCCAAGGACATCAAACAAAGGATTTTCTTTAAATTACCTATCAAGGTGTTCACTCACGTGACATGAGCAATGGAACTTTCACTCTTTTCTCTACTGATTCAGTAAAAACCACACCATTTTTCTAAACTTTATCTACGTAAGTTATTGAATCGGGGGCAAGCTTACGGTTCCATTGTTTCCTACACAAAATGGATTGAAGTGGAGTTAACGGCTTGTGCACGAAATATCATGGGCCATGGCATAGTATCCCTTAGCAGCGATCGTGGCATGCTATCCCTTCGCAACTACTAGGGAACATGACCCATATGAATGTTACTTGCCAGTACTTTGAAGTTGTCTGGCCCCTGACCAGGGTTTTCACAGATATTTTGTACCCGGTGATAGGATAAGACTTTCATTATGAAATGAGCTGACGATACTTGAATACAAAACATCCACTCAATCATGCATAACCAGACTGAATAGTGACAACATAAGATTTTAAATTACATAAAAAGCAACTGACTAGAAAATTCGTAGTGCTACAATATGAACAAAGCAATTACCTGTCGAACATTCACAAAATAGTATAAATAAGCGAATAATGATACAATAATTACAGGATTGCGAAATATGTCTCAATAAAAACAAAGTCCTCTCTAATAATTACAGAGTTCTAGATAAAATATCCATTAAGAATAACGATAAAATAGCGGGAAGGGGCACAGATTCGTTAAAATCGCAGTATATGATATAAACAATAAATATCAATATTTACAAAATAAGCGAATAGTAATAAAACACTGTAAGCTTATCCCTAAACACTTTGTAATGACAAACATTCAGGAGTATTTAATTATATCATATAAATATATTGATGGCGCAAATACTGCGATCTGATTGGTCGAGAGGTGAAAATAACCGTGTTATATTGGTAATGTAGCACGGTTGGGACAAGCACGAGCTCTCAGCTAGAGAAAACTTCCTTTTTGACGTTCTACGCCAGAATTTCAATTCAATATTACGATATAACAGCAATAAACCACTTCTGCAATGGGTATACCACTCAATTTTGACCAATTCACTCCGTATATTCACTCGCTATCGCTCGTGCACATAAGTCCTGAACTGGTCAAAATCTCGAGGTATACAGTCAATGGGTATGGTTTATTGCTTAAATAATAAGTCGGGTACAAACAACATTACTCGTATCCATGGAAATATCTCTCTATGTCTTCCCTGATATCTCACTTAAAGTTTATCTTTAAATTTGAATAATTGCAGACACAGAGCCAGGTGTTCCGAGCGGTCACCATGGAGACAGCCTTCTCAGCCATAGACGGAGGTAACATCGAATTCGTTCGTTTTGAGCAAGCCGATATCAATGGTATTTCCAGGTCTAAAATCGTGCCTGCACGCCATTTTGCCCGAAAAGCCATCGAAGGTGTCAAGGTCGATAGTAGTAATTTTGTACTGGATCCAAAAGACGAGAGAGTACATGGAACACGTTACCTTGACGATAAACATGACGACGACGTCATTTTGTTTCCGGACTTTGGCACCTTTCTTGTGTTACCATGGTATCCACGTACTGCGCGTGTCTTGACCGATTCCACCTGGAAAGGTGAATCAACGCCTACAAGCCCTCGCCACGTTGCTAAGCAACAGTTGGATTGTCTGCAAGAGATGGGATATACTTTGCTGTCTTCGTTTGCCTATGAGTTCCAATTGGTCAACAAGGAAACGAAACAGCCAATCACCACCGATATGATGGCAGGAGCAACGCTTCGAAATCACGTAAACACTAATTTTATCTATGAGATCATGCGAGGCTTACATGCCGTTGGCCTTGACGTTGAATCAGTGGAATCCAAGATCTTGCCTGGACAGCTTGCGATGCCGATCAGGCCATCATCTGGTATTTCAGGGGCAGACAACGGTTTCACTTTCAAGACAGCAATCAAAGAAATCGCACAGCTAAATGGTTATATCGCGTCATTTATGACGTCACCATATACCAATACTAAGGGCCATCCCGAGTGTGTAGATTTCAACGCATGTCATTTCAACCATTCCTTGTGGAGCAAGCGCAGAAACAAGTCGGTCTTGTTTGATGACGAAAATAGATACAAACTAACTAAGATTGGTGAAAGCTGGTTAGCGGGAATCTTGGAACATTCCCCGGCGATTTCATGCTTCGCCGCTTCGACAGTTAATTGCCGTGAGCAATACAGCGACGACGTTTCTGCATCGTGGGACTTTGGTAAACGTACAAGTCTTATCCATGTACGTGTGAATGGCGAGAAAGGCACACACTTTGAATACCGACTTGGTGGCGCAGCAGCTAACCCATATCTATTCCTTGCTGCTGTGGTAGCAGCCGGTATCGATGGAATCAAGCGAGAACTTCCACTCAACCAACCCCCTATCTCTGAGGAAAGAAACAAATCGCACGGTCACTCTGACGATGATGCAGTTACAATTCCGAAGAAGTTAGAAAAAGCCCTACAAGCTCTGGAGCGTGACAAAACAATGGTGTCTTTCCTCGGACAGGATTTAATCAAACACTTCGTAGCAGTCAAGCGGCGCGAGATCACTACCGGGGAAATTGTCGACAAACATGGGGAGAAAGACGTAAAGCGGAGAATGTACTTTGAATATATTTGAAATACCACCTGCTATTGAATTGCTCAGGAACTATCGTATTATCTCCCTTGGTTGATGTGTGAATGATATACTCTTTCTACTATCGGACTGTAAGCTTAAATATGTATACAGCTCAGCTTGTTAAAGTTACCTTTGACTTGCGCCTCGGGCGGCGAAATGGGGAAGAGTCTCGCGAAAGGTGTGTTTTGCTGAACATAACTACATAATAACCTAAAATCCCCGACTCACGCAGGAGACCTTAAAACAGACAATCCCGGTTGAAGACGGTGTAGAACTTTTATATAGCTAAACTAGGTTTAGAACTTCGTTTAACCATGAAAGTCTATGTTTTAACAGATACAAATGTGAATTTGACAGAACACCACTATCAACATCACTGCTCTTCAATGATGAACACAAGGTGTGGACGTCGTACAAATTCGTTGTGTAGAACGCTACAGAGTTCGGCTGATATCACATTATTATAAGTAACCCAGACATTAAATCTGCGAGTCGTGTAAATAACGCTTTATTTTTTAGCTTTATTTTCATCTGTCGATCAGAGCTGTTTGTCGGGTGGATCGTTTCAATCTAGCGACAAATCGTCAATTGTAATTAAGTCTTTATCGACAATCTCACTGCCAAATTGATGCCATATGGAAATGTTACAAGGTAACATTATCTTCGTTTCACTGCATCGTCAACTATTTTAAGGTACCATCTGTATAGACTGACTGTTTGCCAACGTTAAATCTATCCTCACAGACAACGGAGGTTATTTCGAGTGTACATAAGTTTTTGTATGTATGTATGTATGTATGTATGTATGTATGTATGTATGTATGTATGTATGTATGTATGTATGTATGTATGTATGTATGTATGCATGCATGCATGCATGTATGTATGTATGTATGTATGTATGTATGTTGTATGTATGTATGTATGTATGTATCTAAAACAGATATACATAGATACATACGTGTAGATACACACATAGATACAGAGACAAATTAATAAATAGATTGATATGTTTAGATACAGAGCTAAATTAATAAATAGATTGATATGTTTCACCTTAGTTGCTCAGTTGAATGAGCGAAAGCCGAACATCAGGACTATTTTCATTTATGAAAGCAATGTCTTGTTTACATTTCCTACATTTTACATTAGCATCTGTGCCAGCAACGCTTTGTAAATGTATACAAAATCTAATGCCATGTTGTCACCACCACATGCGCATGCTCAAATACGATTTGATTCCTCAGTGCCGTCAGTGGGCGCAGAGCGAGCTGTTGACTACATGTGGGTATTGTGATCTTGCTGATGGATTCCTATTTCTCCGACCGTCGCAATAGTTTTAAATTTTGTCAAGGAAAATTATCATAGGAAGACTATGTTTCACATTAGGATACTATTGCTGGGAATCGTTGTGATCGCCAAACTGGGTAAGTTGGTACGATAACGGTGAAAGCTTACACAGTATGCTTATCGACACTTTTTGTCGTGAGATGAAAACTAACATGAGCGTTGATTTTAACAATTACACAACATTCATTATTGTTGCTTAAAGTTTAACGGTTCAATGGTCATTGCTGTGAGTCATCAGTGTCAAGATTAATGTGCTTAATTGATATTTCCTTCCGTAAAGAAAATAACCATATATCGTCATTGTAGTTCAAAAGCAATTAATGCACAGCTGATAGTATTAAATATTACAAAAGCCACGACACTCTTTAATGCTGCCGATAATTGATAGACTAAAGTAAAATAGCCATGGATAGAGGTGAATAGGAAACCCTTATCTTAGTGTTTTCACCGCATAACAACGTCATAATTTGTGAACTGCTGCTTAATGTTATTTTGAAATTTGTGACCGAATTGCAAGATTTATCTATCAGAGAACTCAAGATGTTTGCCGGTGTTGCTGATGATTTACAAAATTATAACTTAGTCTTTACAGTTAGATAAAAGCCTGTTATTATGAAATCCGCCGGGATTAAATCTTTCAGCAAAATTTATCATACCTATGTATTACTTTACTTAAGAAAGAAATGACGTGTATCAAAGTATTCCATCAAGACGATGCAAATCTCCTACTTCATCTCCTCCAAGTGAATTTCATCTTTTACATCTACTTATTTCAAATTTCCTTCCTGAAACAGGAAAAGGTAAAAGTTGGATGTTTTGAAGTTAACGTGTATTTTCAAAGAATATGAATATTAATAAATGGGAGAAAGTGTATAAATAGAGTTGAAAAACATGTCATCTTGCAAATTTGCTGAAATTTTAATGGTACTGAAAATAATCAATATATTTGTCATAAATAAACAAAAAATCACTCATTGACCGAATCTAAAGTGCAATCAGAATAAAAGTGATCATATTAACATTAGCATCCTCTACACATTACATTTGTATTTACTTAATCGGTAGTTGCTTAGGGAATAAATCGGCGTAAAGGTTTCTCGTTTGTCCTACTGCTATCTCTGTAAATAAGAACATGAAATTCTATTAAGCCTCGGCCTACAAATGTCTACAGGTGTTCTTCTGGAAAGTTATGATTTGTGGGAAACGGCATGTTAATAGGCATAAAAACAAGTACCCTATAAAATCGCTAAAAGTAGCGAGAAAAAATCCGAGTATGCTATATTTCACCTCAGCTTGTTCAATACACACGCAACTCGCATTTATTGATAAATGTAATCTCTATCAGTTGTCATACATAACCATACAAATATAGCAAATATCTGATTATAGAGTTACAGGAGCCACTGTTAACTGTGAATATACCATGGAGATTATCTCTCAAATCAAGAGTCAATTACTATGGTTGTATTCCTACATTATTAACAACCATAATCAATTAAACGTTGCTGGTAGAGCAGCTTTCTGCACAAAATGTATAACAAAACACGTACCAACAAATCAAAGGGCTGTCCGCAATTTATTTGTTATGCAATTTTGTTCTATTTTTAAAGTCAGTGTGTTGGGCCTATCCATTGTGTTATCAGGTACAGATATGACACTCTCTGTGACATGTCAGTAAATTATCATCCGTATACGTATACAGGTGTCGTCATCTCCTGAAAGCTGAATGTTCTGATTTAATCAAGGAGCTAATCACATTCAGTCCATCAAATAAAGCTCTTAGTACTCGAACTGGAAAATCTGGTTGTCAGGGTCTTGATTACATCAGTGCATTAGCAAATTAGCCAATGTTTGCCGATGGATTACAATACGTGGTCGTAATAGACAACGAGAAAAGTGCTATGCCTCGCACTGATAGTTATTTACACTGTAGACATCTACCAAGATCACTAATGGCCTTGAAAAGATGGTTTCCTGACTAGAGACATAGCATTTCACAATAAAAATCAAAATCAAAATAACCACCTCAACCTAACAACAACAACAACAACAACAACAACAACAACAACAACAACAAACGAACAATCAGTGCACAGATATACGTACATCCGTACAAGCTTGTTATATACATGAACATGTCACATGAGTAACAATTAGACTTCATAGGTGTGTCTAAAAGGAAAATGCTTGTTTATTTTTTGATGAATTGAAGACATTTTAAGCGTAACAATCACAATCAATCAGTCACTCAAAACTCTAAGACTCTTCATGGATTATTTATACCTATGCAAAGACAGTGAGACTTATATTACTGCATCATATATCATCCTTGTCATTGACGTGATAATATAGTAGACCGTATTCTGACAAAATGTTTGGTTGAGGTGATCAAATCAATCTCAGCATCGTAGCCATGACTTATTGCTTGATAAATTAAAAGCACAAAAATTAATCCCGTTCGTCATCCACCTTCTCTTACAAGGGATAGCAGGAATCAATTCAATATGCCTGGCACACCCAGAGACTCAATGCTTGTAGTGGTCAGGTATTTGCAAAAACTGCATTCTTGATGTGAAACATGACGTTCATAGCAGATAGGAGATCGATACACTGATGGCTGGACAGACCTATGTGACGCTTTCAGATCGGTACCTATGACAGTCGTTGGATTTTGTGTTAGCAAATGCTGCTTCGGTCAACTCTTTCCTATAAAAGCGTATGACGTCAATTTATTAGAATTATCATATTTGTTTGTATTTTCAGCTGACGGGCAGAACATTACAGGGGTACAGGTTGAAGATCAGTTAAGACACAAACTATTTGCCAGGTACGACAGAACAGTCAGGCCGTCAAATGAAAGCGACAAACCCGTTGTCGTCAATGTTGCATTATCTGTGACTCAGCTTCTCGATGTCGTAAGTATCACGTATATCTCACCATTTAGGTCTATGTCCAGACCTGTAAAGGTAAATTGGCACAGTTCAGTACCATCCTGTAAAGGATATTCGTAGAACTTCTCTTAGGGGTCAGTAGGGCAGGCAACTTTTTCTTATCTGTGTGAGTGGGTGATGGGCGGTCAGGCAGGTTTCCTCATCGGCGGCCGGACAAATTTCATTGTTGTGATCAGAGAGCAACTTGAAAACAGTCTATCGGCTTGGCAGTGATTAGGATTCCGTTGTGTATAAGGGGTTTGCTGATTTGGAGGAAAACAACACATGTAGTGAAGAGAGTTGATTGGGGGGGGGGGGCTTTAGTTAAAGGGAAGACGCAGTAGGATTTTTTTTGCAGGGAACGGGGAAGCTGGAATGTCTCTTGTTTGGAAGTGGGGAGAGGGGGAAGCTTTTGGGCGGAGGGAAATTTTCAAATCGCAGTGTGGAGAGCAGTTACAACTATCTTTCTCTTTCTCTGTCTTTTCGAATATGATAGAAACCAGTAGACAAATTTTTACAGCGGGTGATTGGCTTCCCCTTAAAATTGCGATTTAAACTTCTTCTAGATTTGACAATGAACCTGACTTTGAAAATGTCAGAGCCCATATGCAGATTTGTCTGGGCCTATGTGAAGCTGTCTTTTCACGTGCACATACACTGATTTACTTACACCTTCCTTCAACCCTCCATACATTCATCAATAATTGCATTCTTGTCAATGGGACTAAGTTAACGCGTATGAATATTCCGCAAATAAACGATTTACACATGTGCATGTCCACACATATACGCACGCAGTCAACATGCGATTAAATAAATGCTTTACTATGGATATATATATATATATATATATATATATATATATATATATATATATATATATATATATATATATATATATATATATATATATATCTATCTATCTATCTATCTATCTATCTTAGATAGATAGATAGATAGATAGATAGATAGATAGATAGATAGATAGATAGATAGATAGATTGATTTTGTATCTGTATTTTATGTATTTACTTTTTGGTACGTACTTGCATATACGTATCATCATGGAACTGAATCAGATGGCCAGGCATGCCAACAACATGCTAAGCAGAAAGACAGATAGCCGTCCACATTTCACATACATATGTAAATAATCGAGTAACAGACGGAAAAGTTTGGGGAAAAAAAGACTAACGGTAAATTAAATCTTCAAGCAGTTAAAATTAGAAGTAATTTGGTTTCATGAGTTAGAATCTATTGCCAGAGTCTAGATTTGCATTTCAAGCTTCCATAGCTTGAGACAACGAGGCATATACATGAAAGGCAATTGTGTTTGAGTTAATGCACCATTTTATTTATGGGTTCATGTAAATTAACAACTACCTACAATATGCAAAACATCTGTTTTGTGCGGTTAGCTCATCCATCCTAACTAGTATAGTGTAAATGATCGCATAGGCCACAACAGCAAGGGCGTTTTTAATCGCTGTCAAAATTCGATCATTTTCTGACAAGCAATATATCTCTGGTCGGTGTCGGTGAACTATAAACATGTGCTGACTGCATCTACAGACTGGATTTTAAATGGCCATAAATCATCAGCTGTATTATAATTTCAATAGCTAACGGCTGTCTGTTTCATTTGAATAAAAATATGTGAAAGTAAATGTAGCTGTGACGTGTTCTGCACTGAAGGAAGTATGCAGAGTTACCAAAATTTCTTTATTTCGTCTTAAACTGGTTTTTATCGACTATTTTCACCTAGGACGAAAAGCGACAAGTTATTACTCTGAGTACTTGGTTATATCAGGTAAGTCTCTTGTCGTTATCGTATTCCTATATACGACCTTAAAATTTTGTTTGTTTGTTTGTTTGTTTGTTTGTTTGTTTGTTTGTGTGGTGTGTGTGTGTGTGTGTGTGTGAGAGAGAGAGAGAGAGAGAGAGAGAGAGAGAGAGAGAGAGAGAGAGAGAGAGAGAGAGAGAGAGAGAGAGAGAAAACAGAAAGACAAACACTGACGTAGTATAAGAGACGGAACACTTCAGATTAAAGCAAATTATTAGATATGGGAATAAATAAAAACTGACTTAAATTAAGATTCATGATGACCACTACCGAGATTAAAACTTGTTGGAAGAGAACGTCGTTTGAAAATAAAAGGGCAGTCATCAAATGCCTTAAACTATTTCAGATATGGAAAGATTATCGTCTAGAGTGGAACCCGAGTGATCATGCAGGTATACGTTCCATAGCATCACTTGCAAAGGACGTATGGTATCCTGATACAGCACTGTATACAAGGTAGATATAGTTATCATCTCGGTAACTCCTCGGTATACATTTACTTGGTTTTGCAAATTCCTCAAGCATCCTAACATTGCGGTAAAGTCATTACATCGTCCGTGAATGTCGCCATCATACAGACGTTGATTATGCAGTCAAATGCAAAACGTGTCCATGCCATATCAATTAATTAGGTTGCAAATGGTATTTGTCTCCTGAAATTTTGTTAGTCAAACACGAAGTTTGTATAATATGCATACGAACTGGCTACTAATGTACTCTGTGCAACGGATCAAAAGCGTCATTCCAGCTTTCATCCTTTCCAGGCATACAGGATTCAGCGTATAGATATATAAGCTCAACCATGACAAAGGGTTGTAAAAGAAGGTCGCAGCTTAATTATACATCTCCCAATGGTAAAAATGTCCCTTTCAGAGCGACCCGTTTTTCTCTTTGAGATTTGCTTGAATAATATTGGTATGGTTATTTTCTATCAAACATCTGTGCAAAACATCAAAAGGATCAACAATATCACCTAATGGACGCATGGAGAAAAATCGATGAATCTATCCGTTAAACCAACATCAAGGTATGTATTGCAGATCCAAGTCCCTTTCATGTGTAAGTGAATTAACAACCAATCAAATGTCCAAATCTTTATTTCTCCACAGCGCCAGTGAAGAGCACATGAACTTCCCGACCGTGATTGCGGACTCGGTTACGACACTGATTCAGTTTGACGGCAATGTGACTGCTTGCTCCGCCCATATATACATAATCCCGTGCAAGATGGACATCGTTGACTTCCCCTTCGACAGGCAATCCTGTGATATGTCCATTGGCACCTGGGTGTACAACCTGTCCCAGCTCGACTACAGACCAATGTTTGAAACCATTCAATATGAAGGATTCATACGAAACACGGAATGGAGCCTCACCAACTCGGCAGTTGCTCGATATACGGCTGACTTCATTGTATTTGCTGGGACGTATTCCTACATGTCTTTTACCATATTCATGGAGCGTAAACCTCTCTACTACATTGTCAATCTTATTCTTCCATGTGCATTATTCTCTCTTCTCTCTGTTGCTGTATTCCTTCTGCCCCCTGACTCTAATGACCGTATCAACATGGGTGTTTCTATTTTACTGACTCTTTTTGTGTTCAATTTACTTGTAGCTGATATCATGCCCCCAACATCAGAAAATGTGCCAGGTCTGTCTTTATATCTCCTTTTCAACATGGCCAGTATAGTTGGTGTGGTTGTTGTATCAGCGTTTCTTATTTCCCTTCACACAAGGAAAGGCAGAATCCCATACTGCGTGAAAGTTATCTTCCTGGACAAACTGGCAAAAATTGTTTGCTATAGCAACAAGAAGGGGGCCAGCAACCGACGATACAGTGCTGGGATTTTGCCTTCTACAGTCAATGGAAGACATAGGTCCGCAATATTGGTCAGTTCATACCACCCCGCAACAAACGAAAGTGAAAACGAGGCTTTCAAACCACAGTCAAACAACACACGCTGTCAGAAACCTGAACAACCGAAAATAAATGAGAAAACTCTCCTTACACAAAACGCCCTCTTTTTGAGAGAGGTCTTACACAAGCTAGAGGAAGTTATCGAACTCAATCGAAAAATAAGTCAAAAGTATACACCCGAAACTACGAACGCAGACGACAATGGAGAGGCGGGAGATTGGAGAACATTGGCTCTTGTTATCAACAGAATTGTTTTTATTTTGTTTCTGGTTATATACCTCAGCGGAACTCTATTTATCTTTGGTATGTAAAGCAATAATTAAAAGTTTTTGAACATAATCATGCTGATAAACTAATCCATTTTGTCAGTGAAATAAGTTTCGATGTTATTCACATCGATGACTTGCCCGTTTTGTCACCATCGATGTTATCGTCTAAAGGATCTGAAATATCACACATGATTTTCAGGTGACACTTTCCATACATATGTGTTAATCCATTAAATGTTACGTGGTGTCACAATCATCATGACTACAATATTATCGTCTTAGTGTAAACATTTCGGATTTTCTCTGTAATAATAACAGTTAATGTTATGATTATCCTTTGAGCACCTACTTAACGTCTAAAAACTAAGGGAGTATAATACATTTGTTCGCTGGCTGCCACATCTCAGTATGTGAAATAGTACAAGGGAATTTAGGGGAAATGCAGATATTGCCTGAAATGAAAGGCGATAGAATATTATAAACTTCCCATGCTATCAGCAAGGGTGGACATTAGTGGCATTCGTTGATGCCTGAGTAATGCGATTCATCGTGTTTTGATGAAAAATTCAACGTCCGACTCGCTTAAAAGTAAAAACCAGAGTTCTGTTTGATGGCGGTTGTTGCTAGAGGAAAATGTACAAAAATTGCAATGTCAAGATGTACATACATGCGACGCCAATCTTGGTTTAGGGCGCCCTCATTTTTAAAGTCAACGGAATCGCTTTCTTGGAATTTCTGCAGTGATTGTCGTAATTATAATCACATTGTTCAATCTGAATAATTCTAGGACGTCTGCCATACGTCATTCATTGCTTGTTTTTAACATGTACTAAAGACATTCATGTAAATTAAAGATCTTGAAAAATGCTTCTGTCTCTGATATCCTAGAATACAGTTTTCAATAAAGATATACGATAGTTATTAATCTCGTCAGAACATGTATGGCCGCAGTGTCTGCTACCGCACCAAGGCACTGTACACGTATATCTATGATTGGAACTGCGTAGTGTTACTGTAATCAGGAGATATTCGGATTAAAATAACATCTGAAAATAACTCTGTAGGCTCTGAAGTATTTTTATGCAAGTACGAACTGGTATTCACGCGTTTAAAGTGCGCATGCTGCGTTTTTACCTTCAAACTGTTCAACATTGATAACCTAGCTATAGGTCACTGGAGGTTACAGTGCGCGGTTTGAACGCGACAAATTTAGAAATTTCAGCCATAATTTAATAATATTAGACTAGAAAAACGAGTCTTTGGCATTCGAGTAGCTCTTCCGATGATTTGGAGATGACGTCATACGAGTGACGCCCATAGCTTTACAAACCGATGACGTGGAAATGACGTAATAAGTGTGATGCCAATAGCTGTACAAATCGGAAAAGCAAATGAAATCAAACACCTGTGAACATTATCCATCGCATTATTTGCAAGGGGTCAGTATCGTTTTCTCGAATTTGTATGCTTTGAGATCGCCTTGAAAATCAACAATTGCACGGAAATGACTAATTTTACACATCAGTATTTAGTGAATGGATGCTTTAGACAGTTCAATGTCAATTTTTAGAGTTGAAATATACCATAGATGGACATTACTTTCCAAGGTTAGTTTAATTATTATGATTAAAGTTGAACGACACATGGTAATCTTTACTATAAGGTCGTTTTAACTCACCGCTAATCATAAACATTCTATTTGCAATACTTTAATTTACTTTTCGGAGTCCGATTACCTATTTGTAGTCTTTAAAAGCACAACCTGATATAACTTAGTTTGAGTTGCACTTCATTATCAGTTTGATTATTTCTAGTAAATTATTAGGGGCCCAAGCCTACCGGCTGGGCCCCTATTGGTTTTATAGGAGTTCAATATTCTTCTTCTTCTTCTTCTTCTTCTTCTTCCGCTCTTTTTTGTCGACCTAGAACTCAATCACCGCTTACCGCAAACTTCTGAAACTTGCAGGGCTAATAGGTACCTATGAGATCTCGTGCACCTGGGTATAGAAATTTCGAATAGTCGCGCGACCTGGCGGCCATATTGGATTTGCGAAAAATACCGACTTAATTTTAAAAATTCTTCTTCTCCAGAACCAACATACAGATTTAGCTGAAATTTTACTCATGTCATCCTTAGAGTGATCTCTTTCAAGTTTGCGAAAGACGTTTGGATTGGTCACGTGATTTGGCCGCCATCTTGGATTTTATGAAAATCGCAATTTAATCATTAAAAATCTTCTTCTCCAGAACAAACACACCGATTTAACTGAAATTTTACTCATCTCATCCTCAGAGTGATCTCTTTTAAGTTTGCGAAAGACATTTGGATTGGTCACATGATTTGGCCGCCATCTTGGATTTTATGCGCATATCTAATTCTGAGCCAGCCAATAGAGCTAAAGGTCTGATTTTCGGTATATAGGGATAACTTAGCAATACAATTTTTTTGACAAAATGTCACGTGACCTCGATGACCTTTGACCTTGAATATACGTATATGTCCATAACTCAATAACCACAAGTGCTACACCCTTCATATTTGGTATGATGGGAGACCTTATGACACCATATCCTGTACCTCATTAATTATGCGCATATGTAATTCTGAGCCAGCCAATAGAGCTAAAGGTCTGATTTTTGGTATATAGGCATAACTTAGCATTACAATTTTTTTGACAAAATGTCACGTGACCTCGATAACCTTTGACCTTGAAAATACGTATATGTCCATAACTCAGTAACCACAAGTGCTACACCCTTCATATTTGGTATGATGGAGACCTTATGACACCCATATCCTGTACCTCATTAATTATGCGCATATGTAATTCTGAGCCAGCCAATAGAGCTAAAGGTCTGATTTTTGGTATATAGGGATAACTTAGCAATACAATTTTTTTGACAAAATGTCACATGACCTCGATGACCTTTGACCTTGAAAATACGTATATGTCCATAACTCAGTAACCACAAGTGCTACACCCTTCATATTTGGTATGATGGGAGACCTTATGACACCACATCCTGTACCTCATTAATTATGCGCATATGTAATTCTGAGCCAGCCAATAGAGCTAGAGTCTGATTTTTGGTATATAGGGATAACTTAGCAATACAATTTTTTTTGACAAAATGTCACATGACCTCGATGACCTTTGACCTTGAAAATACGTATATGTCCATAACTCAGTAACCACAAGTGTACACCCTTCATATTTGGTATGATGGGAGACCTTATGACACCACATCCTGTACCTCATTAATTATGCGCATATCTAATTCTGAGCCAGCCAATAGAGCTAGAGGTCTGATTTTTGGTATATAGGGATAACTTAGCAAGACAATTTTTTTTGACATAATGTCACGTGACCTCGATAACCTTTGACCTTGAATATACGTATAAATCAATAAACTCAGTAACCACAAGTGCTACAGCCTTCATATTTGGTATGATGGAAGACGTTATGACACCACATCCTGTACCTCATTAATTATGCGCATATGTAATTCTGAGCCAGCCAATAGATCTAAAGGTCTGATTTTGGTATATAGGGATAACTTAGCAATACAATTTTTTGACAAAATGTCACATGACCTCGATGACCTTGACCTTGAAAATACGTATATGTCCATAACTCAGTAACCACAAGTGCTACACCCTTCATATTTGGTATGATGGGAGACCTTATGACACCACATCCTGTACCTCATTAATTATGCGCATATCTAATCTGAGCTAGCCAATAGAGCTAAAGGTCTGATTTTTGGTATATAGGGATAACTAAGCTTTACAATTTTTTTGACAAAATGTCACGTGACCTCGATGACCTTTGCCCTAAATATGAGTATATGTCCATAACTCAGTAACCACAAGTGCTACATCCTTCATATTTCGCCGCCATATTGGATTTTCGTAGAATATGCAATTCCACTGACACGTACAGTAACTATGAGATGATGTTCAAAATCATACTTTTCCAAGATCGAATTTTGCACATAATATCATTAGTGCAAGATCTTTCAACCATGTTATCCGCTTGGGCCCCGCCAACGCTGCTTGCAGCTTTAATTCTTATATCTTTATGCTTTATCTCAAAACCGTAAATTTCACACATTCTTGTCGTCAGAAAATAAACCGCGAGTTTTGTTTGCGCTCACGTTTCGTCAAGTATGATAATCTCACGCATAAAATGTTTACATATATGATTTAAACGAAATAGAGTTGCTCACTACAGCTGCTGTGTAAATCATGGTCAGGAGTTCATGTGTTTTGCAAAATGTACTTTATCGCAAATACTTCAAAATGTGGTATGCCACGACATTCAGGTAATAAATTTTGCGCCAGTTTGTTGTGATTGAAGTTATTGTTGTGTCAGACACAAAGCCGTGCAAATTGGACGTGAATGTTGGCTGACGCTCAGCATTAAGTAGGTCAATTTTGCTTCCATGAGATAAATGAACTTTAACCTCCATGTAGAAAAATATAATTTTTATCATGTATGTGTTAAGTGACATAATGTGGATATGATGGTATCACAAAATGAGAAAAACGGCCCTATAAGTTCTCTAAAGCAAATTATGTTATTTAAGTTATAACGATAAAATTGTAAGACAAGAGTCGGCGACGAAACAAATGCGATCATTTCATTCTTAAATTACAGAATTGATACGTTGATCCTTCGACAAATAGAAACTTCCCTATTAAAGTAATAGTATCCACATAGACTGATAATATGGTCCAAACCTGATGTATCTGGATGAAAGCAAAACACACAATCATAGTCATGAACCATATAAAATGGCAAAGTATCAAATTTTCAAACGTCAGCGATTTCAATGTTTGCGTTGATGTAAAAGTCAAGACAGTGCATAGCAGTCTAAATTCGTGTCATACCGAAGATGCACTGCCTTACAAATTGACAGTTAGTAGCATATTGAAATACTCAAAATAGATTCAAATGTCTTAAGTAGGTCAATTAGAAAGCCCGTCAATTGCAGTCTTTGCGGAAAGATGATAAGATTTACCAGCTCTGATGTGCTCTTATCAGTGATTTCTATAGTATACATAGATATTCACCCCAGAGCACAGTTAAACAGTCTACCAGCCACTGACACTAGACAAACAAAGGCTGCAGCGTCCGACCAATGCTATAACTGGGTCATACAGTCATGGCAACCGATTTTGATGACTTGATAAATGGTAGCAACTGCTCCTAAGGGCAGATAGTTAAGATTGCTTACTACCCGGCAGTATATCTGACCCAAATTAATGCCATTGAATTTCCTAGTCTTCGTTTTGGAGAAGTGATTTTAATAAATAAATAAATAAATAAATAAATAAATAAATAAATAAATAAATAAATAAATAAATAAATAAATACTTGATCGAGAAATCGAGTGGTGAGTACATTGTTGAGGACAAGGCATAAATTCTTCCATTTCAAACACCACACGCAGAGAAACATGAAATTCTGCTTTGAATTACTTCAGCACAGCTAACCACGGTACTATCATTGTGA
This sequence comes from Ptychodera flava, assembly GCF_041260155.1. Taxonomy (NCBI): domain Eukaryota; kingdom Metazoa; phylum Hemichordata; class Enteropneusta; family Ptychoderidae; genus Ptychodera; species Ptychodera flava. The sequence continues at coordinate 3,037,812 of NC_091929.1, forward strand.
AGTTTTTAGACGATGAGGCTACGTCACGACCAGGCCCCATCCTTGCAATACAAAAGTGAAACTTACGCGATGCAGTAAATTTGTGAAATGGATAGCTGAGTTGAAAGACTTACCGTATTGGTTTCCGATAACAAGAAGCGATATTGTCAGTTCTCTAAGTTCAGTGTCTCAATCAATCATACTGATAACGTAGAAATTTTCGTTTATGGTCAACTCACATGACAATTCATGGCGTCATCACTTAAAACTGTGTCAGTTACTGTTTCAAACTAACAGTATATGCAAGATCTTTCATCGAAAAATATAAACGTATTTAAGAATCTTGAAATATATTTCAGTCCAACATATTTTGCAGATTGTTAAATTTTTTCCTAATCGATAATTCTCTATGAGAAGTCAGCAAATAAGACCTAGTTAGGAATGGTTTAATCTTTTTGCTTGAAGGGCGACGTAAAATATACAGATGGATATAGACGGTAAGACAGACAGACAGACAGACAGACAGACAGTGAGAGCGTTTTAATGTTTCAGTTCCTAGTGATCGTCGGAAATGATAGCTATGGCAAGAAATGCCGATAGCTTCTCTTCAACATTTTCAAAAAATGTTGAAAATGTCGAAACTGGTAATTAAATGAAAATAAAGAGTTTATTTCGTCAAGCTCTTTACATTAACTTAGGAATTCTTACCATCACAGGACAATAGTCGTCCGTTGATTTATTAATTAGCGGGTAAAATAATCTACCGAGATAAATCTTGTCACATAAAGATAGTCCATTTAACGAACTGATAATTTTGAAAAGGAATTTGACTTTGAAACTACAATGATAACATTAACGTTTGCGTGTACAAGAGAAATACTACGAAGGAAATTTCAAAAATGAGAAAACGTACTATTCTGTGCTATTTTCCATCATTTTGAAATGTTCACGGAAAAGAAAACTCCATGTCCTTTTTTATGACTGACATAATTTTTAAGTATTTTTTGTGGTGCTAGTAGGTACGATATGATAAGAAATTCATATAGTGCCTGGTGTCCATCAAAATGTTCACTGGCGCTTTACACAATGTAACACAGGTATGCTCTATCAAAAAAATAGGTGTTTAGTGTGGATTTCAGATTTTCAGTACTTGATGCAGAATGAATATGACTAGGCAGCCCATTCTACAATGTAGCAGCAACATATGAAAATGAATAATCACCAGACATGAAAATGAACAATCACCAGACTTGAGTTGTGTCCGTGGAATTTTGAGAGTCTAATCCATCTCCTGAACGGAGAGATCTGAAAATGTCACTGCGTGTTCGTTCAATAGGTTCAGTCATGTATTCAGGTACAGAACAGTTCAAAGCCTTGTAGGTGAGGAATAAAATCTTGAATTGAATTCTATATATGACTAGTAACAGTGAAATTTCTTCAGAATAGGAGATATATGTTCTTGTTTCTTCACCTGTATGTGCGATTAAACGTGCGGCAGAGTTTTGTACTCTCTGTAATAAAGCGATGTTGGGTGACGGTAATCCATGTAAAAGTGCATCGGCATAGTCAAGGAAAAAGTTGCATTTACAAGTTTTAAACAGGTCTGCTGGGAAAGATATTCATGGACGAATCCAACACGTCGAATATCAAAATAAATATACTCACACAGACGGATGATGATGTCAAAACTCATGTGTGCTGTCAAACATGTATCCCACGTACTGTCCCTTACATTAATCGACTGAATGGGTTATGTAGATATTATTATATATTAAAATTCTTTTAATATAATATGTTAGGATTTCTGATGTATTTCTTAAAATATTGAGAATGAATCGTGTGTGTGTATGTGTGCGCGGGCGCATGTAATGATGCGAAATTTTACTGTTTTTTGAACAGTTATTACGTCAGTTATATCAATGTATCAATTTTGCATTATTTAAACGATAAGCTAATTTAAACGAAACTACAATACATATCACCGCCCTTGCTTATAAACAGAATGGTCACAGAAAGGAAAGTCACAAATACTGGTACCTAAATATGCTAATGGGGTAACGGATTCTTTTGGAGACCTTGGTACACGGCACGATGAAGATATCGCATCGTGTCAAGTATTGCTATGTTTAGAACTCTTGACAGGTGGCAAGAAGTTGTACTACTAGTTACTTGACAATAAACAACAAGAACGGCATGTCTTCCTATTACAGTGAACGTTTACATGTCCTTGTTTTATACAGAGACTTTGAAAGTTCTCGGTATCACATGAATGTTTGTTATTTAGAATTTATCATGGCTAGGTCAATGACAGAGACACATCATTTGTTATACACTTTACATGAGTAAACAGTTTTATGGTTACCGAATACAGCCTGACTTACGTATTACTTGTCTGATACGGTGAATAACACCAAAATAATTTTGTCCAGCGAAAGTTTGTTGATTACATTGTAACGGACACAACCCGCTTTTTAATTTAACGTAGATATCTTAGAACATATCATCACCATTGCCTAACCTTTAGAAATGTACAAAGCCTTAAAAAACCTAATAACCTATCAAATTTTACCTCTGTAAAGGGAGAGTCACATACTTTGAACTATTAACGCCAGTTTCAATGAAAACACTGATCCATAGTTTACACATACAGTGGTGCGTGTTGTGTGCTGAGTGCATGGCTGTTCAAATCCATTGAGATACCTACGATATGCGTTCAAGTTATTCTCAAAATATAAGGAATCAATTTACGTTGTTTTGGCAATTTGACCGATTGTTCAAAGAGACTGACTGATTGTTTCTACGTGTAATTACTCACTCAAGCGACAACTTTCGTGATTTGCGATATGCACTCTTCAAAGTAATTAAGACAATTAAATAAGATGACGTTATTGAGTAGAAGTAATTGACTGTCCCTGGACAGATCACGATTAAAAGTTACGTAAAAAATCATGTATCGGGTATTTTATGGCTCTACTGAAATGTTCACATAAGATACTTAGAATGCCTTCTCCTTAAAATCACATTTCATGGATATTTCACCAATTCTGGAATTCTCATCTTCCTTGTACCTCATTTCGCAAATTTTGAAATGACGGTGGTAACTGTTTGTCCTGACGGTCTAAACAACTGACATTGCTTCATTCAAGTTCCATATGATGTCAATTTTCATATACTTTCCTTATTTTGTTTTGTGTTAGCACGGTCCCTCCACACCGTGGTCTAAGCACGGTCCATCCACACCGTGGTCTAAGCACGGTCCATCCACACGGTGGTATAAGCACGGTCCCTCCACACCGTGGTCTAAGAAATTCAGTTTCGACACACTCTGTATGGGTGCAATACAAATTGTATTGTTGACAACTGAATTCTGGTCCGGACTGGAATTCATTCGTCAATATTATTGCATATCACATTATGTCCTACCAGTATATTGATGGCGCAAAAACAGCTATGTGAATGGTCGAAACGTGAAAAGAACGGTGGTATATTCGTCTGCTCTATATAGCACATAGCACGGTTGGCACACGAGCGAGCTCTCGGCAAGACCGAAATACCTTATTTGACGTTCCATGCAAGAATTTCAATATATTGTTATGATATAATAGCAATAAATCACACCCAGCGATGATGTAATACCACTAGGTTTTGACCAGTTCACTTTATATATGCACTCAATATCGCTCACTATTGCATATATGTCATGAACTGGTCAAAATCTTGTGGTATACCTTTACCCGTCACGGGGTGTGCTTTATTGCTTAGGAAGGAAGTTCATGATATACAGTATTTTGTATTTGAAGCGTATACTTTGCATTCCAATATATTTAGGCAAAAAAGGAAGACCAAAGTTTACCATTTTGGTCAACAAAAGTCATGGAAATATATTTTTATAAAGTTATTTCTTACCATCATTTTTCCTTCAATATTCTGTTTCAGTTTTTTTTAACACAAAGAATTGGTTATCTTTTACTAATCTCACCCCAGATGACTATATTTTGCTTATTTGTATTATTTATCACATCACTGGTCTGTAAACCGTATGTTGGCATTGTTTGGTGTGATTTACGGGTTATCAACCAACATTATTAATAAACTATTGACCCGTAACGGGTATCAGTGAACACGCTGTGCATGCAAAAATATAGTTTTATATAATCGTTCAGGATACGGTCATCAGTATCAGATAACATCAAGAACGTGACGTCAAAGTGAATTTTCTACAAATTACTCAACTCTCAAATTAATGCTGGCTGTAACCTTTCTATAATCGGTCTTACAGAATCTAATTAGAGACATGAAAGCCGGATTATTTTCTAATACATGTGTTTGCTTACGCATGGACAGTTTCTTACACTTTGCTAGCGAAGTTACCAGTACCACTGAGCCGAAGACACAAGGAGGAATAGATACAGTCAGGGTTAATTGTTGAAAATATCCAATTTACACTGATTATCTTGAATTCGTATGTTTTGAATTTCAACTGTAAGATATCTCTCCGGCGTTTAACTCCATACGATGGCTACCGGGAACAGAATTTACACTAGTGAAAGTAACGGGTAGTCTGGAAATTATGCTATACCCTGAAACAAAACAATTTCTGTAAATCAGAAGGGACATTGACGGAAATGAAGTTTATCGAACTGGTATCATATTAGCTTGGCAGCGCGCCTTGGAAGGCACGCTGGCTATTCTATACATGCAGTTTACTCGGAATGGGACCAATCACGTGACGTAACCCTAAGCGGTGTAAGGAAAACTGAATGCATGTGTAGAGTTATCGCGTCGTGTACATATTGCTGGTGGTAGCTTCCGTTAGAACGTTGTTCTGAACACCATTTACTATCCAGCTTTGCGGCCTTCAAACTGAGTCAGCTAAACATTCGGAACGAACATCGAAAATGGTCTTGTCTATACACACAATAGCTTTTATCGAAATCTGCTTCCTTCTAGCGTTCACTTGTAACATACAAGGTAAGTCCACGATATCAGGCCTATTATATTTTTCTCACTTTCTCATTTACTCTGTACATCTAGCTGTAAGGCATATTGCATGGGATCACTTCGCTGCTGTCCCTATGTATGCCCACTGGTCGACTTGTGTTCACTGTCGTCGTTTATCCATCAACGTGTTTCAATTTTCGAACATAATACAGTAGTGTGGCGTATGTGTCAGATAATGTGGAAAGCAGTCATTCTTCATTCACCATGATAACACAGATGAAGCGTTTCAACATGGCCATCACCTAACAGAGGTATTATATCAACCAGTATAGTTAAATCGATATTCGTAGTCAAATTATACCCATTCGTGCGAAATGTGCGCTAAAGCCTTGAAAATCATGGTCCGTGGACAACAAATTTATCGCTTCCATTAGCAGTATTGGAAATAGCCTAAGAACATTTGCAAATAGTAAAGCGTCATATTGAAAATTGGTGTTATAATCTCTCAATGCAATCTGTCAGTCTAAAGACTCGCAGTACAGCAACGCAAATGGAATATTGGTGTTTTTTGCACCGTTCAAACGTCAGCCTAGTTTGTAAGCCTACGTGCAAGTATATGTATGTATGTATGTATGTATGTATGTATGTATGTATGTATGTATGTATGTATGTATGTATGTATGTATGTGAAGGATATCTTCTATAGAACAACTCACTGACCTGTTTGTCTTGACCTGTCTGTCTATCAGGTCAGTCTTGACCTGTCTGTCTCTCTGATTGTCTATCTGTATGTCCATACATCTATCATTCCATGTAACACAGATATGTACGGGACAATATTGAAGTATCAATTCAATCTATAGGGATTCACATCTATCTCATTGAAATTCCATCCGAGAGGAATTATACCTGCCCTCGTTATGTTTCATGCTGAGAAGTGTTTTGCTTTCAGTCAGTTAGTTAGCCGACAAGAAGCATAGTTCATGACACTATGGGTCCCTATCATCTCATGCAGACAAAATATTTCTCCCATGAGGCAATTCAGGTTGATTACGAGCAATAAAATGAACTCCCATTAAATCTACTCTGTTTTAACACAGTTCAGGTCACCCTTCGTTCATTTAATGTTACCCTGAGGCGGGAGCATATCACTCCAAGGCAAATGCCACACTTTCGTTGAAAGAGATAACCCAGATGGTGTGTGACGATGCATCAAGACACAAGAATCGGGTCATAGTCAAACTATAGTTTTAGACAAACGTGATTTATCACAACAACTGGTCATAGTTTAAATTTTGAGCAGTTCGTTTTCTTTGATAATGATGCCATATATTTGTGTTCTTTTGCGGTAAACGTGTTCACGATAGCGTAGTGTAAAACCTGACTGGCCCGGCAAACAGGACTTGTTAACATCACAGACTGGAGTTGAATGGTAGAATGGAACCGATGAGCTAGTATCGTTGACATAAATAGATAAAAACGGGGACTAAACAATAATTCATCAAAGGTGACAAAGTAAACAAACAAACAACCAAAAATACACAAACAAAAACAAAACACTACTACCACAACAAGTTCTACAAATAATAACAAAATGATAATGAACATACGGGTAGTCTAGTCGGAAGGTAGGGTTCCCATGCACCCCATGGATGTATTTTTTTAACCTACATTTTTGTAATCCTTAGGGTCTATATTTAATGAATTTGATGTTCCCAAAATCAAATCGTGTCCCATGGGGTTCATTTGGCGCCATCTTTGCCGCCATCTTGGCCGCCATCTTGGATTTCAACAATGGGGTAGGGGTCACGTATCTACCGCTCGACGGAAACAGAAACAATAAAATACTATAAACGTTACATTTTTAGAAAGCCAAGATCATGGCCTTTTCATTGATATATAACTTAATAGGGATTAATTAATATTCGAACGTCGATTAGACTTTATATCGGTCATTGGCCGTAAATCGTAAAATTTGCGAAATTTCACACCCAATAATTAAGTTCCCGTTCCTCCAAACAATTTTTCATAAGGTATTTATATATTTTTTGGAAGAACTCAGTGCAATAAACAAGAAAAACAACATTAAAAGTATGTGTCTTGAGATTTAGTGGGTGCATGAGCTTGTTTTCTTATTACGCGGTATGCCACATATCCGTGTGTAACATAAGGGGTAGGGGTAATGTTTCCCTTTCTGTTTCGAATCATGAATGATGAAACCATAAAAATGTTACATTTTTTGAAAGTGCTGCATCAGACCTTTCTAAAAATATATAGATTTATGGGGAAAAGTTGCATATTTAAAAGTTACAAAGCTTAAACCTTTCGGTTTGTGTCGATTTTAAGTTATTTTTTAAGAACGAAATTACAACATATGGGGTAGGGGTAATGTTTCCCTTTCTGCCTCGAACATGAAATATGAAACGAAACCATATAAATGTTACACTGCTTGAAAGCTCTGAAATGGGCCTTTCCAAACATGTATAGTTTTATTGGGAAAAGTCCATATTTTAAACTTACAAAGCTTATGCCTTTCAGCTTGTGTCAATTTTAAGTGATTTTTTAAGAACGAAATTACAACATATGGGGTAGGGGTAATGTTTCCCTTTCTGCCTCGAACCATGAATTATGAAACCATATAAATGTTATACTGTTTGAAAGCTCTGAAATGGGCCTTTCCAAACATGTATACTTTTATTGGGAAAAGTCCATATTTTAAAGTTACAAAGCTTATGCCTTTCAGTTTGTGTCAATTTTAAGTCATTTTTAAGAACGAAATTACAACATATGGGGTAGGGGTAATGTTTCCCTTTCTGCCTCGAATTATGAATTATGAAACCATATAAATGTTATGCTGTTTGAAAGCTCTGAAATGGGCCTTTCCAAACATGTATAGTCTTATTGGGAAAAGTCCATATTTTAAAGTTACAAAGCTTATGCCTTTCAGTTTGTGTCAATTTTAAGTGATTTTTTAAACAAAATTATAATATAGGGGTAGGGTAATGTTCCCGTTCTGCCTTGAACCATGAATTATGAAACCATATAAATGTTATACTGTTTGAAAGCTCTGAAATGGGCCTTTCCAAACATGTATAGTTTTATTGGGAAAAGTCCATATTTTAAAGTTACAAAGCTTAAACCTTTCAGTTTGTGTCAATTTTAAGTCATTTTTAAGAACGAAATTACAACATATGGGGTAGGGGTAATGTTTCCCTTTCTGCCTCGAATTATGAATTATGAAACCATATAAATGTTATACTGTTTGAAAGCTCTGAAATGGGCCTTTCCAAACATGTATAGTCTTATTGGGAAAAGTCCATATTTTAAAGTTACAAAGCTTATGTCTTTCAGTTGTGTCAATTTTAAGTGATTTTTTAAACAAAATTATAATATAAGGGGTAGGGGTAATGTTTCCCGTTCTGCCTTGAACCATGAATTGTGAAACCATATAAATGTTATACTGTTTGAAAGCTCTGAAATGGGCCTTTCCAAACATGTATAGTTTTATTGGGAAAAGTTGCATATTTGAAAGTTACAAAGCTTAAGCCTTTCAGTTTGTGTCAATTTTAAGTGATTTTTTGAACAATATGCACAAAACAGTTAGTCTGTTGGCCAGGTATCGAAATCATCCCCTCTAAGGCATTTTACCCACTATGATTTTCGTTAGCTAGTATTCTCAGCTGTCATAATCTGCTTATTTTCCATTTAACTGATGGTGTGTGAGAGTGTAACGACTTGTTTGTGAAGGGCTGTCACGCCCTCAGTAGTAAAATAGGAATGGGTTAGGGGTAACATATTTACCGCTAGTCGGAAACAAAAACAAAAAAGCACCATAAACAATACATTCTTAGAAAGCCCAGATAATCCCCCTTACCATTGGCATACAACTAAATGGGGATAAATCGATATTCAAACATCGATTAGATGTTATATCGGACATGAAATGTAATTGTAAAATTTGCTTAATTTCAAACCCAATAATTAAGTTCATGTTCCTCCAAACAATTTTTACAAGGTATTTATATATCATTTGAAAGAACTTAATGCAATAGAGAAGTAAAAAACATTAAAAGAGTGTATCTTCTTGAGACTTATGGGGTGCGTCGATTGTTTACCTAATATATGTATGCCGTACATCCCTCTATAATATACATTTAAGGGATAGGGGTGTGGGTAATGTTTCCTCTCCTACCAAACGCAGTGAATAAGGAAGCCACATAAATATCATATCTCTGAAACACTAACGCAGTTGTTTTTCCAACAAGATATGGCTTGATGGGGTAAACTCAAAAATTATGCAGTGACAATGCCTAAACTCAAAGTTTGTGTTACTTTACTGACATTTACTTGTTAAAAGGAACATAGAAAAATACTCTATAGGCATTAAATAGCACTAAAAAGCTAAAATGGTGTTAATAAAAGACGTTTTACTCATTTCAATAACTCAAATTAGGGAAAGAATGTTAACAGCTATAATATGTCAAAAATTATATATTCCAAACCCACAAACACTAAATTGGATGTCATAGTCGTCATGCAAAGTTGATATGACAGCAGCAACACTCAATCCCTTTAATTGTATCGCGAGAGATATATAAGCAATAAAGCACCACTTTGAAAGGATACCACACGGTTTCGACCGGTAAACAACATATACGCACGAACTTCAGTCGTGTGTATAAGGAGTGAAATGGTCAAAACCGAGCTCGAGTGGTGTACCCAACTTATAGGGTTGTTTATCGCTATATTATATCAGTATATTGAAACTTCATTACAGTATATCGTAAATACATGCACAGTCACGTGACCGTCTGGGCAAATCAGAGCTCACTATTAATAGTGTTACTTTTATACCACACGGGAACACGAGAGAATCTTTTATCGCTGAAAACCAATCACCATTAATCCACAATATAGCTTCTCCATAATAAGATAAGATGGATCGACAACACTGTACCTTCCTTACCAGAAAACAAGAGATCATAACCAATTTTTCGAAATTATTTACAACGCAGAACACTATATACTCCCAATGAGGATTACATTTTCGACTGGGTGCTAAAATTCAATAGCAAAATAATTCTGAAACTAAAACCCGAAAAGCCAAATGTCACAGAACGCATTCAAATTACGCAACTAAATAGTAAACAGAAGGCGAACAAACACTCTCTACACCAAGCAATAAGAAGGCGAGACAAACCTCAGAAAATGACGAAAAAGGCTTATATTCCCATTGACACCTCAATGTTTAAAATGCCTTGTGAGTGAATCTATCATTAGTTTCTTATCATGGATGACATTTAACCAATGTTAGACCCTGACGTCTTTGAAGCAAAGACCCTACAAACGGACGTTTTAGGGTCAATGCTTGAAGATACCATTCCCACCAGCATGATCGAATCAGAGAGACTAGATTGATCTAACTTTCGAGCTAGATCAGCCACCAGCAGCTGAGAAAAAATAAGTCAATATAATCATCAGAGTCAAGCGAGCTAGACAACGGCTTCAAACATTATTCTCCACAGAGAGGACATTCTTACACAATTCACAAAAAGCGTTCAAAAGCTTCGTTAAAGGCATTGTTCGCGATCCCAGGGACGGGCATGGCTGGTTGCGTGGCAAATGCAAAATGTTAGTCATGCTGAATCAAGGTGTAATCAAGTAATAGCTTATTTATAGATTGGGAAAATCCTAATCCTGATAGTAATGATGGAATATAAACTTTGTGAAAAGTTGAGAAAATTTGCCACGTCTTTGATTTGTATGTTTTACATTCCATGTTGTACTAGCCTGTACTATACATGAACAGTCAATACATCCGGCAAGTATTCTGTGCTGTTCTTTTTAGTTAGGTCCCCGCAATCCGAGATAAGTCTTTCTATAGTGTCAACCATTCTCTTCGATCACTGTAATCTACTCCAATAAATTCCCATTTAACTCATTTGTATGATTACAGGGAAGCCTAAGCCTATCTCTTACAATCTAAGATTTGAGATATTTGACAACAATATATATGCAATTTTCATATTTTTCATAGGCCTAAATAACACACAGAAGAAAGTCATACTCAATGTTTTGTCCAATTGAAAGTGAAATAACCGAAACAAGTAGAGGTGGCCATCTGTAAGCCAAACGAGAATTAATATTAGCAAAGATGGATATTAATTAAGCCTTTCCCATTTCCAATCCCAGTTACTCATACAACGGGGTATAAGCGAAAGCCAAGAGTATCGAATGTGTTGAAACCTAAGTGGCCCCTATTCAGTACCACGTAGCCTACAGGTACACCTTAAAGAATACTTACCAGGCCAAAATACCGAGTGTTGAATTCCTTCAAAAGTGGCAACACCTGGAAAGACACTGCGGCAACCAATTTATCACCCTGATCTCTAACTATTTACCTCTACACCCAATAAAGCACCGGGACTCAAGACAGTTGTACATCACAAACTTAAGAGAGCGATCGAAGACACTCGCTACACAGAACGCAGGATGGAAGGCTGCAAAGACGATTCTTCAAATAGGCAAAAAAGAGGCTAAAACAACACAAACATTCACAGCAACGACGACAGGTCGGGGTTTCTTCCTATACTATGGTACAAAACCAAACCAAAGGGTCTTTCAAAGGCCACCGCACTTCCCTTAAAGCCCGGCTCGAAATGGACTGGGATCATGATTAGTGCCAAGTTGGTTGGGCGTTTTGGGGCATGGCTCTGCATAATGAGTCTGTTGGTAACGGTTGCGATCGTTCGCATTATCTGCGGATCTGTTTGCTCTCAGATCACGCTCAGGCTCGGACTAATATAGATACGTACAGCCTTCGTTTCAAGGTTCGTTTCAGTCATGCCATGGCAAATACTCGAAATAAAAAATAAAGGAAAACTATCAACTAATCAAACAAGAGTTTGCTTGAATGAATTTACCGAAGTTTCAGGCCATATCAACGTTCGTTATGTGAATGATTCAGCTGCTGAACGCCATGTACATATTGGCGCCATCTAAAGTAGAATAATTATCAAAAAAGTAAAAAGCTTATATCTGGGCTTTCTAAGAATGTATTTGTTTATGGTGCTTTTTTGTTTTTGTTTCCGACTAGCGGTAAATATGTTACCCCTAACCCATTCCTATTTTACTACTGAGGGCGTGACAGCCCTTCACAAACAAGTCGTTACACTCTCACACACCATCAGTTAAATGGAAAATAAGCAGATTATGACAGCTGAGAATACTAGCTAACAGAAAATCATAGTGGGTAAAATGCCTTAGAGGGGATGATTTCGATACCTGGCCAACGGACTAACTGTTTTGTGCATATTGTTCAAAAAATCACTTAAAATTGACACAAACTGAAAGGCTTAAGCTTTGTAACTTTCAAATATGCAACTTTCTCCAATAAAACTATACATGTTTGGAAAGGCCCATTTCAGAGCTTTCAAACAGTATAACATTTATATGGTTTCATAATTCATGATTCAAGGCAGAACGGGAAACATTACCCCTACCCCTTATATTATAATTTTGTTTAAAAAATCACTTAAAATTGACACAAACTGAAAGGCATAAGCTTTGTAACTTTAAAATATGGACTTTTCCCAATAAGACTATACATGTTTGGAAAGGCCCATTTCAGAGCTTTCAAACGGTATAACATTTATATGGTTTCATAATTCATGGTTCAAGGCAGAACGGGAAACATTACCCCTACCCCTTATATTAAAATTTTGTTAAAAAAATGACTTAAAATTGACACAAACTGAAAGGTTTAAGCTTTGTAACTTAAAAATATGGACTTTTCCCAATAAAACTATACATGTTTGGAAAGGCCCATTTCAGAGCTTTCAAACAGTATAACATTTATATGGTTTCGTAATTCATGGTTCGAGGCAGAAAGGGAAACATTACCCCTACCCCATATGTTGTAATTTCGTCCTTAAAAAATCACTTAAAATTTACACAAACTGAAAGGCATAAGCTTTGTAACTTTAAAATATGAACTTTTCCCAATAAAACTATACATGTTTGGAAAGGCCCATTTCAGAGCTTTTAAACAGTATAACATTTATATGGTTTCGTAATTCATGGTTCGAGGCAGAAAGGGAAACATTACCCTACCCCATATGTTGTAATTTCATTCTTTAAAAATCACTTAAAATCGACACAAACTGAAAGGTTTAAGCTTTGTAACTTTTAAATATGCAATTTTTCCCCATAAATCTATATATTTTTAGAAAGGTCTGATGCAGCACTTTCAAAAAATGTAACATTTTTATGGTTTCATCATTCATGATTCGAAACAGAAAGGGAAACATTACCCCTACCCCTTATGTTACACACGGATATGTGGCATACCGCGTAATAAGAAAACAAGCTCATGCACCCACTAAATCTCAAGACACATACTTTTAATGTTGTTTTCCTTGTTCATTGCACTGAGTTCTTCCAAAAAATATATAAACCTTATGAAAATTGTTTGGAGGAACGGGAACTTAATTATTGGGTGTGAAATTTCGCAAATTTTACGATTTACGGCCAATGACCGATATAAAGTCTAATCGACGTTCGAATATTAATTAATCCCTATTAAGTTATATATCAATGAAAAGGCCATGATCTTGGCTTTCTAAAAATGTAACGTTTATAGTATTTTATTGTTTCTGTTTCCGTCGAGCGCTAGATACGTGACCCCTACCCCATCGTTGAAATCCAAGATGGCGGCCAAGATGGCGGCAAAGATGGCGCCAAATGAACCCCATGGGACACGATTTGATTTTGGGAACATCAAAATTCATTAAATATAGACCCTAAGGATTACAAAAATGTAGGTTAAAAAAATACATCCATGGGGTGCATGGGAACCCTACCTTCCGACCCGACTAATACGGGTATTCTACAAAACGTGACAACACTCAGTTTTTGAGATTTCTTGTCACCTTACGCAACATTTTGTTACGAAATGACAACCATAACCATTCTAATAAAGCATGAAATTGTAGTGCGTGATAGGGCGCGGGTATCGTTTTCAGTGGCACCGTAAAACAGCCACAGCCATCGTAGAAATTCCGTAATAGACAGGGCAAGCATGATTGGAACTCAGTGCTACAGCAGCTTTAATGGATTTGCAATATGTTGCACAGTAAGTACGTACGGCTGGAATTTGTCCACTGTGGTGCTGCCCTTTAATCTTTCAGAGCGTGAAGATATCAAAACTTTAACTTTTGAAAGTACTTGGATTGTTTTTATTTCATAAAATAAACATGTCTTCTCGTTCTTATCCGTGAACATTTCGAGATAGAAAGTCCTAGTCTAACCAAAACAATGATTTTTGTAGTAAATGCAATTATTGTTCACAAACTAGTCCATACTAATATTAACATATGGACACTATACATATGCAGACTTCACTGGCAATATGAATACCGCGTACTTAATGTCAGTTTCAAAGCCTATTAGAACCAGAAAGATACTTATTGTCGAATTGTAACTGGAATTGTATTCAAACTTTTGCTTGTTTTGCGATGTTCATCACTTCCACTAGCCATGGAAGAGGGAAGACATCGTAATGTTGACCCAATGACCTGAATATGAAATTTGTGTAAACAAGGTAAGGTAGAAGATGAATATCACTTTCTTTCAGTATGTCTACTTTACGATATGCTACGAACGGAATACTAACCCTCTCAAGCAATTAATGAACCGAATTTGTGTAAGTTCAACAATCTAATGAGTACATCAAATTTACAAATGATATTTAATACTGGCCAGTTGTTTTTAAAGCCTTCAAACTTAGAATGAAAACTTACTCCGCAACTGAAAGATTGATTTTGTGTGTGATTCATTAATTGTATGCTACCTTCTAATTATTGAACTTTAACCTGTTACCCCCTAGCATACGGGCCAGAGGCCTTGGAATGCAATAAATGTGCACAGTGTGTGCACCAATCAATCAGTCAATCAATACCAATCATTTCGACACAATTTTGTTCTCAGAACAAGAAATGTTAAGTTCTGGACAAGTGAAATAAAGAAAATGCGTTAAAGTTACAGCTCATACAGTTGTAACACGTCACATAACCCATACATTGATAATTAACACAAGTCTATATAGAATATGAATTGGACTCTTCCGAAAGTCAACCTATGTACGGACCACAGAAGTTTTATTTGAGTCTAGTTCTAAAACGATTTGGGATTCTTTGCTGTAATTACTCCCAATGTAAATAATTTCAAGATAAAATTGAAATTATTCATCAAAAAGAAATGTTAATTTGTAACTTTGCCAGCGATTTTTGACACTATGTAATGTGATTTTCTCTTTATTTCTTTCTGTGCATTTGAGAACCGATGAAAATTTCTCTTCCGAGTAGACAGCTGGTCCGCTCATTAAACGTGAAAATGTATGCTTGGAAAATTAAAATTGCAATACAAAAGGTTCATATATTTATAATGTACAGCCAACAAAACTAACCGTTTGGATCATAATATCGACGTTTGACCAACATCAAGTAGGTCTTAGATAACTGAAATTTAAGTTTGCAAAATTCCTCTTGTCCACGATCTTCAAATATTGCTTGATTTGTTTATTTTTGGACGTTGACCTTCATAAACGTGGTGGAATTCAGAAATGAGGTAACATCGATGACTGTCAGCAGGTTTGTTCAAAGTTAAATGTATGTATGATTATCATTGACAAATAATGTAACCTGTTTATCTCGTCATGTGATAAGTCATGTGATATGTCAGAGCTTCTTTAAAGTTTACCTTTGACGCAGTTCCGTTCGACAGAGATCCACATAGGGTGTCAAATTTATGACATTACACAGTCGAAGAGTTTCACACTAATACTACACCATGGTAATTTTTCCTCAGTATTTCGCTGTTATATGATATTATCATTGATATTTACAAACAAACTTTTCAAAGATATAGGTTAAAATAAGCAAATAAGCTTTACGCATTCTGAAACCTCAATATACATTTTTCTGATGAGTCGGCGAAAGTATGCATTTTCCAATAATTCAACATTCTAAAACTTTTCAGTCACGTGAATATTTCTTGCGAAGTGATAAGATTTTACCTGGCCTTTCTAATGCTGTAATCCTTTGAGGGCTGTGACGGAAATTCCACTTTGAATTGTAATTCAGACTACCCTCTTTAAATAAAGTATAATTATAATAATCATAAAACAGCTTCTTCAATAACCATGCTCTAAGGTGGTACATGTATAGATATATTGAAACAGTATTAACTGATTCACAAGAAGAGTCAAGTGTATTTTCACCTTTGCACAATGTTCTCCTGCAGCAGACTATACCTATGTGTGTAATCAATGAAAATGTGCATAAGACATACACATGAGTAGAAATGGTGGCAAAATACAGCCATAACAGTACAGAATTATTAGACAATATTATCTTACAGGGGCAGTCTTCAATCCCCGGTTCTCGCATTAGTTCATGTTGACATTGAGCATTTACGCGGTGTTAATCCTTAATTTACCACTGACTATTTTATCAAGTTATTCAATCGACATTCAGGGAAAGCTGAAAAATAACTGACGGCAGGAGGTCGAAGGAAATTAAACTGCGTGTAAATTGTGAAAGTTTATTTCCCTCGATCCATAAATTATAAAATGTGACACCCACAAACCAATAATAAAAATTGTGATGTTTGATTCCAAATCTACAGATAGTGGTAAAGCCGCACCACTGCTGTGTTATTTAAGGGGCAATGTCTCTAATGTACAATAAAAAATACTTGTTTATATATGAAGTACATAACCAGTATTCGCCCAAATTAATTTTGGAGGGCCTACCAGTCAGTTTTAAAGAAGCTTTTAACACCAGATGGTGTGACTGGAAGGATAGCTTTCAATTGTATCAATGTGTATTCTACAATTTGAAGATACTCATATTGCGGGAATTTTCGAAACAAAAACTCACTTTTTGCGAGTATGGTCCAAGATCATC
Source organism: Ptychodera flava (assembly GCF_041260155.1). Taxonomy (NCBI): domain Eukaryota; kingdom Metazoa; phylum Hemichordata; class Enteropneusta; family Ptychoderidae; genus Ptychodera; species Ptychodera flava. Next base: position 3,054,698 of record NC_091929.1, read on the forward strand.
CAAATTAACAAGGTAACTTTCAATTAAGGGGCATTGTTAACACTCAGCTGTATCTCAGGCTCAATTACATATGTTTATGTTGAAGCTAATATGACCAGTGTATTAAAATCACCATTTTTGAGAAATATTGAAGAAAACTGCACCAAAATCACGCCTAATTTAAAAAATCCTGGAGGGTTGAGAACATTCTAAATACAGTAACAGCCATCCTATTGCTGAATAGCGTAATGTTTTCAACATTAACACTTAGGTAGTAGATTGTTGTCTTTACAAGCTTATCTCTTTACTACGCTAAAGCCGATAATAGTCTGAAGTTGATAACTTTGGAAATAAAGTGTACATGATAATATCACCGATACATATTATTTCTCAATTTAGCACTAGCATGGCTGTTCACTTTTACATTATTTACCAGGTGTTTTGATGTGTTCATAAACATCGTTTTTCATGAAATACACCCTTTTCATTGATGGTGATAATGAATAAAACGCAACCCAGTTATTTCGTGATTTCGGACGTGCATGGATAGTCATTCGCCCTGTGAAACTATCATGGGGAGTTAGCATCAGTGAAGCTGATTAATCGTATGCACAGTGTCGTCACAAGAAATGTATATACCACTATACTCTTCCTATTCGTTTTCAAATTGATACAGTTCTATTTATAGAATTTGCATAAATTGCTGCAGCTCTATTGATATAGATTGTAAACACTGCTGTAATATTTACACGTAAATTTCAAATCATGACAATTATATCAACAAAGAGATTGTAAACTGCTGAGCTGACTTCAAAGCCTATCATTCATATATTCAGTGATTAATATTGATTGCATGCTACGCTATTCACGGTTTTGTTCAAGCAGGTAGTGTCATGGTGACACCAAAAGACAATATTTATTATCCTATTGATTACGTTAAAACGGGTGTTTATACTGTTCGCTGCTTGTTTACCATATTAACATCCAGCACTGCCTGGCTAGAATCCTGTTTATGTCGTTCATAGACTTCAACAGAAGAAACTACTGTCAGTTTTGCTATAGCGCTAGGGTGTATGACTGACAGGTGTATACGTTTCGTTCAAAGTTGTTGTGATTGCCATAATTCCAAACGAACCAGTGTAAACTGACCTTTCCCAACCAAGCCATTTGTAAAACTCACTAAACCCAACCCTCGTGATTTTCACCGACCCCCTTCAAGTATGTATGAAGGCTCTCTAACGTATCATCGTTACCATTACGCGTTTCTCTATTTCACCAACAGATTACCTTTAAAAATGTAGTGTCCCCCCTATTTCACATGATTCGTAGCTGTCACAACACCATGTGCTGATTGTTCCAAGAGGGCGCATGTGACACATTTCTAAAGTCCTATATTCGCAAAATATTGTAGAAATAAAAAATAATAGAAAATAAAGAACAAACATGCACAAAACAATGACTTGCAATTATGCAATCTCGTCTTCACGGTTTAACATATACAGAAAGCTTCGACAACTTTGTCTAGGTTTTATTGTCTTCCCTACGAATCACGAATCGAAGTCTTGTCAAGTAGCTGTATAAGTCCGAGTTTTAGACGTTGCTTGCAGAAAATGTCGACCAAGTCATGTTCTAGTACGTCCCCACTAAATGTTTGTTGCCACTATAAGCTAACCTACTGCATCTTCTCTGACATGCATTAGATCATATAAACATGGATAGAGGTCCCTTGACAAAATGAGATAACAAACATCTGCTCTGTGTCAATATCTCCCATCAAAGGTCGCAGAATATTAACCATGCCTTGGATGTCACTAGCGTTTTCGTAGGCATTATATAGGGTACTAGAACGCCGAACAGAACCTAGACTCCCGGCATGCAAATTCATGTCAATGTGCAAGAATGTTTGCAGGAGTCTGTACACGTGCGTGTATGTGTGACTATCGTTCTGTCTGTCTGTTTGTCTGTCTGTCTGTCTGTCTGTCTGTCTGTCTGTGTATGTACTAAGTGTGCGTGTATGTATGTATGTATGTATGTATGTATGTATGTATGTATGTATGTATGTATGTATGTATGTATGTATGTATGTATGTATGTATGTATGTATGTATGTATGTATGTATGTATGTATGTATGTATGTGTATGTAAGCAGTATCATCGTGTTTATCTCCTTAAGGAACATTATAGTAGAAGTCTCACAATGTCAAACAGCGATCGTATTTGTACCAGTGCCAGTAGCCGCTTTTGCCTTTATTCAAATTTGTACCCTGGGAAAAATACGGTAGTGCTGTACCATTGTAGCAGGCATAGATGTTCCATTCTATTGAAATTGTTTTTGGACAAGAGAACAGCGATGATGATGATTAATTGCTTATTCATCACTGATAGTTAATTTTCATTTAGAAGTACATAGCTAGAGCAAACCCATCGTTACAATTATTCAATTCATCGTTTCAAATAGCTCAGCCTTGACCCGGCAAAAAGATAAAACAAGTTTAAAAGACATCTGTTGATAGTGTATCGATCATGTCTGTATTCTCTCCATGAAGAATAAACGAAACAAATCTCACTGACATATGGATAAAACTATTAGCAGTGAATGAAAGCGTGTGGAGAACGTGCAGTTTATCAGAATGTTTATTAAAGAACAGAGTAGCGTTTACCGTAATGGTGTAAGACCTTCCGGGCTAATGTTGGTGATTCTATAAAGTGTAATTAGTGAGGGATGATGTATTTCAGATTGTTTGAACTGACACAGTGTGAGATCTTAACCTCTACTAAAGTTATGCTTACGTTGAAACACCCGTGGATGGCGTCAGCTCTCTACAGAATGTTGACCGGCGAAATGCTTGTATAATATGACCCCAACGAGTCTACAGCTTTGGTCATCGACAGCTTCAGCTGTTGAACCACATAGTATTTAGCTTTTCAGTTTGCCTTGTATATAATTTGCATTTCTATTCTAACTATATTTCTGTCTGAAAATAAACTTTAATAACAAGAATCGTAAACTTATTCGTTGGTTTTCATGTTTCACATGGGACATTTGATCATGTGCTATAAATTCTACGTATCACATGAGATTTAAAACAATTTCAATGCTGAATCGACGCATGCAAAGTAAATGACCGTCCAGGTTTTAACAGTTTTCCAATATGGATTTAACTATGCCGTCCTATCCTTCATTCCTTTGTATTTCCGTCATTGTGGATATGGTCCCTTGACGCAGCAAAGCCACAACAGGCTGTTCCAAAATAAGACCGATGGAGCAATACATCAAATCATTATTTGTATGGCATATACCTGAACACGTTCTTTCATGACGGTGGATTATGACAGCTTTAAGCAAATCCACATTGTACAATAGTTGCCGTACATTGCAGATAACACGACAGAGAAAGCCCTTCTTCTTTCATCGGTTTCAACAATGAACTTTGATATTACAATGCGCTATTATCGATTAACGATAAAGTGATCTGATATATTAACTCAGAAGGGTGTCTGGCCGACAATACAAGACTAGCGTACATATAAATGCTATTTTTATTTTCCCGAAGTTTTATCAATATGAGATACCTATGTACACTCCAGCTTACGGTCGATTTTCTCATTTACTTACGGAGAATTTTGCATACATTTCTGCTAGTTGTCACTGTCTATCCTATGCCACAGGAACGATATCAACGCATGCCTTTCATCAATAGTGGTCAAATCAAACCTTTGCTAAGCTCTATAATTATATTGTCATTAAACTCCTACAAATAGATTTTGGCATTATCATCAGCATGATCGCTGCAGCGTCCACTGTGTACTTGGTATTTAGGTTAATGTTACAGATTTGCATCGACACTTTTTGGATCTTGTAGTTAATTGCACTTTTTGATGAATCGTTCCTACGTCATATTTATCGTTAGTGTCTTTTTTTTTAAATATGTAAATTAGGCTTGCTGACACGATGTGCACATTCAGTTTAGTTTCTTCCAAACATTGCTCACAGATATATTCTAATAATACACCACACAGCAATTTACGGCTGTCCATAGCGTGTTTGTTCCATAGCTGAGAACCATCCAGGCATCATGTTTGAGCAACCACCGATGGAAAGCAGTCTGCGTCATTGCCACAAACATGTCTGTTATGTCAGAGAAAATGGAACACAGTATAGCCCTTGGTACAAAGAACTCAAAATCCAATGAATCAGTGTGGCACGTCCGGTGAAGTCTAAGATAATTTAAACAAATCTCGAGAACATCATGTTTTTTTGCATAACCTTGGTCGAAGTCCACAGAGCTTGATTATTTGCAGTACTGTTTGAACTTGACGGAAGTAAAAAGCAATTGTTTAATTTTGCGACAGAATCCTGCACCTAAATTCTTTCAAGTTACCTCACAAGAAAATACACTATTACTTTCCCCATTACTCGGTATACACAAAAACCTATTCCAATATCATAACTTGTCGAGAAATACCACACCCTGCGAGCTCTAATTTACTGTTCCACTGAAAAAAAACCCAGCAAAAACATTCATACATCCTGACACGGATAATATGTGAGATTGCAATGACAAAACTGACAGATATATACGTTTAGCTCACTTAGTGTCTCCATGTCGTAGCTGTGAACACTACATCGATGACATTTGATTGTTCATCAAAGATGGTCCAAGACGAATTTGCCTTCTAATTATGACATCGATTACGTAAAAGCATCTCAATCGCATTGATTTAAGCCGATCAAGCCGCTCATGTGTAGACACAAAACAACCACAGCGCTGCATGCCTGATTAGTTTCCAAGGTTATATCAGAGAGGAATGAAAATAATTCGATAACAAGCTTATGATACCACTGTCAGCTTGGTCTGAAATCTAGCTGCACTGTACAATTTTATTTTTAAGTGAGCAAAAGAAATCACGTAGAGGTAATAAATGCGATAGGCATCTGTAATATTCAAGCATCCCACATTTGTTGTACTGAAATGAAGACTTGATTTCAAAAGAATGCATGCAATTTGTCCATGGCTATGCGTCTTATTTAGTGATTTAATTTTCCTGAACTAAGACCGAATGCTTAATTTTCATGGCTTATGTTTAAACATTTGTTTTATCTTAGTTTGAAAATAAAATTTCAGGCTAGGGAAAAAGGTAACACTGTTAATAGGTTCATGTTACTTAGCTATCATACTTACAAAGCACGGATAATGAATTTTCATATTCCGCATTTCCATGGACGTTTGAAAGAGATGAAGACTGATTTACAGTAAACCAGAAAGTTTGCAGTTCTAAAGTTTGGTTTCCATTTTGCAGCTCATTACTGCATTCTGCGCTATAATGGTCCAGTATCCATTTTATGGATCAAAATACGTTTTGGAATTGAAATATTTGTGACGTTAAATGATATTTGTCATTTTCCAGATGTGCTTTCTATACTTTCAAGCCACTCCATTACTGTCGTGTTTCACTGCCGAAATCGCAAAATATTGGCCATGAGATATACGTGCAAAGTCAATCATTCATGAAGAAGCGAATCACATATGTAGTAAGAGAACTAGCCAAGTTGTGATTCTCTTGCCCTTGGATTATCAACCTATCACTTTCACCCCGTGATTTTTCATGAACCTGAGATTTAATTTCGAAGTCTCATATGTCGATCTATCTTAAATGGATCATTCGCTGAAATATGATTGGCAATGTTTTAAAAAGGGAATCTGTTCTATTAGACCACTAAATGTTTTCTATTATAAAATAATGCTAAAGTCCTAACCAGTAAATTGTAACTTTATTACCATAGAATATCTATTGGTATTTTAAAAGTCATTCATATGTAAATTTCGCGTGTTGCTGACGCATTCATTACACTTTGAACCCAAACTTTAGATAATGACAAATATCCACGATGTCATAAGAAGTCATCAACAAACATGTAACGGACTATGTTCCGCTAGTCAGTCAATAATCTGTTGAGAATATTATCATTTGTTAGACAGTGATGGTGATTACTACCAAAAATACATGAAATACGTCATTTTCCCGATGCTAGGCAAACAAGGAATACACATTCCCTATAATGGTCTTTTTTGTTTCAATTTTGTAAATTGAACGTTTCTGATGTACGTTTCTGCATTTTGAAATAACACTAGCGATTATGAGGAAAATCGTCGAAAATATTGACGTAATTTTTACTGCTGATGATGTCACTGAAAACTTAAAACAAATATTGATCTGGTCGAACAGCAGGAACCTCTGTGACAGTATGCCAGTTGGAATCGTTGACAAAACTCTGTGTATCGCCCACTGTGACCAAAACATGACAAGAGAGGATTGCCATCTCAAATGATATGACATGTGAGTCTTTTCGTGAATTAACTGCAGACCATGCTGACTTTTCTGACATCAGCAAAGCGCTAGAGCATACCTCAAACATGATAATGTTATCATTATCGGTGACGTCCAGTGTTCAAGATCGTCATCAGTCTCTTCAAAATCCGACAAGGGCTCTTAACATTGTGATAGGCAAACTGATGTTTTCCGAATATTTTAACCAAGGAATCATTCCTGCACATGACGCAAAAGAATTTCTTTATATCAATCAAGGGTCTATTGCCCTTCAAAATCAGATGAAAATACGATGTGTAGATCTTTCCTTCAAGCAGCAGTCGGCTACCCAGTTCTTGTAGAAGTGATTGCTGACATTCACAATTCAAAGGATGTTTAGTCCTTTGTTTTCATGTTCATTTGAAAGTTGAGTACAAATAATCAATTTATCAAAAGATAAAAGCTACCTCTATAAGAAAATCGAAAGCAGGACATATTACGTATCAACAGTCAGCCGGTCAGTCAGTCGGACAGACAGACAGCCAGCCATATAGACAGATAAATATATAATTACACAGAAGACGAGGCAGATGTTTTGACAGATCGCGATATTTAGACATCAATAAAAGAAGTTGTTTCAGATGAGACAGATGAAGACTATCGTTTGCATTCAAACCATGCTGGGTCTGTGCTATGACAGGAAACTAATATAGCAAAAATGTGGGTTGAAATTACATTCCCGATTAAAGACTAAATATTTTGTCCGTTGACCTTCACCTTAGCACTGATGTTGTGATAAACAGCAGGACATGCGTGTTTTATTATACGCCGTTCAGTCAAGATGAGAAACAGCCATTGATGTCACCGACTTAATCAAAATCGCCTAAAAAATCCCTGGGTACCATATCAATGACACTCGGCAACCAATGTCGTCTGTAGTCTGCCAATGAGGCACGAGTGAATTGTTGAATGAAACGACATCCTCAATATGGATCCATCGACATAAAAACAATTGACATGTTCAGAAACAATTATACAATCGGTCTCATTATTGTCATAGGTTGATTATCTCAGACATTAAAGATTGCAAGACATCATGCGAACATACAGATTAAGTATATGAAGGGATTTCTTCGATAGAAATTTTAAAATTTTTGTTGCATTACAGATCGTCCCTATGGAACTAATTCCAAGGTCAAAAATAAAACACTAGGGGCGAACTGACAATTTGCCAACTAAACGCATGCCAAGCCAAACTTTAGATGAAAGAGACAGCAAGCTTTCAATCGATGTTTTGGCGTAAGCAGTAAATCTTTCAAATAAACGCAATTTATAAAAAAATTCAATATGACTTTCCATGACTTTACCATGGGAAGGCTGTTCTATACAGACTTCTATGTCTTGTTTCTATGGTAACATCATAAATGCAATGCGCACTTCCTGCATGAGACATCGAATTTGTTTCCCGGGAAAGAATTGGTTTAGCGCAGAAAGTATTTACCTCCGTACAATAGTTGCTGCAACAGTTGATGAAATAGCTAGACCGAAAAGAATCCAAGAAACATTAACGGGTAAGAATAGCGAGACGAAGTCAAGGATTATCCTATTTTTCTTAAAGCGGAACCCTTGGGGGAAATAGATTTCATCAAATAATTTAATTGGATGAGATGATCTCAAATGAAATGTAAAACAAAATCCGTTAAGCGCATTAGACGAAGTAATCAACCTAAAACAAATGTAACGAGAAATCAAATCAGTTTTCGTCAACTCTGATACAATGTCTCTTCGTACATACTGTGCTGACTCATATGATGTATTCAGTGTTTACATGCAATGTTTCCTTGTAATATTTAATGCTTGCTCATATTTTTTTGGTTCTATAAAATTCAACGACGTGTAAACGTGTTGCCAGTCTGTGTATAGTTTTTATGAAATCACAGACAGCAGAGCGGAAGATATCCCTGTTAAATTCAGAACTGTTTGAGGTTTGGAGTGTTGCCGAATTTAAGCCTCTGAGATTAGGGAACGGAAGTGAGTGGGCGTTACGGGTATCCGTTCAATCAGAATTTTAACTTCAACTGAAAATCCTAGAAACAAACACAATTAAGGAAAAAACTACGTTCGAATTTCTAGACGGAGATTGCCTTCAGTAAATTTTGTAGCAAACGCACTGGCAGTTATAAACCGGTCTGTGTGTTTGGTCCACGATGATAGTGGTTTTGTTTTAATCAGTGTTCAATGCAATATCGTCAGATATCTCAGAGTCCTAACAACCTTAGCTTTCGAATTAGTTATTAAAACGATATTTTTACATGCCATTGTACACGACCACAGTTGAACATTGTATAACTCATTATACTGAATAGAACGTCATCGTGTGAAACAAAGAGTATTGTATCAATCATTACATTACACAGATGAAAAAATATCGTAAACTCTCTCTTACGAGTGAAAAACCATCCAAAGCTACTGTTGGATTGCATATTTCATGATTTTTTGCCACAATATTCACAAATAACCATATATATACCGACTGAGTTGATATATTTCAGAGTCCTTTAATCCTAAGCACAGAATCATAACTTTATTATTTCTGGATTAGATAAATAAAAACAAATTTAATGTGACATTTCAACTGTGCACTATCAGTTTGACGAAACTGTTACCTGCTACATAAGTGCATGAGCACACTTACAAAATCATACCGAAGGACGCCAATTGACTCGCTTTTGACAGTATTTTCAAAGCGAACTCATTGGATGAAAATGGCGAGAAAAGGTCAAGTAGCTGAACGATGGGGCATAAGAAAGTTGATAAAGAAATGACGAGTCCTTGTTGAGAATTTGTGGTCTGTTTCGTGTGCTGATCTCAACTTGGATATATTTGGATTATGCAGACACATGTTTAAATATCTCCATAGTATTTTCATTTCAAGGAACCTGGTTAAATATATGATAAATGATTCGATGACGTACATTTTTTTTCGACAGGATTTTTTTCAAAACAGAGAAAAAGGAGAAGAAAGAACCATTAATGACAATCACCAAACGAAGATTTTTATCAAATTTGCAAATGTGAAGCCAATAAAACTTTCAATTTTTTTACTTTGTAGCTGGCAAAATATTTGCTCACCATAAAGTTCTAATATTCACTTATTGTTCTCTTTCCACTGTGAATGCATTGAAATCTTGTTGATAAGATTTTACACCATTTCTTTAAACCTTTCTTCTCCTCTAACAGCTTATTGTGAAGGTCAACTTTTACTTACATCGTCTCGTGATGGTGTTGTGTTTAAATTTTTTATATGAATTCTGCATGAAACTGGTGAATAGGTACACGTTTTTGTAAGCTGTAAAATGTTCCAATGTTTTTCACTTCATCATACCAAACGAGAAACTCAATGAGTTTGATTAATTTATATGTTACTAAGTCAAATGATGTGATACAGATCTTGTGAAATGTAGTTTGATGTTACATATAGATGAAAGGCCTTTGTTACTTTTATACAAGCGATTTATGATGAACTTTATTCTTTGGATGAGACGTTCCATGGATACGTGTAATGCACGATTCAGTTAAAAGAAATTATATCGCGACAGTCAATGAAAAATACGTGATATCGATGATGATGATTATGATAATGATGATGATGATGGTGATGGTTAGCAGTGTCAATCATTCAATCTATTTGTCTCATATTTTAAGTTTCTCCGTCTGTTCAACATTGCATTTCTATCACAAATTTATTTTCATTCAGTTTATGTAAATGCTAGTGATACCGAGGAGCGTCTACGGGATGATTTATTCAGTAACTACAATGCCAAGGTGAGACCTGCAGAACATCCCGGCGATGCTGTGACCATTGACATTGTGCTGGCCATTACACAGATACTTGATGTGGTAGGTACATTCAGTTTTGCGCCGCGAGGACAGATATTTGACTCTTTTACAATCTGTTTTGGTCTATCATTTGTGGGGGCTCATTTTGAAGTTCGTGGAGTAGCTAAAGTATTACAGGTTTATTTATGTGAAAATCAAAAAATTCATTTTTATCCATTGAGTTAACACAAGATTGACGGCCATTTTGAATTTTAAGTGTCGGTAATTATTATGTACTTTGTTTCTGTAGTAGCATATTTTGCATGGTGACCCAATATTGTGCATGGTGACCCCAGACTTTTATTCCTGGTTTCTCTAGTAGCATATTTTGCATGAACACAATTGGAACTAATTTGGGATAATTGGATGGTGAAGTAATGTCGATATAATCTGCAAATGTAACTTTTCTTTTTAAGTTATACTCTTGCTTCTATGAGTAATTTGTAATATCGCACCATTCAGCTATGGGGCACCTAAAACTTTTGAGAAATTTGAAAATATAAAGATCCAACTATCCCAAATTAGTTCCAATCGTGTTCATGGTGACCCCAGACTTTTATTCCTGGTTTCGCAATAGAATAATTTTAAGTTTCCTTACGGGAAGTTCCAGTGAAAGTTTATGTCTTTCAATATCGAGGCGCATTCTACCTTAATACGATTTTGATTCTCCTTTGAGCGAGCATAAATAATAATACAACAGCAAAAACACGCTCTGTTTATGAAAAACATTGAAAGAAGATTAGCTAGAACTGGCGAATTATTATGTTATTTCACTACGTAATTTACCGCTACTAAGTTACAGCAAGTTTCTTGTCTAAGCTACAGTCATTGAATCTGCTTGGCAGGCAATGTTGACAAACCGTTTCGGAGCAAAAATCATATGTAATAATGTGCAAACTTCCTGTGTTAGTCGTAACACTGGCCGATATGTTTCCAATATTGATATATGTAGCTTTAACAGGAAAATATTGTTACAGGATGGTTGGGTTGACAATGAATCATCCATCCAACTACGACTTCATGTAGAACTACTAGAAGTAACATTTTGGGAACAGTATAATGTTAGAGACAAACAAAAGCACACACAATGGACTATGTTTCGACTGGTCGACGACCTGTAGTTCTAAATGAAGTCGCAGTTGGTTTGAAGATGTTCAACCATCTTATGACAAAGTTGATCTGTCTACTAGGCTCTTAGCATCTAAAATGGAAAGATATCCGTTTCGTCTGGTTAGTCTAAATATCCGTAGCCATGACTCTACGGGGTAATACCATGACGCGTGTTGTATGAGGAATGTCACAGGGTTTATAGAAGGTACCGGGGTGTCTACACTTGTTTAATGATGGGAAAGTTGCTCTCTGGAGAGTTCAACCCAGACCTAGATAGGACAACTTCCCCTACTGCAAAGTCACAATAACGTACGGTATTGTGGCCGGTGAGCTGCGGTCTTATTAGCACATCTGATATTACCTTTGACTCAAGTTAAGGGGCGTAGCCCTGACTTATTCACACCTATACTACGCTGTGTAATGAAAGCAATATTCGTTCTCCAGGGTTTTCATAATCCTAAACCGATGTAGTAAAGCTTCTTAATTGATTCCATCCTGGAGTCCGTTGTTCGCGACGCAAAAAGAGATTCTAATTTACATCCTTATCGAATTAGAAATTATATACCTTTGCTTTGCTACAAACGCAAAATGATCTCTTCAAGATAAATGACCATTAAAAGACACATGTAACGGATACTAATTTGAATCTCTAATCTGTTATGTGTAAATGACAGGAAATTAGTCTTGACTTTTATGCAATCTGTGCATTTGCAGGATGAAAAGTCTCAAGTAATGAAAGCGAGTCTGTGGATCTATCAGGTTAGTACATGATCTGACATTTTCAAATAAAAATACAGGAAATGATTAAAAATATCATTTACAGCTTCTTCTAGGAACGTGAGAAGTGTTATAAAACGAATATTTGAACTTGACACCGTTAGAGACCACATTCACAGTTATCTTCATGTTTCTATCATTATTCTCCATGCCGTGTCTTTATAGATCTGGAATGATTATCGACTTCAATGGAATCCAGCAAATTACAGTGGAATTTTCAATATCCCCGTAATCGCAAAGGAGATCTGGTTCCCAGACACTGCACTTTATCAAAGGCAAGTTTTTCATTATAAACACGTCAAACTCTACAGTGTTACAATATCTCCAAACGTATCAACATCAACACTCTCATTGTTGTACGTGTTTTACAATCATGTGTCATTGCAATGTGTATCTGATACAAGGGATACGGTTCATATTTTAGACACTTTGTTATCATTTACCACCATATTGAATACAAGCAAGGGATCTGCCCCGATCTAAAGCATGCATGAAATTTTTAATGAGGGGGCGGTTACTCGGAAGAGTGATTTTTATCGGGACTCAAATACACAGAAAAGACTACGGAGGAGATCACATTACACAGTGAGAAAAAAATCGGGAAAACATTACAAAGGAACGTTTTCTTGATAAATATTTTCAATTTTACCTTGAAATTATTTACATCGGGAGCACACTTCCAATAACGGATTAAAAGATTCAAACCCCTTTTAGAATGATAATTTAAAACTACTCATAGGGTGACGTTCGGAATAGTGCAATCCACATTCTGTATAGAACATGTTCTATACTGATGAATTCTATTTCAAAATTCAAATATATATATCTCACCTTAAAGAGGGTTGAAAGGAATAGAACCATGAATATGGCATACAGTGATGGGGGACTTTATTTCGTATATGGACACAAATGATATAAAGACGGCAACATTTTCAAACTAGACTCCATGGCAACAGTATAGAATATTATCATAGAAACAAACTAAATAGCCTCGTTTGTTTGACATTACTTATATGTCCAATTCAGGAAATATAATTACAGTGTGTTGTACAAAGCGTTCATCAAACTAATAAATACACTCTACGGTGCACACTCGCGGACTTTGTCAACTTAAGCAATTCATAGACCATAGCTAGACTATGGTTATACATGTCCTTTTAGAAGAGCGTTCAATCCAATTTTATATTAATAGGACCATCACGTGAAGGATTGACCGTGGAAGACTGGTCGATTTCAAACGATGAAATGAGATGATCAGGGGGCCTACTGAAGATCAAACACTACACGATTTAATAGAAAAACCTTCCATAAAAATATACAAAAAGACATCAAAAAGACAGTGCGTTTTATATTCACAACGGCGAAATCAGAAAAATAAACAAGCTTCATTGATCTGTATAAATTCCACCACAATGTATTAGATATAGTGCACTTCGTTACTGTGCGTTACTGTTTGCTTAGCAAAAGCGAATAAATCCGCCAGATCACAGAACGCCTGGATGTGAAAATAGTCACACGTTCCCATTTAAAAAGACATGATCGAATAACTAAAATCAATTTGAGAATATCATCTTATTCCATATCCGGCTTACGTCAAAGCAATTATGTTAGAGGGTAAATGTTAAAGTGATTACGTCATTTACTCACACGCAGTCCATAACAGGTGTGATAGAATGAATATAGAATGTTTTTGACGATGTTGTAATCGATGAAATTAGTACATGCAGTGTACGTTGTTTAAGTCGTGCGTTACAGGACGGGGGGTTGGTTCTATGCAGTCATGAAGAGGTCATTTAAACACCCATCCAACAACCACCCGCTACGGAACTTTATAAGTAATTTTAATGCTCATGAATGCATGCAGGGATACTGTTATCAGACACATGAAATTTACTGTACACAGTTCAAATATAATCTCCATGTTGTATGTAGCAATCACTGTTATTTCTATTACAGTGCAAACGAAGAGCATCCTAATTTCCCACAAGTCATTGCGATCACTACCACCGGTATCGTCCATAGCGACGGCACGGTCACCATGTGTACGGCCCACATCTACGAGATCCCGTGTGTGATGGCCATTGCCGACTTTCCCTTCGATGTTCAGTCATGTCCGATTTATTTCGGAACGTGGGTTCATCATAAAGAAGATCTGGACTTTGGTTCATCGTTTGATGGCATTAAAAAAGAAGGTTACATAGCCAACACGGAATGGGATATTATTTCGTCTTCCTATCAGCGATTGGAGGGCGATTTTCTAACTTTTACCGGCAGATACGCCTACCTAGAATTTACATTGACAATCGAACGAAAACCGTTGTACTACATCATGAATTTGAATTTGCCGTGTGCGTTATTCTCGGTTTTGACAGTTTTAGTCTTTTACCTACCTCCAGACTCAGCTGATAAACTCCCTCTTGCGGTCTCCATTCTACTTACACTGTTTGTGTTCAACCTCTTGGTGGCGGACATCATGCCAGAGACGTCAGACGCGATGCCGGTGCTTTCTGTGTACCTGATGGTCAACATGGCATCTGTAGTGCTGGCCGTAATCTTTGCTGCCATGGTTATGAAAACATACAACCAAACAGGCGAAGTGCACGGCTGGATGCGCACAGTTTTCATCGAATTTCTCCCCAAATACTTATTTTTTAACTCCAACGATAAGAGTTCCACCAAAGGTATGAATTCGAAAGCGAAAGCAGACAGCTACAACTTCAATAACTTCCGTGGACTAACGCCCTCACCACTTCCACGACTCAGGCATATACATCACAGAGGCCAGGGTCAGGAATTCAAAGAATGCGAGATTCCAATGGTTAGTTTTGAAACCGACAACGTGTACAGTTCGAGGTCAGGTGCAGAAAATAACCAAGAAGATTTTATGCCCTCACAAATTCTGAAGAGGTTAGACATTATCATCGAAGAACTACGACACCGAACGGAAAAGTCTTCGACAGAGCAGGTGATATTGCATTCCGTTCTCTCTCTATGTCATTAATTGTCTTCAAAGTAATGACAGGTCTCCGTTTTAACTCGCAACAAACAATGACTATTTTACCAACTAGTTCAATAAAAAAAACATTATTAAGGTAGTATTCGCCTCGAAAGTGAAAGACTGAAACCTTTTATGAAACTTTGCTCAAGGAATCTTTCAGCAATTCTCTTTCAAAATCAAGAATAAAATCGGGGGTCACCATGCAAATTTTGCTACTCAAACAAATTACCCGATATTTGATTTTCAAAATGGCCGCCGTCTCTGTGTTAACACTTTTGAAAAATAAAAAAAAAATCAATTTTCGAAAAACTAAGACGGTAAAATTTTTTTCTTATCCCAAGGGCTTTAAAATGAGCCCCACATGTGGTAGATCGGAAAAGAATTGTAAAAGTTTGATAGTCCAAATGTCTGTCCTCAAGGTGCGTTTAACCTTAAAGATCATACCACTTTACGGATTTATAGAAACCAAAGTACGTTTAGAGTGGTATATCTTATCAGAAATGTTTCCAATTATCGTGTAGGAGTGGAGAGATTCTTTGATCGGATTTGAATGTTAATGTAGCCAGCAGTCTCAAAACATATCAATAATAGAACAGCCAATTATTCCAGCTCTACAATAATGATAATAAAATGTAGAATCTCATTTATTTGTTTTCAAAAATTAAACTTGAATACTTCACAAAATAATACATCCGAAAATATCATTCTTCATGAAATTGAAAGCCTAACTACGTCATGATGACGTCGTTGTTCCACTCAGTTCGTAAACATACATTGCGATGCTTTTATTTCATGTTGCCTATTGTAATACACGGTTAGAGACATTACATCCCTTCGTCCAATCAAATACTACTTTGCAAACTAAAATCAAATTTACTTGGGAGTTACTCAAACAGTGTGTGTGTGGGGGGATGGGGTGGGGGTGGGTAATCAAATTCTAAATATTATTCGTTCCATGGTTGATGAAATTCACATTTATAAGTTGATTTTTGTATTTGCAGGATGAAGATTGGAAAATCGTTGGAAGTGTGCTAAACAGACTTTTATTGATTGTGTTCTTTGTGTTATTTTTATCGTGGACAATATGGCTTTTCATAAACTGACTTGAAAGTACAGTATTTGTGCTAATTAAACCATGCTGCAAACGTGATATGTTTGTGCTCAACGTCATTTCAAGCTACCAAACCAATTGATGTTAGCACACTAGAATGTGTTTCTTCGTAAACGAATTGAACAGATACGTGTTTGGAGCAGTATTGCTGTGGATTAAGTTATCAAGCAAGAAGTATACCCGTCATGGCAGCTGCAACAAAGTGATCCGCGAAGGTGGGGGCTGCTTCAAAGAAAACCGAGTGACGGAGATTACAATAAGAGGCATCATCAAAGTTCTAGTATTAAAACTTTTTTGACATTTGTTAAATATGCGATTCCCATAACGCTGTGTTTTAACAGCTCCTCAATTTGATCAATAATAGTTGTCGAGCTTACTAGATGGAGAGAAGAACGCTGGATAGTTTAGAACTAATTGGAGTACTTTTGTCGGAGAACACAGGCATAGTGATGAGAACACAGGCATAGTGATGGTATGATGTGTGATACAATTGTATACTTCTTTTGCATAATAATTGCAATGACATGAACCACCTCTGCATTCAGATTATAGAATGCTATCAAGCGTCAAAAGATCACATTTTGTATTTAATGTAAAGTGTTGGATGCTGAGTTACTGAACAGTGCGAAAACAATATTTAGCCAGAGTGTGTACATGACGCATGTTTCATAAATTACCTTAATTTTCACCTAAATGCTTGAAGCAACAGCTTTAAATGTTTGAGTGTGTATATGTCTCTGTTTTTGTTTTTCCCCGCGCACACGCGAAAGTAGCGTTTAACATAAAGTACCTAGGTAAGAGGAATATAAAAAAAAACATCAAAAAGTGTTCAATATAGATTGCATACAAAAATAAACTGACAGAGAGGCATTTTTGATGCAAAGAAGTGCTAGACAAGCAGAAATACTCAAAGAAAAATAGCAAATGGTACACCGTATGCAAGTCTGCGCATCAATGGTAAGCTCTCTCTCTCTCTCTCTCTCTCTCTCTCTCTCTCTCTCTCTCTCTCTCTCTCTCTCTCTCTCTCTCTCTCTCTCTCTCTCATAACTTTTACGCATCACAGTAATTATCTCAAGGTCTACTGCTTTGCAATTATTTATGTCGCATGATATACTCTTTCTCGTGAAGACATGAGCAATCTGTTTACCTTGAAATCAGTGACTATTCCCGTAAAATAAAGGTTTTTCCTTGATATGAGTGCCAAGTACGCATAGGATGCAGATGTAATGTCTGTCGCCTATTTTTACGCTTTGTGAACAAGTCAAACAATTCAAATTTATACGAGTTGAAGTAAATTTTGTTGAATTTGTTAATATTATTTTGTTGTGCTATATGTATTATTTTGGAATGAGCAATGCATTGTTTAGCTTAGCAATAAAGTCTCAAACTAGTTTAAAGTTTGGAATGATATTCTATTTTTTACGAAAGCAATTGTCACTGCTGGTATATGTGTACAAACTGTATGTTGACAATACTATCATTGCAAACGAAGAATTTCCCGACATCCTCCACTTCTTCCGTTGCCCTAAAGGGTTAAAATATTGACCTACTTCTGCTGCTGCCTATTTCTTTGTGTAGGGTGTCATCAGTATCATCATCGGTGTATATCTCATACTTTGATATGTCACTCGCACTGTTTTAACAATTCCTCAACTATGTTAATAAATTGTCCCCTTGCTTCTTTTTCTTTCCCGTTCAAGTTTCCTCCGTAAATCACACATGCACATGCAATCGCTTATTTCTCTCTTTTGTTTCCTTTAACATTAGATTCTGGCAATATTTACGGAATTCTGTACTAAATTGCCCATGGTGATTTCTTTAAGGCAACATTCTGCATTTTCACATGACTTTTTTTCCTGAGATATTCTGAATTTTGAATACCGTCACATCATCAAAATACCAGGATGTACGGCCATGTAGCTGTACGGGCACAATATTATCAGTAACATGGTGAAGTCTCGTAGGATGTCACGTTGTGATGAAAGGAAATAGGAAATGCAATTTATCAATACTGTACATTATAGGTACATAGGTATGGATCTCAGCCATGTCGTCGGAGGGAGAGCAAATGCCATGTGATAAATTAGATGGAAAGGTAAGTTCTACTTTGTAAGAGATGGTGACTGCATTGCAACTGGTAGGGAAAGTCTCTCATATGTAATGGAAAGATGACAAACTACGGAAATTCGGCGACTCTCAGGTTATTGAAGTATTGCATAGGCAGTATGTAACAGTGTCCTTTGATTCTGATGTAAATGCCCGAAGTCCATGGAGGGTGTGGTCTGCAAATGGGTTTTCTAGTCATTATCAATTTGGGCTTGTGAGGACAATCTTTGGCTGGATGAGGTGCCTTTGATTTTCTTATAAACAGACATGGACGGCAATGTGATGCTAATTAAAAATTCTATGACGCTATGGGCCCCTGACGGATACACTCAAAACACACTTATCCAGTTTGACTCCTGTTAAGGTAGTATGCACCTCGAAAGTGAAAGACTTAAACTTTTGTCTAACTTTCCTCAAGGGATCTTTCAATCATTCTCTTTCAAAATCAAGAATAAAAATAGGGGGTCGCCGTGCAAAGTTTTGTAATAGAGAAACAAATTACCCAAGATTTACCGATATTAGAAATTCAAAATGGCCGCCATCCCTGTGTTAACTCTATGGAGAAAAATAAAAATTTTCGAATTTCGAAAAACTAAGCCGGTGAAAAGTTTTCTTTCACAAGAGCTTTAAAATGAATCCCCACAAGTTGTATATCAGAAGAGAATTGTAAAAGTTTGAGAGTCCAAATGTCTGTCCCCGAGGTACGTTCTATCTTAAGTTTAATTCTCGACGAAACTGCGTACACATGCAGACTCAGTACAGAGAGAAGTATACGGAATACGGTTCTGAATAAAGAAAAGAAAATTGCATAGCTGATAAATTTGTGCGTAAATGAAGAAATTACATCGGCATCATTTTACAAGTGGTATATCCACAAACTGATGATGTCAAATTGCCGTACACAATACACAGTGCCATAATTACAAGGCGTCTTTGATTTGACGTCATCAGTTTGTGGCTATACCACTTGTAAAATGATGCCAAAACTAATTTGTTGCGTCAGCTTCATCAATAAAATTCTCTACTGGATTTGAAAATTGCTATCTACCATAATGTAGTTTCCCGACGGCCATATTGTAAGTACATAAATGCCACTGTGGCGTCATCGCTCAGAACAAGCAACAATGTCCGTTGACCTGTATAATTGACGAAGGAAAGTTTTGATATACAGAAAAAGAACGATTACCTCGGACTGTGACATTTCAGGGGACGATAGTCAGTTGTGCAAGAACACAAAAAAAATCTAAAATCTGGATACCGTACACTGTGTACAACAGAGACGACTGTACACACGGTTTTACCGAGCTGAACTGAACTGCCTAAATTCAGACTCGGCTAAATAAACGAAAGACTAATTTGAATATTCAGCCCAATACCTGCACAAACGCCTGATGCACTGTAGAGAATGCACATCTGTCCTACACTTAGAACTTGAGCAAAGGACCTTCCAGGCATATCAGCTTGATTTATGTGATCCTTTCTTTGTTTGCGCTGCCCTGTCTGATAATCTGCACAGTATCTTGTTTGGCTGGTCGCTTTCTGCACTTTGATGTGTCGACATCTGGCTTTAACTGTTAAAAATTAGTATAGGTAATTGTACGGGTTCGAGTGGGTTTACAATTCTAAACCTCACGGCTTTAGCTGGCATGTTGTAAACCGGACGAGGCCGAAGGCCGAGTGCGGTTTAGAATTAAAGCCGTGAGGTTTAGAATTGTAAACACACGAGAACCTGTACAATTACCTACTTATACCACGAAAAAAGAGAAAATTTGAAAAATATTATGACCTAGTTGTGCGGTGCTATCAGACTGATCATTTTGCATTGCTCCTTAAACACCTGGTGTCATTAGGGATTGAGATTCTGACACAATAGATAGTTTAATACAGCTTTCTCATTGGCTAACAAAGTAACTGCACTGATCCAGGTGCATATCAATTTGCCACGTGGTATGATGCATGTGCATGTCACTGTGCATCGGCCACGCCACCAGTATGGACCTATACTTGTATATCTCCGACACAATGTAATCAAGCGAAGTGGAACGGTTTTGCTCGCAGTTTGATAACGCTATACCACTGGATGACAGAGAGGATTTTACCTAACGGCAAACATGAAAGTGAAAGATTTCCTGCTGCCGTGAACAGTGCACAATGGACTGAAATACAAGGCTCTCGCGTACTTCAAAATACACGCAAGTCTACCGGATCAGGCGTGTCAGTGTCGGATGCATGGGGACGTACCTAAAGCGAGAAACTTAAAACAACTCCAGTTAAAAGCAGCGAAATATTCATTTATGAATGTGTGGAATATCTGGATATCATACCGGCCATTCGGGTACGTAAGTTTCAATTATTTTCTTACATTTTCCCGGCGTGACCGTTCTCGTTATTGTTTCTTCCATAGTGTTTTTGAAAGGCCAGTTTAATATGACATGATAATATTTGAAACGTTTGATGAAGTAGGTCTACCCCGTGTGGGATTCCATTACTTTCCGCTCAAATATCATTCCTTTTCGACAGCAATATTTTTCAATTATTGATTATTTTCATTAAATTCAGGTTGCTGCAGCAACTTCTTTGTATGAATAAAGGCTTCGATGAACATTATTTAAAGAATGCACTGTTCATCGTCCTGATGAAGAATTTCGCACGTACACTGCGTATCAGCAATTTCCTGCAGAAAACCGTGTCTTTACAATCCCTACAACCTGTGACAAAAGTTGATGTAAAAGTTGAAGAGTACCATTCTCCGTGCTGCTTATCAGATACGACTTCGTTTAATAACCTCGTACACAAGTTCATCAGGCCATATTTTCATTCAAAATCAACACGGTGATAAGTTGTCATTGAAATTTAATTTCGCTAGTTCATTAAAAGTTGCCATGTGTACAATCTGCCAGATGTTTGATTTTCGTTTGTATGTAGATTAGTAAACCTTTACGGTTCATTGATATGGAAAGTAGTAAACCTTACGTCTGTATTCGTATGATAATGAAGTCTATTCATTAAACTGTAAGGTTTACTAATTTCCATATCAATGAACCGTAATGGTTTACTTATTTGCATTAGAACAATTGGTGTTGCGATAATAAACGTACGGTGAGAACAATGTGTCACATGACCATGAGTGGAATAATTATGCCAATCCTGTGATCCCCGTCAAATTCTTTTCAAAACCTCTGCATGATACATTCTAACCTCTTCCCATGTATACAGCTCTGCAAGGTGCAACATTTCAATAAGATGCTCTGCTCTTGCTGGACGGTATTGCTTTGGCTCTTTATTGAACAGTATTCTCCCGGTACTAATGCTGGAAGTGATTACTGTAAGTGACTTGCTCACTGGCCTTTCTTGCTGAACCTGACTTTGGTTTCTTTTTCTTTGATTTTGCAGTGAATTGATCATATACTAGTTGCCTGCCTGAAGTTGTAGAACTCTTTGAAATGCTACGAATATGCTTTTCAAAACGGCCATCATCGGATATAGAACTATCCGTGTTCGGGTTAAAACAATCTGAATCCCTAGATTCGGAAGCTTTTGGCTTTTTCTGGAATTTTTGACCTTCTTTTTAGTTTAGGGTCCTACATGTTATCATGGATGGTGATGCTATTCACTGTCTTTGATTCTAAGTAAAAACATTTCTTAAGCGATTTATTTTTTGCCAGTTCCGCTTCTAGCTGTTGCTCCATATGTATTCGCTCATTTCCCTCCTTTACAGCGTGAAGTACGGCCAATTTATCAGTGGAAGGAGTCTATGCCGCTTGCTTCCATAAGTCAATGATTTGGCGAGGCTAAGATAAACTTTGAGTTATAGAAGATGGTGACTTACATTTTGGGGTTATCGATTCTGTTACTAGCAGTATCGTTATTCTGTAGACGATCTAAGTCACTTGAACTCGTTGAGAGTGCAACTGTTATCAAGGGAACCTTTGTGGATTTGTATTGAAACTCGACAAAAACTGCAGGATTGTTGCTGACGTCGATCCATATGGTAACTAAGTTACATCACCATTCACGAAAAAAAGAAAAATGCTCCAAATAACTGACGTGCAAAAGTTGGCGGGATTGCAACCCCTCCCTGGTTAGAAGAATTGTGAGAAAGAAGAAATGAACCTTTCCTAACAAGTTGTCAAATTTTCTCAACACCGGCCAAAGTATGAGTTTCTTGAAGAAGATGAATATCTGACGGAACATCATTTTTAACATATTCAGGGACTTGGTATCTCTCTAAAGCATCCAGACAACCTCTTACTGGAAATAACAGAAAATGGCACAACAAGAGAGTTTATTAATGAATTGGTTTGTCAGTAGCTCTAATAAGTTGTTCGATCTTGGAATTTATCTTTTGGACCCTTACTTTCTATGCTCCTGATAGATTGTTGGCTTCTGCGATAATTGTTACATGCTTTACATAGCAATTCGAGATTAGGACAAAATCCTATACATTGAATGATTATTTTTTGAATGAAGAAGATCTTCCAGGAACTCTTCTATTGCTTGAATTGAAGGGGCTTGTCGCGTGCGTCCAGCGGTCTGTAATATGTCTGATAATTCGGACGTCATTGATGTTTTTTTCCATCGATATCATCATCTTCATTTTGTTTTTGTTGGTTCACTAGAATTTGATCTTGGGTGAGGAATAGATCTTGAGAATAATCTAATGACGAAATGAACAGGATCGAGGGACCAGGAGAGACGAATCGGAGAGCTCGACCGAAATGGGTTGGATGGAATCCCTCGAGCTAAAAGAGCTAGAAGCTGTGGAAAAGCAATGGGGGTGGGGTTAATACTCTCTCTTTGGCAGTTTAACACAAGAACCATCAGAAGCGTTTGAGACTTCAAGTTGCGAGTTTCTGAATCATGCTCAGTGGTTATTTTTATTGTTAATACAGTTAATTTCAATTTTATGACTACTATCGCTATTTTCAGGCTCAGTGCATGTGTATATTTGGTTGGAATTAACATTATTGTCATTATAATTAGTCAAAATAGATAAGTTGGCATCTTGACTATTGTTCGCATACTGTGTGACATTGATTTCATTAGATTGTTGCTTGCATTTTTGTCGGTTGTAGAGGCAGCATTAGTATCTAGCTTGCTGTTTATCTCTTCACTATTGTTTGTTTGATGTCGACGTCATTGGTCAAGTCTTGGTTATCAACAAGTGTGATTTGATTGTCGGCATTTTACTCAATTCCTTCTGCTTTGGCATCAATATTTTCGGTAACTTCGTTGCCATTTTTAATATTTTCATTCATGTCATTCGTGTCCATTTCATTATTGTTAGCGCTTTCATTTTGAGAATCTTGCGATATACCAAGGTTTGACCGGTGGTTCCAGAACCAGTGGTTCTAGTGTATCCAACACCTTAAACCTTCAATATCTTCCAAACATACCGCTCCAACTGAATTCGTCGAGCTCAGGAACACAACAACATCTCCATTCACACGAGAGGCAGCTAAGACATTCCGCGGACCAGTAATTTTAATACTTCTCTTGCCATAAGATTCAATATGTACTCCTCTTAGGGACACACATTGTTTTTAACATTTTGTGATGTTTTATCGGGTGTGCAATAATTATTTACATTACATCCATTGAATTTTGTCCCGTACACTAAATAATTAAAAGTATAAATAAAGTATAAATACAGTATAAAGTTGGCTATCAGCGACATTTTGCTGGTTAATATAAATAATGTAATATTAGTTGCTACTTTTTCAAATGAGAATGTAATTTGCTAGTTAACTTGCAATAAAATATTCACTATGACAGATTATCTTAACAAAGGAAAGTACACCTCTATAGTTCGATTTGCTTCTCTGTATCTTACAGTAATAAATATGTTTTCTAATAAGTAAATGAATTATGCAAATCACGTGAAATTATTTTGATACTGGGGTATTGGCTCAGTAAAACGGAACTATCGATGTTATCAAGGATTCACAACGACTTTAATGCTTGTGCATGGTGTTTCCGCAATGGACGACGAAATTGGTATCCGTGCTGGTCGGCCCTATAGAGAAGTAGCCATATTATGGAGGAAATCGCTGGCAACTAAAGTCAAAATTGTTCAATATCTGGACGACACTAGACTGATTGGTATAGAAGTGTGCACTAATGAAACAAATTTGGTCGTAATTTGTGCATATTTACTAACTTGCGCAAGAGAGAACTTGGACGAATATTTGAATTATTTAGGTAAAGTAGAGTGCATTATTCAAAAATGCAATATCGTAAATGTGCTAGTGCTTGGCGATTTCAATTTTAATTTAGGCAATGTTTTTGGTGATGAGCTACAAAATTTCTGTGCAGAGAACAAATTGCATATTTCAGGTATCGAATTTCTTGGTAAGTGTGAAAAGAATTATTATACTTTCTATAGTGAAGCTGGCGCAAATACCAGGTGGTTTCTGTGAGAACACATGCAGCTCGTAATGCACTTCGTGAAATCAAAATTTTGCATGATTTTGTGTCTTCGAATTCCGACCATTTTCCATTTAGTGTTACAGTCGAAATGGTAGGTCTTACTTATTTAGATTTTAACAGGTTCACTCTACAAACCCTATCACCACATCAAATCGGTCAAGGACAAAGCCCAAGCAACTCAGTGAATGATTACTGTTCTGCTACTGGTCGTCTTCTTTGTAATATTAGAATTCCTGTTAGTACTTCGTTGTGCCGCAATCCAAAGTGTGATCATCTGCATCATAGACAGGAATTATGCAACTTCTACTCTGCCATCGTTCGGCAATTGCCACTAGCTGTATAGTGTACCATTCCGACTTCTAACTCCAATGTTATGAAGTCCCCAAAACTGTCCTCAGCTTTAAATCTTTCCTGATTTCGATCACGCTCGATCGTCGTACGGCGCGGAGAGGGGCCGCCTTTTTGTTTGTTTACCTTGAGAGTTACCATGCAACAGTCGTCGCGCGCGCGACATCGCTGTCACACCACCTGCTCACTACCTGTTCGGGGGTAGACCGTGCACAGTGCCGGCGCCGTGCGAACGGCAGAATGTTTGCTGGAGCTTGACCAAAAAATACGAGAACTTTAACAGGGAAACCATGGAAAAACATTACAAGATTCAACATTTTATTTCCGTATTTGGCAACCATAAATACCCGTGTTCCTCGAAGCCCTTCAATATTTTACGTCAGCGACATCGCTTCGCAGGCCGGGAGCGGCAGCCATTTTGTTTGTTTACTTTATTTACCAACAAATTGCCATCTCGTCGTAGTTTTTGCATAATCTCGTGCAATTATCAACCACAAACAAAGTCTCCAAAAGGTTAAACACCTGGTTTTGTGTGAGGCCTAGCAGCTAGGCGCTGTTGCCGTGAGTGTGTGGGGGTTCGAATCCCGTTTGGCTTATAGTAAAAATTATATTTAATATGAAAAGGCCATAGTCTACCGAGACGACCATGGAACAAAAGGCATGCCGCGTTGCTAGTCTGTTCTATATTTGTCTGTGATTTTATGCAAGTATGAGCCCGTATCCTAATTCAAAAACACTGCCCGCCGTTATTGAGCATTTCAAAAACCAAAGTAAAAAACAGAGAGATCCCCATGAATCGACCGCCCACCCCTCCCCAGGCTAGAGAAACTGATAAGTCCCTTATCGGTTAAAAGTCGTAAAAGTCAAAGTCAGTCCGTAAAAGGTAGGAATCCCGTGTGAAAAACACCTCAGGTACTCACAGCTACTTGTATGCCTGCTGTGTAGTGTTCTACCTGCGACGTGTTACACAGAATATATATATTCGTCCGCGCAGCAAAAAAGTGTTGCCGTGTGCCGCCGTGTACTAGCTTCTATTTTAAGGGAAGAAAAAAGAAAAAAAAATGAGTGGAACATCGATTCGTTTCCCATAGTAAAAATTAACGTTGCCAAGAGAACGAGAACACTCACTTCTTTACCTTTATTAAAATTGAAATGAAACACACAGTTGCGGCGCGGTGCGGTTGCGGATTTATTTTAATTTAGCTCAGGCGAAAAAGCTAACGTACAGATCAGACCATACAGAGCTAAATTCAATCGCGCAACACAGTTTGCTCATATCCGTCAAACTGTCCCTCGAAGGTAAGGAAAATTATATAATTAATGATCACGGAAGCAAATATAGGTGAGGGCGTATTAAGTTTTGCATTTCGCTAATAGTATATCACCGTCAAGTGTCACTTCCCTAGTATCCTCTCAACAACCGCTCTCTGGGCGGAGGGGATAGAGGTCCCGAATTAACGCCCTTTTGATCGAGCGCTCACTTACATTGTAAATATAGTACTGTTAATTAGCCGTATTCACTCACAACAGTAAACTACATTATCTGTAGTGTTTGGTCTCATGTTCCTTTGTGTTATATCATCTAAAATGTCACAACAAACAGATGTTCATTTGCATTAATAACAAATACATTTTTAATTTGATTTAATTTTGTTTATCTTGCGAGGCTCATTTGTTCTGTGTCTAGTAATCTTTATAAAATATTGCTATTAATCCTTATTCCTTCAGCAAAAGTGTTAATTTTGTGATGCAAATAACCTACATGTAAAAACCCAGGAAGACTACATAGTAGGAATGAAATGGTGATGGCGACTTTACTACCCTCTTAACGGTGACGTTGCAACCGATATTATTATTGACCTCAATTCGTGTCAACGAACCTGTATTGTCCAACAGTGAGATAGTCCTGCATTGTCACATGTCTGTCTTGGGGAACGCTCAGTCACTATGGCCAAGGGTTTGGAATTTAAAGTAATTTTTCTGTTCAGCACTGGTCGTTTCTGTAGAAATATTTATATTTCGTTAATTTGTCTGAAACCACATTTTAATATTTCCCACTTCGATGCCATAATTGAAGTTATTTTAAGCCTTAAATGATGCCTATACTAATACAATACTATTACATACAGACAGACACAAGTGTTGGGGAGGTCAAGGTCAACAACTTTATTACAATGTTGACCAACTATAAGGGACCTGGTCAGTTTCTTCGGCCTTTAGGGTGGTGGATTCATTGGGGATCATCCTGTTGTGATGGGGAGGTCACCATGTTTTTGAAATGCTCAATAGTGGGTCAGTGTGTGTTTTTAAATGACAATACGAGGTCATACTTGCCTAAAATACATCGTTGCAGCCACGAATTGTCTCAATCATTTATAATTTTTGGCGCGCCCTTCAGGCACGTAACTTTAATATATCAGACATATATTTTTCGGCGCGCCCTTGTGGCACATTGGAAGTTTGTTTTGCAAAGCACCACACCAGCCACACATTATATCATTCAGTTACAGTTTTGGGCGCACCCTTCGGTAGCTTTAATATATTAGAGATGTATATCAGAGATATCTGGATGTTTGCAAATTGAAAGTCTATTTTGCAAAGTGTACTAATCATTTTGAGCAGTTCTTAAAGCAATATGCACCAATACATTTGATACATAGTTCGTCCTCATTGATGCAAATTTACTTCTTTGTGTCACAGATTTTCGGTAAAAAGGTTTTCTTCATGAATAAATTGAGAGTTAACAAAAGGTAATTTTGGTCATTATTAGCGGTGCAAATATGGTTGCAACGTTGAAAGAAAGGGCTTCTCAGACACTGCGCAAATCAGATTTGGCTACAACTTATAAAAATAGCTCTCTGTGGCATCTCAGGAGAGATAATTGGATGTCTGGCGAGTCCAAACACCCATCAAAGTTTTTGATTTACTGCTGTTCTCTCTAATAATTGGCATCTATAACAGTTCTGGAAGTCTGGTTATGCATAGAAAGTGTGAAATATATTCAAAGCTCATTCAAAATACTGACTTCAAACTTAAGTTTATTTTTGAAACTTTGAGATATTCCTATCTGACAACTGACATGTCAACAATTTCATTAAAAACACAGAATGACGAAATAGGCATTCCTGTGGGCATTGACACAGCGCCATTCTGGGAAAATTTATACTTACACAGACATGAGTATAGATTCATGTCAAAACTCATTCATACCGATATAGCTCATGCTCGGAAAGTTCATGGATGTGCACGATTCATCGATGACATATGTCTCCTAAATGATGGTGGAGAGTTTTGTACATCGTATGAGCAAATTTGTCCTGCAGAGCTCAAGTTGAAATGTAGGCATAATGGACAAAATGCTACATCTCTTGAATTGGAAATATCCATAGTGGATGGAATATTTGTCAATAAACTCTTTGACAAGCGCGACGATTTCAAGTTTTTCAAAGTGAAAATGCCAGATCGAGAAAGTAACACTCCTTCATATATCTTTTATGGCACTGTATTGTCAGAATATCTTCGCATTACTCGTGCAACATGAAGAAGGCTATCCTCCGAAAGTTGCCTGTTGTCTCAAGGAGAGAACCACATAAAATCATCAGACAGTTGCATAGAGCTATGTCAAGATATCATCTACTTTTTGAAAAATTCAATACAACACCTAAAGACATAATACATAACACCAGACTCCGAATAACTTAAGGTGTGGTGGTACCTGATCAGTACTGCTTGGGGAGCCAAAGCAGTAGACTATTTTTTACATATCCTCGAAAAGTCGCCTTGGTAAATAACTGATGAACACTTATGGAGCTTTTGATGATGTTCATTCTTTGCTACAGGATAATTGTTATAAACTAATCCTGCTGATGCTGTATTTTCATCATTCATCTGACACCATCTTAGAGAACACACGATAATCCACTCTTTGCATTTGCATGACGTTACTATACACCATTGCTGTACTTATTTCCGTCCGATTATTTCCGTCAAAACCTTTTTGATCTGTAGCACCTGAGGAAGTCCTACTTTTAGGACGAAACGTTGTGCAGATATAACAAACTATTTGAACCAGCAGATTGGTAGGTGTGTAATATCCTACAAACGAATATATATATATATATATATATATATATATATATATATATATATATATATATATATATATATATATATATATATATATATATATATATAATATACTACACCTTTTGCTTTACCTTTGTCTTGGGGTCACCCTAATTTCAAAGTTGGAACATGTGGTCATCCTGTTTTCCACCACTTTTTGAGGGCGGCAAAGAATAATCAACCCCCTCCAGAAGGAACTGACCAATCAATAAGCCAATCTCCGCCACAGACGCGCCGAGACTTTAGTGGCATGTGTTAGCCCTCCGGCGCTCTTGAAGTAGTTCATTGTCGCTGTATCAGA
Source organism: Ptychodera flava (assembly GCF_041260155.1). Lineage (NCBI taxonomy): Eukaryota > Metazoa > Hemichordata > Enteropneusta > Ptychoderidae > Ptychodera > Ptychodera flava. The sequence goes on from NC_091929.1 coordinate 3,084,171, forward strand.
CCTTGCTTGAGTCCGACGACCTACGGTTGGTTACATTTGTAACGTTCTTAGGGAGGATTTTTTTACGGAGGGGGGGGGGCGGGCTGTGGAATTTAAGGTACAAATGAAATGCAAAAAGCGACCCCTCCAAATTATTTTTCAACAATATGACCCCCCCGTTCATCAATTGTAAAATGTAAACCTTACCCCCATTTTTAGCTCAGTGTGTAAACACGTGGGCTATTGTCATAGCGATGTCTGTCAGTCTGTCCGTGTGTGTATGCGTGTGTGTGTTAGTGTGTGTGTGTGTGTGTCTGTCTGTCTGTCTGTTTACACGATAACTCAAAAACGCCCGAACGGATTCATGTCAGATTTGGTACACAGGTACTATATGCTACTTGCAAGAACTGATTAGATTTTGGTTAGTGTGGCTTGCATATTAATGAAGTTATGCAATATCGTTTTTTTCCGTACAATGGTTTCCCTATGGAGACGGTAATGACAGTGTAGACATATATCAAGAAATACTGCACAAAATTTCATGAAACTTTTCACAGATGACAATCTTAGAACATTATGATGATACTGTGAGTGTCATGTCAATTATCTTCTCATTTGCATATTTAATGAACTTTTGTTATTAGTGAGATAACTCTGAAATTCCTGCACCAAACTTGATGATACTTGCAACAAATATTGATCTGATATATATCTAATTATACTTAGAAGCATTGGACAGTGTCAAGTTAATAAATAGGTCATTTGCATATTTTATGAAGTTTTGTAATTAGTCATATAACTTCGATATAACTTCACCAAATGTGATGAAATCTGCTGCAGATACTGATCCGACTGATATCTAACTGTAGTGTAAAGCATTCAGTAGTGTGAAATTAATTAAGGGTTCATTTGCATATTTAATGAACTTTGTAATTAGGTATATAACTCTGAAATGACGGCATCCAAGTCTTTGAAATTGGGTACAGATATTGTTTTGATAAATATCTAATCGCACTGAGAAGCATTTGGCAGTGTCAAGTTAACAAATAGGTCATTTGCATATTTTATGAAGTTTTGTAATTAGTGATATAACTCCAAAATAACTGCGCCAAATGTGATGAAATCTGCTGCAGATACTGATCCGACAGATATCTAATTGTGATGTAGAGCATTTAGTTGTGTGAAGTTAATTAAGGGTTTATTTGCATATTTAATGAACTTTGTAATTAGTGATATTACTCCAAAATTACAGCGTTAAATTTGATGAAACTTGCTACAGATGTTGATCTGATAAATATCCAATTGTACTGAGAAGCATTGAACAGTGTCAAGTTAATTATAAGCTCATTTGCATATTTCATGAAGTTTTATAAGTAGTCATATAACTCCGAAATAACTGCATCAAATGTGATGAAAACTGCTACATATACTGATCTGACAGATATCTAACTGTGTTGTAAAGCATTTAGTAGTGTAAAGTTAATTAAGGGTTCATTTGCATATTTAATAAACTTTGTAATTAGGTATATAACTCTGAAATTACGGCACCAAATTTTGTGAAACGTGCTACAGATATTGATTTGATAAATATTTAATTGTGCTATGAATCATTGAACAGTGTCAAGTTAATATATGGATTATTTGCATATTTAATGAACTTTGAAATTAGTGACATTACTCTAAAATTACTGCATTAAATTAAATAAAACGTGCTACAAATGTTGATCTGATGGATATCTAATTGTTCCATGAAGCATAGAGCAGTGTAAGTTAATGAACAGCTCATTTGCATATTAAATAAAGTTTTGTAATTAGGGATTAAACTCTGAGAGTACTGTGCGGAGTTGAAAAAAACCTGCTACATATAGTGATAACATATATCTCATTGTTCTGTGAAGCGCACTACTATTAATGAACCTGTTGTAAAACACGTGAGCATATTCAGTTCACATCTGGTTTATCTTATTAGATTGATTTACCATGTGCACCCCAAGGTTGAGTTGACATTTTGAGGTATAATGTGGCATGACCGTCTGACTTTTGAAATAATCAAGGACTGTCCTCTATTACTATATATTTGTAGAATCACCATAAAACACTGGTCTCAAAATAGGCACATTATGGTCATGTGACCTCATTTAATATTAAAAATGGCCACATATACAAATTTTATTTTTTCGACATGGTCACTTTAATAGATCCTCATTAATTCATCATTTTCCATTACCAAATCATTGATTTCTGTCAAATCAGGATAAAGTGACATTAAATTTTAAAATAATTGTTTTTTTTTCGTTCTGACTTATAGAGTTTACTGTAAGCAGGCCCTTTTTGTGGCATGTGCATAAGTGTAACAAAGTTGGTGTCTTCGAACACAACACTGTCGATATTGATGATGTCGCTGTCTATTGTCATGGCATGAGGTTTCCATGTTGTCCCAGTGCCTTCCTTTTCCCATCTAATAACAGTTACACCGAAGACAATAAAAACAGAAATGCCTGCAGTATGTTGTCTTCAAAGTACAGTATATTAACTTCCCTTTTTTGTTGTCTTCATTAAATATCACATACAATAAAGCTCATTCTGTCTTCACTTGCATGTTTTTATCAAACAATTTAGTCAGAAGAAACAAAAGAAAAATGTGTGCAGTATACTGTGTCAAAAGATTTTGTGTAAAGCCATTTTAGCTCACGTGTGTAAACACGTGGGCTAATGTCATAGCGATGTCTGTCTGTCTGTCCGTGTGTGTGTGTGTGTTAGTGTGTGTGTGTGTCTGTCTGTCTGTCTGTTTACACGATAACTCAAAAACGCCTGAACGGATTCATGTCAGATTTGTAGACAGGTACCATATGCTACTTGCAAGAACTGTTTAGATTTTGGTCAGTGTGGCTTGCATATTAATGAAGTTATGCAATATCATTTTTTTCCGTACAATGGTTTCCCTATGGAGACGGTAATGACAGTGTAGACATATATCAAGAAATACTGCACAAAATTTCATGAAACTTTTCACAGATGACAATCTCAGAACATTATGATGATACTGTGAGTGTCATGTCAATTACCTTCTCATTTGCATATTTTATGAACTTTTGTTATTAGTGAGATAACTGTGAAATTCCTGCACCAAACTTAATGATACTTGCAACAAATATTAGTCTGATATATATCTAATTATAATTAGAAGCATTGGACAGTGTCAAGTTAATAAATAGGTCATTTGCATATTTTATGAAGTTTTGTAATTAGTCATATAACTCCGATATAACTTCACCAAATAAGATGAAATCTGCTGCAGATACTGATCCGACTGATATCTAACTGTAGTGTAAAGCATTCATTAGTGTGAACTTAATGAAGGGCTCATTTGCATATTTAATGAACTTTGTAATTAGGTATATAACTCAGAAATTACGGCACCCAAGTCTTTGAAAATGGGTACAGATATTTTTTGAAAAATATCTAATTGTACTGAGAAGCATTTGGCAGTGTCAAGTTAACAAATAGGTCATTTGCATATTTAATGAAGTTTTGTAATTAGTGATATAACTCCAAAATAACTGCACCAAATGTTATGAAATCTGCTGCAAATACTGATCCGACAGATATCTAATTGTGGTGTAGAGCATTTAGTTGTGTGAAGTTAATTAAGGGTTTATTTGCATATTTAATGAACTTTGTAATTAGTGATATAACTCTAAAATTACAGCGTTAAATTTGATGAAACTTGCTACAGATGTTGATCTGATAAATATCCAATTGTACTGAGAAGCATTGAACAGTTTCAAGTTAATAATTAGCTCATTTGCATATTTCATGAAGTTTTATAATTAGTCATATAACTCCGAAATAACTGCATCAAACGTCATGAAAACTGCTGCATATACTGATCAGACAGATATCTAACTGTGTTGTAAAGCATTTAGTAGTGTAAAGTTAATTAAGGGTTCATTTGCATATTTAATAAACTTTGTAATTAGGTATATAACTCTGAAATTACGGCACCAAATTTTGTGAAACGTGCTACAGAAATTGATTTGATAAATATTTAATTGTGCTATGAATCATTGAACAGTGTCAAGTTAATTTAGGGTTTATTTGCATATTTAATGAACTTTGTAATTAGTGACAATACTCTAAAATTACAGCACTAAATTAAATAAAACGTGCTACAAATGTTGATCTGATGCCAAGGTCAAAAGTCAAGCGGAATCACCAAAATTGTGGGGTGCAATTCGGTCCCCTCCTGGTCATTGTCTAATAGACGCTGGCTTTCTCGCACTTTAACATATAGGTCAGAATAAGCTATTGCCATAGCTTCGCTGCATAGGTATTTAGGGAGGTCAAAGGTCACTGTAAAACGTGAAAAACAATACTTTAAAAATCTTCTTCTCAAAATCGGCAGGGCCTATGACCTTGATATTTGGCATGAAGGAGCCTAGCCCTATGGTCTACAAAAGTTAGGACAGAATTTTGATTGATTGATTTTTATGCAAATGAAGTCAGTTTGAAAGTTTAATTTCAATATGGTTGCCAGGTCACGTGACCCATTGTTATGGTCATGTGATCAAAAAATTACTTGTGAGGAGTTTTACCCATGTGCTAAATTTGAAGTCTCTATAATCTACAATATAATCTATAATAATAAAAAACAGAAAGATTACTAGAGGATTTCGGACCCGTGGTCTCGAAACCATAATAAGGCATCATACCAGCTACGAATTGCATCATTCGTTTAGAGTTTTCGACGTGTATATATATATATATATATATATATATATATATATATATATATATATATATATATATATATATATATATATATATCGGAGATATCTGGATGTTTGCGAATTGAAAGTCTGTTTTGCAAAGTGTAAGAATCATTATGAAAACTTCATGTAAGAAGCATGATAAGATCCTTCTCCTTTTCAGTTCTTCCTATGAAAATTCAGTATTTGACAGCATTATGCACTAATGTTTCACAATACATCAATACTGTGACATCTTTTAGACAGACTAAAATGACCATATATATTTGGTTCTCATTGATGCATTATTTTACTTCCTGTCACAGGTTTTTAAATAAAAGGTGTTTTTTCATGAGTAAAATGATAGTCAACAGAAGGCAGTTTTTGTCATTATAAGCTGTGCTTTATGGTTTCAACGATGAAAGAAATGGTCCCCTGTCCGACACTGTACATTCCGTAGGACTGGGCTACAGCTTATAAAATAGCTTTCTAGGGTTTCTCAGGAGATGTAATTGGATGGCTGGCAACAGTCTAAATACCCACTGAAGTTTTTGATTTACTGTTCTTTCTTTGATATGATTGACATCCATTTATGTATAAAAGTTCTGGACATCTGGTTGTGCATAGAAAGTAAAATAGGGGGCGTCAGCCACGTTTTGGAGTCCACAAAAACAAATATCCACCGCCCTCCCCAGGCCGAAGAAATTGACCAACCCTTATAGGTATATAGCGATAAGTGGATTTTACGTCAACTTTGACCAGGCACAATCCTGGTTTGCTCAGAGCGACGGTATTATCGATTGTTCCATATTTGAATGAGTTCGTAGATGCATAGGAGTTCACTCTTTTGCAAGCAGGTTGTACAGCAATCGTGAATGAGACTTACCTTTTTTGATTCTTTCTTGGGGATAGCACCGAGGCTGCTGATATTTGGTGCGAAATCTTTTGTTTGACCACCTTGTGGTAAGCTGAATCTGTGCACGATGCAAAGTCCGTTCTTTCCACTTTGCGCAGGATTGTTCACGCAATTCTTCAAGTGTGTCAGGTGTACATCGGTTCAGTCGCGAAAGATTTTTTTTTACAAATTTTGGGGTCCAAAAGCTCAGTATTCTGTTTCCGACGTTTGTTGTATTGGAAATTTCTGGACGTCAGAGTGTCTTCAGCGTTACACATTGTAGAGTCAGCCATGATTCAATGATATAATAACGAACCTGAATCACTCGTCGAATGTCTTCGGATTAGGGGTCGTCGATCAAAAAAACTAATGAACTAGAAATGTAATTCCTTAGTTTTAGTGTCACTCCCCTCCCCTCCCTCCCGCCCCTTCAAAACTTAATCCTCCATGCGAAATTACTTTCAGGAATACTTTGCTTTTTATTCCCAGCGCAGAGTACCAACCTGCCTGTATTACACTTCAAAATTATTTATTTTTAGCTCACGTGTGTAAACACACGGGCTAATGTCATAGCGATGTCTGTCTGTCTGTCCGTGTGTGTGTGTATGTGTGTGTGTGTGTGTGTGTGTGTTAGTGTGTGCGTGTTTCTGTCTGTCTGTTTACACGATAACTCAAAAACGCGGGAAGGGATTCAAGTCAGATTCGGTGCACAGGTACCATATGCTCCTTGCAAGAACTGATTAGATTTTGATTAATGTGGCTTGCATATTAATGAAGTTATGCAATATCGTTTTTTTCCGTACAATGGTTTCCCTACGGAGACTGTAATGACAGTGTAGACATATATCAAGAAAATACTGCACAAATTTTCATGAAACTTTTCACAGATGACAATCTAAGAACATTATGATGATACTGTGAGTGTCATGTCAATATCTTCTCATTTGCATATTTAATGAACTTTTGTTATTAGTGAGAAAACTCTGAAATTCCTGCACCAAACTTGATGATACTTACAACAAATATTGATCTGATATATATCTAATTATACTTAGAAGCATTAGGCAGTGTCAAGTTAATAAATAGCTCATTTGCATATCTTATGAAAGTTTGTAATTAGTCGTATAACTCCGATATAACTTCACCAAATGTGATGAAATCTGCTGCAGATACTGATTCGACTGATATCTAAATGTAGTGTAAAGGATTTAGTAGTGTGAAATTAATTAAGGGTTCATTTGCATATTTAATGAACTTTGTAATTAGGTATATAACTCTGAAATTACGGCATCCAACTCAGTGAAATTGGATACAGATATTGTTTTGATAAATATCTAATTGTACTGAGAAGCATTTGGTAGTGTCAAGTTAACAAATAGGTCATTTGCATAGTTCATGAAGTTTTGTAATTAGTGATATCACTCCAAATAACTGCACCAAATGTAACGAAATCTGCTGCAGATACTGATCCGACAGATATCTAATTGTGGTGTAGAGCATTTAGTTGTGTGAAGTTAATTAAGGGTTCATTTGCATATTAAATGAACTTTGTAATTAGTGATATTTCTCCGACATTACAGCGTTAAATTTGATGAAACTTGCTACACATGTTGATCTGATAAATATCCAATTGTACTGAGAAGTATTTTAGCAGTGTCAAGTTAATAATATACTCATTTGCATATTTCATGAAGTCTTAAAATTAGTCATATAACTACGAAATAACTGCATCAAATGTGATGAAAACTGCTGCACATACTGATACGACAGATATTTATCTGTGTTGTAAAGCATTTAGTAGTGTAAAGTTAATTAAGGGTTCATTTGCATATTTAATAAACTTTGTAATTAGGTATATAACTCTGAAATTTCGGCACCGTAATTTTGTGAAATGTGCTACAGATATTAATTTGATAAATATTTAATTGTGCTATGAATCATTGGACAGTGTCAAGTTAATTTAGGGTTTATTTGCATATTTAATGAACTTTGTAATTAGTGACATTTCTCTAAAATTACAGCATTAAATTAAATAAAACGTGCTACAAATGTTGATCTGATGAATAGCTAATTGTCCCATAAAGCATTGAGCAGTGTCAAGTTAATTAACAGCTCATTTGCATATTAAATAAAGTTTTGTAATTAGTGATTAAACTCTGATAGTACTGTGCGAAGTTGAAAAAACCTGCTACATATAATGATAACATATATCTTATTGTTCTGTGAAGGGTACCACTATTAATGAACCTGTTGTAAAACACGTGAGCATATTCAGTGGTATTTTAATACGTCGTACTATCATACTGGCAATAAAGCTCTATACTACCAACCTTGGGTGTCTTGACCTTATCTTAGCACTGGTTTTGTAAATATTTCTTATTATCTTTACTGTGTCATGCACTAAACTAGATCACGAGAAAACCATTATGATACTTCTGTGGTGTCATTATCGAATGTTATAGTCTCGATGACGTTAAAGTAGAATGCGACTCGAAAAGTAAAGACAAACTTTTCATTAAACTTTCCTTCAACCAAACTGTTACCAAATCAAGAATAAAAATCGGGGGTTGCCGTCAAAGTTCGACAATAGAGAAACAAATTACCCGTTATTTACCGAAATTTGAAAATTTTGTACTTCAAGGCCTTTAAAATGAGTCCTCAAACATGGTAGATCAGAAAGGAATTGTTAAAAATTATGTCCGAAGGCGAATCCAAGCTTGATTTTAGGATACAAGCGGCATTCAGTTGTGTACTTGACGACATTTACTCTCAGTAGTCAGAGATATCGAAATCATTGGTAAGAGCGGTAAGAAAATCATTTATTTTATTTTATTTTATTTTATTTTATTTTAAACACGATTTTATTTAATACACAGATCAACGGGTAAACCCAATAACAGATCTGCGACACCAAAAAAATAACAACATAAAAAGAACATATACGAGACGATCACAAAAAATAACACGTCACAGGAAATAAAATAACATACACAAAGCAAAAAGTAGTAGTATTAAAATGACTTGATAAAAACGTTTGAAAACTGTGCAGCTTATAGCAAAAATATCTATGTTACATTTGGAATAAATATCTTTAAAAACAGCCATACATCTGGGCACTGTCGAGAATTTTCTACAATGAACAGAACACAAGTCCGGTTTAAAAAAGGGGTTTCTCACGTAAATTTCTACTGGGGGCATAAAATCAGATTTTATTCAAAACATTTAGTGAATCATAATGCGAATGGATTACTTTTTATAAAAAGCACATATCAAGAGTAAGTCTTCTATTGTATAACTTTAAGATGTTCAGAATTCTACAATAAATTAGGTAGCTGGATTTGCTGTGGTGAACATTGAGTTTACGACAAATGTACTTAACATACTTAATTTTCACTTTTGTAGAGAAATGATTTATATTTTTGTTGTCAGGCCTTGTGGTGAAACCCACTGTTTATAGCAAAAGTTCCAATGATAGTTTTTTTTCCAATTCGTTACGTTGTCAGAAAAGAGTTTCCATCGGAGGACTTATATCACTACAAAGTCATGAATGACAGCAATTGGGAGTGGTACTCAAACCACAGAGAGAGTCAACAAAATGCTGGTCTGAAATTGTTATCTCTATGGACTGATGACTGGGGGAATGGAGACACTGTGCTTGATATCGGATGCGGAACTGGCGATTTGACAAAAATGATAGCAGAGAGAGACAATGTCAAATCTGTCATAGGTAAAGTACACTGTTTTGTACAAGTCGAATTGAGGGGGGGGGGGCCTTGCTTGAATAATCACTTTAGCAAGGAGAGTCTTACTACGGCGCGCCGATTGTTTCAAAATTATTTTAAATATTTCCCTGCGAACTGTAAGGCAGGTGGCCATATTAATCACTGACGTTAGTTGTATGTGATGCATCAGTGACTCGATAGCTACTGATTGCCGAGATCGCACAGATTTCTCAACGCCGATGCTTCACATAATGAGAAAGCTAAAGGATCACCCATCCCCCATTTTTTGCAGCTCGCGAAATGCTCACGGAAAAAACGGGGTACCAAAACCCCTGACTTATTTTATTTTGTCCACCCACTCCACAAATTTTTGAGTGGTAGCTACCCCTATCTTAATTTTTCCCACCAAACAAGTACTCGACATTGTCAACAAGCAAGGTTCGTTTTTTTCAGCATCCTTTTATGTCTCTTCTTTTTTTCTGACATTCATAAAGCCACTGAAAAGTTTTGCATCATGATGGACTCGTATTTTTCCCAAAGTGAATTGTGATAACCTCCGGTTTTTCTATCCGCTGTATTTTTTCTGGATCTTCCCATTTTTAATTGGCCCTCCCGGATCACCATAAATATCTGAAATAATTTTGAAACTGTATTCTCCCACCCTTAACTTTTTTCTGGATCCTCACAAATATCTAACCAACCCATTTTTATTTACACCAGCGCTAACTCCCCCGGTTTTTAATGACAAACACGATTTTGTTTAATTTGGACCTACCACTATAACAGTACCCCCTGTTTTTTTTCACCCCCGCGATTTTTTTTTTTCTGGATGTTGCCCCCCCTCTAGGTTTCTTTCATTACCCCCAGATTTTTTTCTGGATGTTACCCCTCCGTTTTTATTAACCCCAGCGATTTTTTTCTATATCTTCCACACTACCCTCTCCGTTTTTATTTACCCCTAGCGATTTTTTTATCTTGGCTGACCCCCCTCGGTTTTTTTAACCCTAGCGATTTTTTTTCCTGGATCCTCATAAATATTTAAAATAATTTTGAAACTCCTATGTAACAAATATTTATATTGTTGGAAGATAAAAGATACAATGCTGTGTTCAGTTTGCAAAGAAATAGATTCCTTAGAACATAGATTTTTAAATTGTTCAATTGCTGTAAGATGCTGGACCAAAGCAAAAAACGTTATTAAAAGATTTGTAGGGAAAGAAATTGAAATATCACCATCAAATATTATTTTCACAGAGTGTAATGTAAGTACCATTACTGACACACATAGAAAATCGGTACAATTTTAAATTTTAGTTTGAAAATGGAGTATCAATAAATTTTGGATTGCAAATGATAATGTACCTATCGTGACGGTTTTCAAAAATGAATTCAATGTAAGATACAATCTTCTTAAAGAGATGGACTTAAAAGTCGACATACTGCATGCTTTTGAGAGAATTAATAGATAATGTAAAGAGCAGATTTGTTGTATATGGGGGTTTTCCCCGTTAGTCGGGATGATATTTTACAATAAAAGATAAAAAAAATAATTTTGAAACAATCGGCGCGCCGTAGTCTTACATCTATTAACCTGCTGACAGATTACAAAATGAAACTGAGAAAAAATATGGCTCCGGGTCGATGATTATCTATTTGACGATGATCCTTAATTCTGAACAACGTAGACATCGTCGCCCAACAACTTTACAACTAACATAATTAATATTCTAATTTCAAGGTGTTGACATCTCTGCTAATGCTATTGAATTTGCAAGTAAGAACAACTCTGTTGATGGGAAGACACAATATCTTGTTGGTGACGCTATGCGTCTGCCCGAGACCTTCAGTCACTTTGAAAAGGCTTTTACAAAGGTTTACTGCAATGAAGCTCTCCATTGGATGGAAGACAAACAGACGGTGTTACGAAATGCTTTCTGGTGTCTGAAGGAAACTGGCTCGTTTTTATTTCATGCTAATCGAGTCAAAAACCCCTTCTATAACGTATATTACAAGAGCATAGAACTACCTAAATGGATGAAATACTTAAAGGTTGGTAGCCCATATTTAAAAATAATTATAATTTCTTTAACATTTGCTGCTAGATAAAATTATCAAGTTGATGAGGAGACTAAAAACCCTTGTATTTGCAAGGCTATTTACAAACTCGGAATACACTCTCCAATTTCACACAAACGGCTCAGATAAACTTAGTTGGTATTTCAATTCTCTGTGTGTAATGCAGAATTTGTATTATGGTAATAGCGCCTCGAAAGTGAAAGACTGTTGCTCAAACTTTCCTTAATCAAGAATTAAAATCAGGGATCACCGGGCAAATTTTGGTACTGGAGAAACAAATTCCTAACATTTACCGATATTTTACATTCAGAATGGACGCAATCCCTGTGTTAACTGTTTGGGGAAATATGAAATACCCGAATTTCGAAATTCTAAGGCGGTGAGAGGTTTTCTTACTCCATGAGTCCCCACAGGTGCTATATTAGAAAAGAATAGTAAATCTTTGAGCGTCCGAAAGTCTGTCCCCGAGGCGCATTCTACCTTAAAAACAACTACAGGCGGGTCTTCTCTCATCTATATCATTTTCTTTCCCCCCTCAATATTTTAATAATTTCACATCTTAAGTCATACCATTTTTAAGTGAAAAGAAAACTTTGAAACAGATTTCTAAGACATTTATCTTTTAAAAAGCCGAAGGACGTAGACTGCTCACACCATTTGCTTATTTTAACTGTGAAGGTACATTTTCATCTATGTCATCATCGTGGTTATATGTGACCTGACGACGTTGAGTTCGTGACCTGTTTCCCAATAAACCAGTGAAAGTGTTTATCATTTACCAATATCTAGGATTTTCAGCCAAAGTATTGCCCTATCTTGGGAAGTTTAGAAGATTTGAATGACATGATTGCACATTGTGGTTTCAAGAAATATCCACGGACTGTCGAACGCTATCGCTACAGCTTTTCAGCCGACACGAAAGACAAGCACATAGGTGATACCTTTCAAGCATATCTTTCCACTTACAAATACGTTACTTCATATCTATCTATCTATCTATCAATCTATCTATCTATCCATCTATCAAATAGTACAGATTTTGCATAAACATGGACAGATATCAATTTTCGGTCAGGGGTTATTTTGATTTATTGCACTCTCCGACACCAGGTCCTTTACCATTGTCCTGGTTCCTGCATGTTGACATTATGAACGTCAACAAGAAAATCTCAAATGAAAACTAAACAATATTACAAAATTGTGTGTTATTGTCGAGTAAGCAAGGTGGCTTGAAGTAAAAAGATTAACCAAAGCGCGCCACCTAGTGTAAGAACTTATATGCCGATTGATTTTTTGAATACTAATGGTAACATGATGATGACATTTTTTACGTAGAAATATTTGTTGAAGTGTCCTTTTTTACTGAAAGTATCTTCAATAAATTCTTACACCACTCAGCTAGAGATGTGAATATTGAAATTTTATTTTCACGTGCCTAGATTTTACTACTTTCGAATTTTTGGAAACGGCGTGAAATTTGCTGAAGTAATTTCCATTGCAAACATATCCCCGATATAACTTGCCCAGTGCAAACAAGAATGTATTTGTCAAGCTAACATCATCTTTGATCGAAATACTGTGTATGTAACACTGGTTATGTTCACCACCACGCAACTAAATTGAATTCATAAACTGTTAGAGCAAGTTCTGACAAAAGTGCTTTTCATTGCTACATTGCGAATACACTGGAAGACATACTGGTTGTGACATTTACAGGTCTAAAAACACTAACCTTGATCGCAAGATTTCTATTCCATAAATAACATTCTATTAAACAAACATCGATGTCGTAAACACACTGGAGGGACCTTGTAACCGAGTGCTTATACAACTGATTTTCTACACTTGTATTGACACAGGCGATAAATAACTTCCTAATTAATATTTTCATTTTCACAGGTTTTTTAAGACCTCTAATGGCACACTTGGACTTCATACCAGCGTCTTTACACGAGGACTTTTTGGAAGATTGTTTTCAAATCTTTCAGCGTGCATCAACCAAAACAGAAGACGGCGTTTTGCATTGGAGTTTTGAAGGTTTCCAAGTAAAACTATACAAGTAGTATTAGCGAAGCAAAGTTAAGTAGGAAAAGTGATTTGCCTCTTTGGAAATATACTCACCTTTCTATATTTGACATGCCCTTACTGGTAGTCATGTAGGCGTTCATCTCCAGATACACAATTGAATGTATGCACACGACAACATTCCACAGATTTTTAACGATATCGATATTTTTAAATAGTCCTCTAAAATCTGTACCTACTACTCTACTGCTGCTTCTGCTGTTACTACTACTACTACTACTTGTGCAGACGTGTCTCTGAGCTGAAGAGCTCCGTTTTACCTTCAGTTTCTCGTCATTTGTGAAGACATCCGTCATCTCTGCGCTTGGATTTGTCAACTAAGTGACTTCATCTAGTGGTTAGTTATTTTATTTGTTGTGTATTACTTGGATTTTGGTAGACTGTGACGCATTTTATTTCAGTTGGCTCTGGCAGGGCCATCTTGGCAAGATGGCGGCCTCAGTCAAAACGTTTAGTGGGATGACAAGGAAGCATGAGTTGAAATGTTTATCCCTAAGAGGAGTACGCATGCGTCAGATGAAGTGACATCGCTGAGACGGCTCCGCCAACGCTCCGTAAAATTTGCAACTTTTGGACGATCCTGAGTCAAAACAATGCCACGGAAACAAACTAGTACAAGTAAAAGTAGGAACAACAGTGATGGAACGAAGGAAAGAAGAGTTGACGAGATGTTTGGAGAGCAGAAAGAGAAAGCAGAGCTTCAAGAACAAATAATACAAGATGGCGACTTGAACAACTTTGTGCACCTGCCAGCCGACGAGCACATGAAAGCTATTATGAAGCTTCTTCTCTCCATTCGGGCTGACTCGGCCGGAATTGACCCTATACAGAAAAGTAACAGAAGTCGCTGATAAAAACAAAGATTTAGAAAATAGAAGTAGAAGAACGAACTTGAATTTCTTCCTAAAGGCAGCGGAAATGCGGAGAAAACATGTGCGGACTCTATCCGACATTTTATTTCAAGTCACATGAAAGTAAAAGGGGCTGAAAATGGAGTTGCTATACAGCGGGCACACAGAGTACCAACCCAACCATTGCCTTTCAGGGAAGCCGAGGTCAATTAAAGTAGCTTTTGTAGATGCTAGCGTCGCACGTACGGTACTTTTTGCAGCCCCAAAACCCGGAAAGAAGACCCTTTTCAGAAAAAACATCTTTGTCACCAATGATGTAACCAAACGTATAGCTGCCGAAAGGAAACTGATGTTAGCGGTCCGGAAGAAATTCCACATCGATCATCAAACTAAGAAGTGTTATGTAGCATGGAAGGTGCCTGCAACATGTGTATATGAAGACAAAGATATTCTCTCAGGTTTTTTTTTCTTTGTCTGAATATTTTAAATCATCACATACATAGACCCAGTTATCCCTATAGTATGACGTCACACTATAGGTATATGACTACGATGAATCCATATTCCACATGTGGTGGATACGGGACCCGGACTACTTGTAAAACGTAAACGAAAAGTCAGCTATTCAGAACTTATTTTCAAATCCCTGAAATGCAAAAGTTGGAGGGTAATGAAGCATAAGGAAATACGGAGTAAAAAATATATGTGCAAAATACAAAATACCGTCGATACCAGAATATTTATCAATTTGTGTTTCTTTGTCGTTGATTTGCGATTGAAACGTTTGATTTCTTCACCACTGACATTTTAATACGCTATGTTACCGACATTTTGGGTTGTCTACCTCGTCAAAAGAGCCCCTGTCGATGTCCATCAAACAACATAAAAAAACATAGCCGATAACCCAAGACACGTACCAATCATCCCTGCAGCAGTAAGAATGTTTTCTGAAGCAACATTGGCGGGTTTAGAGTTCAACATCACCATCAATGCTGCCGCGGCAGTCAACGAGTCGAGCCCCCGGGTCGAGCCGAGGAAGCGAAGAGCGTTCATCATTCCTGACAGCAATGGCGATATTCAGGACTTGAAACCCATCAGAAGAAATGCTATTTTATTTTTCAAGAGCGGCGAGTTCACAAGGTTATCAGTGCATTTAAAAGTGCAAGCTATTGTTTTGTCCATGCATGTTGTGCATCACGTTTTCTGTATTGTACCTTGTTGTTGAACTTCCTTCGTCTCGCGTCTGTGCTAAGAAAGACTCGTTGCTTGTAGCATGGATGTAAAAAATATTTTTACATCCATGCTTGTAGTCTTACCGATTGAGTCAGAGCCGAACACTGTCCTTCATTATACTTAAGCAAGCTCATTTTATTACTTACAATTTTAAACATTCAATTAATAATTTCGTAAAACATAATAAAAGATAATTTTGAAAATTTCATACAAACTTTGCAAAGCAGAATTCTTTGAATAATGTTCGAATATTGACAAAAAACCCGTTCTCGGTAGCCGCGGCTAAGTGTCGCGACGTCCAATAATTTTATGAATGAATTTTCACTGAAATTGATGTTATAGCAAGTACCAAATAAATACCTTAAATTAAAAATCCATAGTCTTTCCTATTACCGCTTGAACCGCACAGAAAAAGCCCTACGAATTAACTTCGACATGTATATGTACAGCTGAGCACAGTCAAGTAAGCTGTGACCAAGCCACGACCGCACAACAGAAGCGTATGAATTTTTGTAAAATACCCCCGCTCGTTTTTTCCCAGTAATTATCATTCCTGAAAGGTTTATTCACGGAAAACTGGGTCTAGCGGCCGTATCCCCCTCGCCTACAGCTCGAAGGGATACGGCCGCTTTACGGGGAATCACTCGTCCGCGACGCAGCCACACACGTTCAGAATACATGGGGATTATATATAATTATTCTCGGGATATTGATGTTATTTGCAAGGTGGTAGCCGTCACTCGCCGTAAAATTCGGTTTTTTTTTTTTTTTTTTTTTTTTTTTTTTTGGGGGGGGGGTTCATTTGTATATTTTGTTCTGTCTTGTTCTGTCTTTCCATGTTTCGTTATGCATGGTTTGTTTAGCATTTTAGTTATAACCGGTTGTCAATTCTTTGCATTTTTCAATGTACATGATGTACAATTTTCCGAATTGTTTTCCCCCTGTTTTACATATGACTCACTAAGATGACGTAACAACTTTCTGTTCTGACATTTAATGTCAGGAGAATTAGAGATTTCAAAAAAGAAAGAAAATTGTGAATTGGCTGAATGATAAAAAGAATGACATTGTATGCCTACAGGAAACTCTTAGTACTGAAGAGGATGAAGTATTCTGGTCTTCTCAATTTGAGAGAAAATGTTGTATTTTCACACGGTACAAACAATAGTAGACAAGTTATCATTTTCATTAGAAGTGATAGTTTAAGCATTGATATTGTTTATTACGTTAATGATGGAAGGATATTGTTTATTCAGACAGAGTTCAGACAGAGTTTGATGATTCCCCTTGCTTTATTTTAAAAACATATGCTCCGAATAAGAAGTCTGACCACAAGGTTTTCTTGAAAATGTAAAGAGAGTTTTAACTGAATACTGTCAAGACCCAGATTTTATTATCATTTAGGGAGGGGATTAAAACTTTTAAATCAATAATAATTTAGATAGGTCGGATAGTAGCTCTCATCCTTTGAAAAGCTCCATCGAGGTTTAGTGACATTACTGTCCACTTCAATCTTGTTGACATTTTGCGTGTCCAACATGAAAACAGGAGACATTACACCTGGCGTAGAATACGACCCTCTTTCCAACAAAGTTGTCTAGATTATTTTATAATTGCCGATTAATTACAGAATATGGCCAAGAAAACAGAAATTATTCCAGGTCTTAGCTCCGATCACTCTGCTGTTGATTACTTGTGTCCTCGGCCCTTGTCATTTGTTTTTTACTTCTACTTTGACTAGTTATACTAATTTTGCCAAGTTATTAGAAGAAAATACTACAAAATGGCTTAAGGAGCTGACCGATGTTGATAAAAGACTGCTTTACATCATCAGGTATAAAATCAAGGAGTTAACCATGGTTTTAGCAAAGCCTAAGCAAAAGAGCGATAGCAGAAACTGCTCATTTTAGAAAATAGGCTTAAAGCTTGCCAGTATATTTACTCTGTAAATCCAATTGAGGCAAATCAGGCAAATCTGGATGACCTTACCAATTAGACGGGTATTATGATTACATCATCGAAGGCTCCATTATTCGTTCCAGAGCTAATTGGTATGAAAAGGACGAAAAACAAGTTCTTTCTAGTTTTGGAAAAGTCAAATAAAAGAAAGTCCAGTATAAAACAGTTAAAAGGGGGATCATGCTAACATTATTGATCAACCAAAGGATATTCTCATAGAAATTAAGACATTTTATCGCAATTTGCACACTGAAAATTGAAATTAAGGTGCTGATAGTACTTAGTTCTTGGAAAATCCCTCCATCCCTCAACTTTCTGAATTACTCGACAAACTGTTGACCAGCATATGAGTTTAGGGGAGCTTTTCAACACACTGTCTTGTATGAAAGATAACAACAAAAGTCCAGGATATGATGGCTCAACTGTTAAATTTTATAGTAGTTTTTGGCCTTTAGTGGGAAAATTGGTTTTGGATTCACTAAATTCAGCTTTTTAACGTTGGGAATTTTCGATTTCACAAAATCAAAGTATTATTACTTTGATTGAGAAGCCAGGAAGAGATAGTAGGCTGTTCAAAAATTGGAGACCAATTTCCTTGATGAACGTGGGTATTAAAATTTTCTCTAATGCCTTACAAAACGTTTGGAGAAAGTACTTCCCCGATTAATTGGCCCAACTTAAGTCGCTTTCGTCAAAGGGCGTAATATTAGCGACTATGTAAGATTTATTGACAAAATGTTTCATTACAACAGGGAGTTAAACATTCCTGCTTTCTTAATGGCAATAAATTTCGAAAAGCCTTCGATACTGTCAGCGCGTTTTACTTATTTAAGGTTTAAGATAAATTTAATTTCGGTCCTATTTTCAAACATTGGATAAAAATACTTTATAATGGAATTGAATGTTGTGTTATGAATAATGGTTTCAGTACAGGCTATTTAAAGTTAGGTAGAGATGTTCGCCAAGGTGACCCATTGTCATCAATGTTCTTTTGTTCTGGTGCTGGAAACTTTACTTCTATAGCTGTTAGGTCATATGGAAATATATCTGGAATCAACATAATGGACATAGAGATAAAAAAGTCTGAATTTGCAGACGAAGTGGCATGTTTTCTTTCAAGTATTGAGTCTGCTGACGAACTTTTTCTTGTTTTCAATAGTTTTGAGAATTGTTCAGGTTTGGAAGTTAATTTTGACAAAACCGAAGCCAAGTGGCTCGGGAAGTGGAAGGACAGGAAATATGAACTGTTCAGGGTAAAATGGCCCACATCTCCCCGTAAAATCGTAGGAATGCACTTTTCTTACAATAAGGAAGAAGCTAAGAGAAGGAACTTCAGTAAATCTGTAGATAATATGACAAAAATGCTCAATCTTTTGAAAAGTAGTAAATTATTTTTATTTGGCAAAGTTTCAATTATTAAAACATCGGGTATTTCACAGGTTTGCTACTTTCTCAGTTTCTCAACTATGCCCAAGAGCATCATCCAAAACTTTCACAGAATGCTGCATGATTTCCTTTGGGAAGGGAAAGATAAAGTCGCGAGGAAAACTATGACGGGAGATGTGGGCCAAGGCGGCTTAAAAATGCCCAACTTGCATATTATGAAATAAACTACAGAGAATCTTGTGGGTTAAACTTTTGTTAAATCCAAAATTTTCACATCTATGGAAAGTTTTTCTAAAACATAAACTCAAGTCTTATGGAGGTTACATCATCTTCAATTTTAGTTTTTAAACTAATCTTTTACCTGTCCAGTCTACAGATTTTGTATGGAGATGTATGGATGTGCATATCAACCTTAAGGAACTTTACATCATCCTGCTAGCGTGCTGTCACTGGCATAGCTTCTAGTACAAACGCACCATAGTTTTGTAAAGGTAAAATACCACCACCATGTATATAATAAACTCTTGCACGTCACATTATACAATAGCTATGGAGTGGCTTCTCGAACTATCTTGGCTATCGGCACCGTCCAACTCACATTACAGCCACATATGCCCAAACCAACGATAGCGACGCGGACTCATGATCGCGCTTGCATGAAATTAAACACCTTATGCAAAGCTTTGGACGCACTGAAGGCTCGCGAAACACACCCACTACAGAAATGGTATTACCATATGATATGTCTGTTTCCATATACTGCTTGACCTTTTGAAATCGATGGCTTGGCTTTAACAAAACAGTTGCAGCTGAAAATAATACACAGTATCTGGCGCATTGTTTGGATTGTTGTTACAAAATGATTTTCAATGTCGGATTTCAAACGAAAAGGAATAGCCTTGTAAATATATCGTTAAGACAAAGAAATAATACGCTGTGAATGAATCGCAACTCTATCACACAAATCTGAAGAAGTTAACCAACGATTTTCCACAGTATTGAAAAGATCACCTATAGTTGTAACATTAGCATTGACAAAGGCTGGTACAGTAAAAGGAGACTTATGAACGGGATGTATAATGAGTGGATTTTGAAAAAGAGGCTCTTTAAGAATGTCAGGAACACTCAGTGGGATTCCTTTACGAATTTTGTCAACAGAATTCCAACAACTACCAAAGACGACCAAAACTTCACCTTGTTTTCAGTGATGTTCACTAATTCAGACCAATTTTTCTGACAATAATTATTTGAGTTACCAGAGTTAAAGAGATATGAACCGGTTTGGTAAGCTCCATGAATAATACGCCACTGTAAATCACCTTCCTTCTTGATAGTTGGTGGAGCGTAGCATGCTGGGAAGTTCGGGTGAACAGAATCAGGTAGACTGATAATATATCTCCATATTTGTCGAAAATAACATACTTGCCATCTATGATTGACACACCAAATGACGTAATGAAAAATTAAGTTGTATGTTTCAAAATTTTCTATGGGGAGGGAAAAGGGGAAAGATTTAGAAGGATATTGTTATTAACAAATTTGAAAATGGAGGAATTCAAATGGTTGATGTTAAAGCAATGGTAAAAGCACTTAAATGTAAATGGGTGGAACGGCTCACGAATAGCAGCTTTAAATTTGGAAAGCCGTGGTTGACTACTATTTAAACGAATTTGGGGGCATTTCAAACATTCTTATAATCTCGACAAAAGAAACCTAATGTACATAACGAAAAACATACCAAAATTTTACAAAGATGTACTTACCAGCTGGCACGAAATTACTCGGAACAATGACAAGGTCAAAGTGTCTCCAAATAGCATTGGCGAGCAAATAATTTGGGGAAATCGCCACATAACATGTAATAATAGAGCCTTGTTCTTTCCTGAATGGATTGATAGCGATATTCTGTATGTTTCAGATTTGTTTCAAAATGGTAATTTTATCAAACAAAGTTATCTACTAGAAAAATTAAAAAACAAAAGAAAGTGGATAATGCAGTACGTAACACTGAAAAAATCCATACCATATGAATGGAAGAGGTGTATGATGTTGGCAAAGAACTATCTCTGTGTATATCGGGGTAAGAGGCCAACAAAGATGAAAGACTATATGGGAAGATATAAAGACATAAATATGTTTTCATGTAAAGATTTTTACTGGAATTTTGTTCGCAAAGTAGCAGTAAAATCGTATGTGCCGACGATTTGGGCAAATAGGTGTGAGATCGATGGCATAAACTGGTCTTTAATAATGACGTTAAAAGTAAAAAACATGCTAGTTAAAAAAAATTGCCCAATTCAATTATTTCCTGTTATATGACAGAATTCCACATGGATTAAATCTCTGGAAATGGAGGAAAGTGGAGCATCCAGAATGTAAAACATGCAAATGTATTGAGGACTGTTCACATTTTCTGTTTTATTGTCCTGTTATAAGACAGTTTTGGAGAAAGTTGAATGACTTGATTAACAGAATGTATAATACCAATATAAATTTGATGTGGAAGCATGTTATATGTGGATACATGCTGGAATGCGACAGACTTGAACTACTTAATTTAATAGTAATTGTGGCAACATTTTGTGTTTACAAAGCAAGAATCATAAACGAAAGTAATGTATGGAGATTGTTAATTGAAGAATTAACTTGTATTCAAGCTATAAAGAATAACATGAAAATTGAAGATTTTGTAAGCGCTATTTGAGGAGAACTTATAATGCAATGATTAACAGGAGTTGCCTTAAGCATCGAAGGTAATATGAAGCTTTTTCATTCTGATACTGTAATGTATTGTTTTGTATTGCAACGTATTAAATGGCAGTATTATATGGTATTGAAAAAAAAGAATGATAACACCAAAGAATTTCAAGACAAATTCTTACAATTAGTCTAAGTCGAAGATAATGAGTGGTCTTTGACCTCTTTCTTTCACTAGAAACGAGAGAAGTGAATGCCCTACTGCTGAACTTTTGACTTTTTCTGATAATTTATATGTACTGTAATCAGCATTTCATATCGATGCTGTAACTTCAAACTCGTATTGGAAAATTTTGCAAATTTGAATAAACTCTACTTAAAAGGAACAAAAAATCTCTCCATAAAGAGTCGAGTTTATCTGGCATATAGCGCAGTCTAATGACATTTCGCAGAACAATAAGGTATTTGTAAAGACTCCCCTTTTCCAATTTACAAGTTTGAGTTCATCAGAATGTTGAAGCTGGAAAGAAAAGTGCAAATTAGGTAAATTATCAGGGAAACAGCAGTTAAAGTATCTATTAATACTGCTTTTCAGTCCTGTTGGAATGGCTGGAGAGACGTATTTCAATGACAGAGTTAGGTCAGAATGAATTTTCACTCTTGACCGAAGATCTATTGGAGTTAGCTAACGTTTTTCAGTGTCATCAATGAGATCACCGACCATCGTGATCCCTGCATCTACAAACGAGGGTATAGTGAAAGGCGCTGAATGAAGCGGATGTATGAACAGTGGGGGTTTTTAAATAGAGGCTCTTTAAAATATCTGGTATGCTCAAAGGTAATCCTTGTCGAAATTTATCCATAAACAAAGAGTTTCGAAATAGAAATCCGGCAAACGAGTTTTCTTGATATCAACATCATTTGTCAAGAGCAGCTGTCTTTCATATCGTAAACGTCGTAATAGTCGGTGAAAAAAGAAAGCAGGGTAGGGATAGTCTTGATAAAGATACCTTTGAATGAATCCTAAACGAAGAGCTTCAAGACGAGATTGGATGTGCATAAGACCATGACCGCCTTCAGAGAGGGTAAGTAAATCGTTTCAGCCGGAACCCAATGACGGCCTTGCCAGAAAAACCTTGAAAATAATGACTGTAGATATGATATTGTAGCCTTTGAGGGAGAAGTGCAGGTCAATCTGTGCAGCATCTTTGAAGCGATTAACTGCTTGACTATAACAGTGCAGCCTCTATAAGACATACTTGGAGCAAATCTAGACCAGTATTTTAATTTAATTTCAATGACATTTACGAGTTCAGTCCAGTTCTGCTGGTAAAAATGACAATTGTTGCCCATATAGATACCAAGGAGTTTAAGGCCAGTCCCATTCCATTTTATTCCAAGTGTGTGATCTGTACGTTTGCGCCAACTTCCAATCCAAAGACCCTTTGTCTTTTCCAGATTGACCTTGGCATTCAGAGATGCACTTTCATATATCTCAATGCAAGATTGGAGTTTTCCTAAATCCTTGTTTTGAGTAATCATGGTTTCTACGTCATTGGCATAGGCAGACACACATGTTTTATGAGTAGCATGACCTGGAATTTTGAGTCCTGTGATACCACTGTTATTGCGTATTTTATTCAAAAGTGGTTCAAAGGCAATGACATAAAGTTGTCCCGACAATGAACATCCTTGCCTAATACCTCGTTTAATGTCAATTGGTGCAGCGAGTCTGTTGTTGATTCTTATGAGAGATTTAATGTCCGTATAGAGAACTTTAATGAAATTAATGAAATGATCACCGAATCCAAAGGCATGCAGGATACTAAATAGGTATTCATTCTTCACACGATCAAAGGCTTTTTGTTGGTCAAGAGCGACAATTCCAAGAGCTATGTCAGTGTCATTAGCATATGAAATGCTATCACGTAAAAGATTAATATTATCAAAGATGTAAAGGCCCGGGATACTGCAAGATTGATCATGTTGAACAATAGAGGAAATGACAGAACGGAAACGAATAGACAACGATTTTGCGAGTATTTTGCAGTCACTGAATAGGAGATTGATTGGTCTCCAGTTTTTAACCAGAGAATTGTCACCAGACTTCGGATGTAGGCTGATAACCGCCTTCCTACACGACACAGGAAGTATACCATTGTTGAGAACTTTTCACAAAAACTTTATGTAAATCTTTACTCAAAAGTGGCCAGAAAGTTTTATAAAAATCGTTGGGTAAGCCATCAATACCTGGAGACTGGTCTGTGGAGAATTGTTTAACTGCATTCGTTAGTTCATCATATGAAATTTCTGTATCAAGATTATCGCGATCGGAATCACAAAGTTTAGGTAAATCTTTTAAGAAGTGTCTTTTGAGATGCTAGGTTAACAGGTTCCGGTGAAAAGAGTTTTCGATAATGACTACAGATAATGTTCCGAATTTCATTGGGATCTTCAGTTATTGTGTCATCTGCACGTTTTAGATGAACGATTGGTTTTAGATCTACCTCTTTCTTGTTCGAGAGAAAAAGAGAATTTACTTTGCATGTCACTCTCTTTAAATAAACGATGACGAGAACGGACTGCCGCACCTTTCAATTTTGAATTGACCAATTGCAAGAGAGACTTTTCTTATCATTTTGAATGCTGCTTAGGCTTTTGTCCCCATGCATTCTTTTCTCAACAACTTGAATATCACGTTCCAGCTGTGATTTACGTAGCTTTTAATCTTCGTTTCTTGAAATGCACAACTTTTGCGTAAGATGTTTTATCTTCCACTTTCTGACGTCCCACCATGTCGACAGATTTGTATAATTGTTCTTTTTCATTCTCCAATTATTCCAGAAAAAAGTAATGATTTCACGGTAACCGTTATCGTTTAAAATATCAGTGTTGAGACACCAAACCGGATTGCGTTTGTCCACTTCCTTCTGTGAAATAATTAGTTCATCCAGCGAATGATCAGAAAACGCTAGTGCCGAGTTGAGAATGGAGACTGAAGCAATGCGAGGTTTTATCCAACTATTAACATATATTCTGTAAAGGCGCGCCTTTGTACTGTTTCTGTGCCATGTAAAATTACGATCGTCACCGTTGATTTGACGCCAACTGTCAATTAACTTGTGTTGACGGACAATTTTGTCAAGTAAATGGCTGGTACGAGAATCAGATTCAGCACAATCAACTCTGTCAAAGTCTGCATTCAGTGTACAATTGAAATCTCCGCCTAAAATCACAGGATCACCATTTAGACTCAATAAAAGTGTGTTAAATTGACTAAAGCAATGTAAACGTTCTTTAGCATTAGTGGGGGCATAAACATTAATGATGTTGATAGGCGTGTCGTTTACTTTGGCATGCGTGTGCAGCAGATGACCTGGGATTGGTTCTGATTTATGAGTAATGTCAACGTTCAAGCTAGGTTTAAACAGAATAGCAATTCCTGCGCTGTTTGATGTTCCATGAGATAAAATACACTTTCCTCACCACACAATCGGCAAAATTTGTTCATCCGCAAGACTGGTATGAGTTTCTTGTAAAAGGCAGAAATCTGCATGATTGTTTTGTTTCAGAAATTCAAAGAGTTGGTAACGCTTCAAAGAGTCATGACATCCACGTGTATTGAAAGTCAAATAGGACAAGGTCGCAACCATGAGCGTACACAAAACAAAGGAAGAAATTATGCCGAAAGTGCTGATTAATGAGAGTCCGCAACAACTGTTGATCGACCGGTGATTTTAATGTGTTCCTTTATCTTCGTGACGAGTTAGTAGATCAGGGCTTTCGTAGAGGTGTTGAGGGGCAAAGACGAACGATACTTCAGTGGCATTTTAGCTAGCTCTTTAAGGATGAAAATCCTTGCATTTTTCAATAAACTTCTTTGAATGTTTTGTATCTTCCTGGAAGAATTTGATAAATCACACTGGAAAGATGTTTCAGACATATCATTCATTATCATCTGTGTCTTTACTTGACAAAGTCTTTGAACTTGGTAATGATGATTGTGCGTCCGTATGTGAAGGTGAGCATGGAGAGTACGAAAAACTATCACAATCGTCTCTGTCATCCGAGACACCAATGGGAACACTGTTTGGACAACTTTGTATTCTAAGCTTGTGACATAAAAACCTGAACAAATAGGAGGCCTCGGAATTTGAGAGTTCAAAGGCGAACTTTCGGCTTAAGAAAAATAAGGAGAAGAAGGGAAGGGTGAAGAAGGGGTTTCTACCCTCTCTTCATCGTCGATGTCATCAATGCTTTTCACATCATTGGAATTTCCAATTGTATCAGGGTCGCGTTGCGAACTATTCTTCTCTCTTTCAACAATCTCACCGGGGGTGTTTATCTCTTCTTCAGGTTGTTGGTCTATCACCGTATTGTTCCCCTCTCTATATTGTGAATTCTCTGTTGGTGACTCGTTGTTTGGCTTTGCTGTGGGAACTGCTTTCTTCTGAACATCTTTGTTTAAATTAATATCACTAACTTCCATCACGTCATCCACTCCAGATTGATCATCATTATTATTATTGAGTTGCTCAATATTATCAGTGACACGAGTTGACTCGGTTTTGTCAGTTGTATTGAGTTCGTTATGATTACTTGATTCAGCTGTATCATGGATATGTCGGCTATTATCGTAGTAAATGTCCCTTTTGGTTACAATTGAAATATCTCATCTCATCAGTAGATATATATACTTTGTACAGTTTGTCTTCGAACTCAACTGTTGTCGGTCCGTTGAGAACACCATGAAAGTCGTTGTCAAAGAGAATGAAAGCCTGCCTTCTGAACGACTTCACGTGCTGCAAACTGTCAGATTTTCATCCAAGAGGTATTGGTTTCATACTGCTGACAACTTTTCCAAATCTTGAAAGTTCTTGTTCAATAATTAGGTTTGGAAGAAACGGTGGTACGCCTGAGATAACAACTTTTGCTGCAGGCCTAACCAACGGTTGAACTTGAACAGAAAAACCCTCGACTTCAAAGCCGTTGACACACACCGCTTCAACCCACGTAACAGAATTGAAGTAAACGATTACTGACCCATAAACTCTCAATGTCGCAAGAATATTTGTCGGTCCAGTTATCTCTGCGATTGCCTTCAAATATGTTTCCACCTTACACCTTCCATAGACTCACGTCTTATGCCGTGTTTTCTTGTCAGGCCTCGAAGCGATGGCGGTTGCATCACATTGGGTTGGGCGGCCATCTTGGCTATGACAGCCACCCACCCGGACGCAGAATAAAATCCGGTGAAATCTCTTCAATCACTCCACGAAATGAACAGAACAACATATTAACAGAAGGCCGGTAACTTGCGAAAGCAGGATGAGATGAAATTAAGCGCAGAAAACAGTGCAAAGCACACAAAAGCGGCAAAGGAAACGTAACACTCTACAACCACGTCCACACATGTGTAGGAGTAGTAGTAATAATAGTAGTAGTAGTAGTTGTAGTAGTAGTAACAGCAACATCAGCTCTCTGCAGCAGCAGCAACAGAGTTGTAAAACAACTTTTGGATCTAAATCTTATAAAGTCTATACATTCACTTTGTATCTGTAGATGAACGCCTATGTGTTTATTAGTATGTGAAGATCAAATATAGAAAGGTGAGTATATTTCCAAAGAGAATAAAACCTTTTCCTATTGAAGATTGCTTCTCGCCGCATGATACTACTTGTATACTTTCACGTGGAAAGCTTCAGCACTCCAATGCAAAACGCCGTCTTCTGTTTTGGTTGATGCACGCTGAAATATTTGAAAACAATCTTCCAAAAAGTCCTCGTGTAAAGACGCTGGTATCAAGTCCAAGTGTGTCATTAGAGGTCTTAAAAAACCTGTGAAAATGAAAATATTAATTAGGAAGTTATTGATCGCCTGTGTCAATACAAGTGTAGAAAATCAGTTGTATAAGCACTCGGTTACAAGGTCCCTCTAGTGTTTTTACGACATCGATGTTTGTTTAATAGAATGTTATTTATGGAATAGAAATCTTGCGATCAAGGTTAGTGTTTTTAGACCTGTAAATGTCACAACCAGTATTTTTTCCCAGTGTATTCGCAATGCAGCAATGAAAGTTACTTTGTCAGAGCTTGCTCTTACAGTTTATGAATTCAATTAGATTTCATAGCAAACAAAACCAGTGTCACATACACTGTATTTTTTTAAAGCTGAAGTTATCATGACAAATGCAATCTTGTTTGCATTGGGCAAGTTATATTGAAGATATCTAAGCAACAAAATTTAGTTCAGCAAATTCACAGCGTTTCCCAAATATTGAAAGTTGTCAAATATATAGGCACTTGAAGGCAGAATTTGAACGTTCACATCGCTAGCTAAGTGGTGTAAGAATTAATTGAAGATACTGTGAGCAACAATAAGGGCATTGCTACAAAAACTTGTACGTAAATATGTCATCACCATGTTTCTGTTATTACTATTCATAAAATTTTAATCCGTTTATAAGTTCTAGGTGGCGCCCTTCAGTTAATCTTTCTAGCTCAAGTCACCTTGCTAGCTCGGCAAAAACACACGTTCTGTAATATTGTTTCCTTTTCATATTTTGATTTTCTTGCTTACGTTCATAACGTCAACATGCAGTTACCAGGACAACGGTAAAAATATCGGAGAATACAATTAAACGAAATACTTCCTGACCGAAAATTGCATCGAAAAATGATGAAATCAGTCCAAAATTAATCATGCAACTCTGCATTAATTTGAACGAACTACTTTATGTCTAGGTATATATGCATGCATATATGAATTCACATACCCGTCCATCCATCCATCCATTCATCCGACCGTAAATACCATACATCTACACACATAGATACAAACGTACGTACGTCCATGCGTGCGTGCGTACATACATACATACATACATACATACATACATACATACATACATACATACATATATACGTACGTACGTACGTACATACGTACGTACGTACGTATGTGTGTGAGTGAAAAGAGATACTTTAACATGTCACCTATGTGCTTGTCTTTCGTGTCCGCTGAAAAGCTGTAGTGGTATCGTTCGATAGTCCTTGGATATTTCTTGAAACCACTTCGAGAAATCATGTCTTGCAAATCTTTTAAACTTCTCAAGAATGGGCAAAACTTCGGCTGAAAATCCTGGATATAGGTCAACGATAAACACTGTCACTGATTTATTGGCAACAGGTTGCCAACAATTGGCAACAAACGATAAGACGCCAAGTCACATATAACCACGATGATGACACAGGTGAAATGTACCTTCACAGTTAAAATAAGCAAATGGTGTCAGCAGTCTACAGCCTTCGGCACTTTATTATAAATGTCTCAGAAATCCGTTTCCAAGTTTTCTTTTCATTTGGAAATGGTATGACTTAAGATGTGAAATTATTCAAATATTGGAGGTGTTGGTAGGTCGAAATTATTTTAAATGTAAAATGATTCAGATGAAGGAAGATTCTCGCCTGTAGTTGCCTGTGAGGTAGAATGTCCACCGGGGATAGATATTCGGACCCTCAAAGTTTTACAACTATTTTCTAATCTACCACTTGTGGGGGCTCATTTTAAAGTTCTTGGAGTAGGAAAACTTTTCACCGTCTTAGTTTTTTGAAAATCAAGTGCCAGCCCTGTGTTAACTCAATTGGTAAAATTGAGATAACACAGGGATAGCGTCCATTTTGAATGTCAATTATCCGATATTCGGTAAATGTTAGGTAATATTTTCTGATATTTGTTTCTCTTGGACCCCAATGTGCCTGTTGATCCCTGATTTTAATCCTTGATTTGGTAAGAAATCTGTTGAACGTTTAATCGAGGAACAGTTTAGCAAATGTTTAAGCCTTTGACGTTGGAGGCGCTTATTACCTTCACGCAAAATGCTTCATTACACACGGAGAATTCTAATACCATTTAAGTCTATCTGAGCGGTTTGTTTTAAATTTTAGAGTGTAAAAGTGTATTGCAAGTTTGTTCGTACGCATGCTCAAACGTAGGCATGCTCATACAAAGGTTTTTCGTGTCCTCTTTAGTTTGATAATTTTATCCAGCAAATGTCAGAGAATGAACAATTTCTTTAAAGTTCAAGATTTATGTACAATATAAGTACCAACCTTTAGGTATTTCATCCATTTAGGTAGATCTATGCTCTTGTGATAAACGTTATAGAAAGGGCTTTTGACTCTGTCAATATGAAATAAAAACGAGCCAGTTTCCTTTAGACACCAGCAAGCATTTCGTAACACCGTCTGTTTGTCTTCCATCCAATGGAGAGCTTCATTGCAGTAAACCTTTGTAAAAGCCTTTTCAAAGTGACTCAAGGTCTCCGGCAGAAGCATAGCGTCACCAACAAGATATTGTGTCTTCCCATCAACAGAGTTGTTCTTACTTGCAAATTCAATAGCATTAGCAGAGATGTCAACACCTAAAAATTAGAATATTAATTATGTCAGTCAAGTTGTAAACCAATTATGGTGAATGCACACCGCGAAAGTAATTTACAACGACTTCATAAAACGAGGGGATGATATGGTACATACGTTGAATTGCTGTTAGCTAGTCGCCTGTTACCGATAATCTGTGACATTAAATGGATAAGTATATATTGCTATAAGCAAAAAACCAACCCCCCCCCCAAAAAAAAAATAAACCAAAAAAAGAAATGTATTCACAAACTTTAGTTTGAGAGAGCCATTAAACGATATTTGTTTTAGCACTTTTATATGAAGAGACAAAGACAAAGAAGAGACAAAGTGCAAGATGATGAAATCTCGTGATAGTCTTTCTTCTTTTTCAAGTATGAAGTGTTCGTTGAGCGATATTGTGCAAGGCAGTGGAATAAAAATTGAACGTTACACATACATTTTGTCTATTTATTGAAAGTAATTGCATTTTTGACAAGCACATATTATTCTGTTATATATATTTTTCGTCTTTCACGGAAGGAACAGTTGGCAAAATTCTTCGTAGGCTAAACCAAAAAGGTTATTATTCATGAGATACACTGATATAAAGATAATATCGCGGTGTATCATTAATCAGCAATGTGATCATTCTAGATCACACGGAACACGTAGATTGGCTTTGTTATCGTTACGGATTCAGAGGCTGGTCTTGGATGGACGTTTTTGGCAACATTTTACTTAAACTAGAATGCGACTTGGGGACAGATATTTGGACTCTCAAACTTTTATCATGCTTTTTGGTCTATCGCTTGTTGGAGCTCATTTTGAAGACCATAGCATAACTTAAGCTTCAACTGGCTTATTTTTGTGAAAATCATAAATTTCGTTCTTGGATGGCTGCCATTTTGATTCACAAATATGGGCAAATCAAAGAAAGATGCTACCAAACTGCCAGTATTTGAACCCGATTGTTATTTATATTCTTTTTATTTTGAAAGAGAATGGTTGAAATTTTCAAAGGACAGATCGAGCAAAAGTTGAAGTCTTTCGATTGCGAGGTGCCTACTACCAAATAAGAGATACAGCTTTTAAATGAAAACAAAACTTCTCGAATTGGAAGAAAATAGCTATCCAAATGCATGTTTTTTAATGCTTAAAATAAGACGATGTAGGAAGAATAACACGGGCATGTTCTGTTAAAAATTTACTTTTCAGATATTGTTTTGGCACAGTATATCTTGAACAACAAATAGGTAACCCAACAGTTTTTCCGTTGAATTTCACACAAAGAATTAAGAATTGTTATGGACAGAAGTGGCACTATAATTTGATCAATTCCCAAAGATTAGGGGATACTGTACTTTTAAATAATAATCTGAACCGAAAAATATTTAAATCATTCAAGTTACACAGTAAAAAGAAAGTTGTAGTCGAATTTCGTTGCTCTGCACATAAATTAAATGTTGAATTCGGGCGTTATTGTAAAGTTCCACGTCATGAAAGAGACTGTATGTACTAAAAAAACTGTCAGAAATGTTCACCTTATTGAAAATAAATTTCATTTTGGATTGATTTGTCCGTTTTGCGAGGATATTAGGGTTACTTCGTATCATTTAGAATAAATCCAAGTGAAATAACATTTGTAAATCTTCTTTCGTCACAAAATGAACATGGCATTTCTCAGCTTTCTTTACATTTCTAAAGGCATTTAAAAGACATGAAATTACCTAGCTTTACAAGGGGCTAGCATCTCCATGGTGTAAGATTGGATATTCTGAGTGTAAATAGGTATTTTTGAATTTTTATTATCACGGACCATCTCATTACTGTATGCTCTCTGTGAAAATGTGCCATAGACCGAGGCCTTGTATTGAATGAAGAAACATTCATTCATCCATTCATCCATACTAACGTAAATGGCAGACATTTTGTTGAGCGACGATAGCTACGTTGTTCTGAGTTAACGATCATAGCCAAATAGATAATCAACGACTCAGACCCATAGTTTTTTCTCGGTTTCATTTTGTTATTTGTCAGCAGGTTGATAGATGAAAAACTCTCGATGGCAAAGTAATTATTCCAGCAAGGTTGTAACTACGCACAATTTGAATGTACAAGACAGTGTAGGTTTTATTACAGGATATTTCAAGCACGGATACTTTACCTATGACAGATTTGACATTGTCTCTCTCTGCTATCATTTTTGTCAATTCACCAGTTCCGCAGCCGATATCAAGCACAATCTCTCCGTTCTCCCAGTCATCAGTCCATAAAGATAACAAATCTAGACCAACACTTTGTTGACTGTCTCTGTGGTTTGAGTACCACTCCCAATTGCTGTCATTCATGACTTTGCAGTTATGTAAATCCCCCGACTCTTGTCTGATAAAATAATGAACACGGAAAAGCCTGTAATTGGCACTTTTACTAATTATATACAGTGAGGTGGTATACTTGTACATAAAACAGCTGAGCGAATAGGACTTGTGACACTCCAAAATGTCATTGATAATTATGGTCAAACTTTTGTTGAATGCAGTCAGTTCGCGGCCATTGCACTTTTACCAAAAATAAACAAGCAAACAAAAATTTGTACGTATTACAACTGACACCTTTCAGTATTCACACGGTTCCCCCTCTACTGTCTACGGTATTTTTATGTCATCTATGCTGCTGAAGATTACGGTCCCGGTCGATCGGCAGTGCATCACGACAGAACCGCTATGCGACAAGATTCCTGTTAACAGTGTTAACTTGTTTAAATGTCTAGGTGGTGAATGATACCGTGTATAGCCATATATGCGCAACTCGTCAAAATACGGACACACCACTCGAATACGACGCAGAATCGCCCAAACTTCGTGTAATAACCCCTAGGAATGCCATCTCTATTCTAACAGTGGTAGAATGCGCTTCAGAATGGTTTATTCTTGATTTGGTAGGAGTTTGGTTGACAGTTTCATCGAAGAAAGTTTGAGCAAACTATTCTCTTTCACTTTTGAGGCTCATACTACCTTAACGTCATCGAGACTATAACATTTCAGGTATAGTGTTATGAGAATGAATCAAACTATCAAATGACGACACAGAACAAATGTGTAATTATGGTTTTATCTTGATCAAGTTTGTATACACAAATTCTACTGAGAAGTTTCTTATCGGTACAAACTTCTACCGCAACTTTCACAAGTCTTGTATCGTTCGGATATCTTACATAGAATTCGTTGTCCCATGACTTTCTAAATAGCATGACTACTCCTCAATGCCTCCTTCGGAGGGACCGTGCGCCAGGTCACCTAGTTAATGTAGTGAGATCAAGGTTCGATCAGCAAGGGCAAAGTTCAAGAAACGGAATGACGTCATACCTGATATTAACAAAACAGAGGCCCCATATGGCGGCAAATACAGTAGCTAGTTGACGTACGATGTCTTTATTGTTACTGATCACAGTACTTCTTAATATTCTCAGCTGAAAGGTATGTCAACCTACAAGTTTATCACTTTGTCACATTTTACATCAGGTGTAGGATGTCATAAATTAAATGTACCATTTGCACGTAAACGACGCTTTCTGTAACTTGGTATATCCTCTACCGATGTCGTTGCTTCTTGCACAGTTTACAAATATTTGAACAGGGGAGTGAACATAGAAGAATTGAGCAGTTGTAACCTACCTTTGAAATACCGATTATTTGTTCGTGAAGCCTTTTTCGTTACTGTGTATTTGTGAATAATGTGGCATCATTAGGTAGCTGCCCGCTCTTGGTAGCGTTCACTTTGTTGACAAGTGT
Source organism: Ptychodera flava (assembly GCF_041260155.1). NCBI lineage: Eukaryota > Metazoa > Hemichordata > Enteropneusta > Ptychoderidae > Ptychodera > Ptychodera flava. The sequence continues at coordinate 3,117,995 of NC_091929.1, forward strand.
CGGCACAATCTCGTAATTTATCAAATACCGATAAAGGCATATCTGCAAACTAGGTCAACCTTTCTGTTCTGTTGGCCAAACAATATTCAGGTGGCGCCAAAGAAGCTGGTCATGCAAAAATGTGTTCTGGAACAGTTTTGCAGCGGGCAGGCAAATACAAAAAAAAAATCGAGTGGGTGGGGAGAAAAGGTCAATATGGACGGGGAAGAAAATCAAGTTTTTACAGTGTTGGGGAGAAAACGTCTGGCAAATTGTACCGGAAAATGCGTAGAGGTTGATAAATTAATGTCTCAGAGTAGAGTGGACGCAGGTAGGTCATGGGGTGTACACAACAGTCCATAGTAACTTGAACGGCCAGTAACTGCTGTATATGCAAGAGGAAAGCCAAGGGACTGGGGACAGTCTCACTGTTCCCTAACTTTACACTGAACACGAACATCTATGGCATCTATGCACTGAATGAACGCACACTGGGTAATAGATAGCTTAACTTACATAAATGAAATGTAAACGTTGGTCATGTGGGGAGATGGCATTGGAGAGCTTGAACTTTCGGAGAGTGCAGTGGGGAGCGACAGACCATATAGATACTGGAGGTCAGTTAGCATCATAATTCAGTGGAAAGGTATATTTTCCATATATGCCAGGAAAGTCATATTTTCCATATATGCCAGTGGGAGGGCATGTTTTCCATACATGCCAGTGGGAGGGCATATTTTCCATATATGCCAGTGGGAGGGCATATTTTCCATATATACCAGTGGGAGGGGGGGGCACCAGGTGAGTGGGAGGGCATATTATCCATATATGCCAGTGGGAGGGCATATTATCCATATATGCCAGTGGGAGGGCCTATTTTCCATATATGCCAGTGGGAGGGCCTATTTTCCATATATGTCAGTGGGAGGGCATATTTTCCATATATGTCAGTGGGAGGGCATATTTTCCATATATGCCAGTGGAAGGGCATATTTTCCATATATGCCAGTGGGAGGGCATATTTTCCATATATGCCAGTGGGAGGGCATATTTTCCATATATGCCAGTGGGAGGGCATATTTTCCATATATGCCAGTGGGAGGGCATATTTTCCTTATATGCCAGTGGGAGGGCATATTTTCCATATATGCCAGTGGAAGGGCAGTTACATACAGCTCTAGTTCCCGCCACCAACTTATTAGGTCAAGGTAAAAATATGTAAAATCAGTCTTGAAACACGTTTTGTCATGATGTCGTGAAATTGAAAGTGAAGTTTCCACTAGTGGAGACAATGAAAATAGAATGAGGGTTTTTACTTCAAACGCGTGAAGACTTACTGCAACAACTACTGAAATCTCAAAAATCTCAAAAAGATGCAAAAGTTATGTTTCAGACTATCTCAAAGGAAAGGTATCTTTCATGCAAAAATATAGTTTTCCCTAGTAATATGGCTCCAGACTCTTAAGGATAACATCAACCAAATCCCCTTTTGCGAAGAACATCAACCAAATCCCTTTTTGCGAAGTAGAATCACAAAATTTTAATATTATGTTATATAATATAATTGTGTATTGAACAACGATATTTTCAGACTTCCACTTTACGATATTGCAAATTTATAAAATTGAGTGCATGATTTAGTTTTATTGTACTTTATTTCTTTTGGTAAATTAAGAAAGAAACAAGTTCTTCTATTATATTCATTTTTGTTTTCTTTTACGCAAAACAGAAGCATTATAGCCTAGAATTTCACAGCAAAGTTTTTCTTTCCAAATCTCCAAGCAGTGTAATTTTAAACATACATGTACAACATGAGGGAAGTTTCTCTCATAAAACGGTTTTGTTGTCGGATGTCAACACTCCCAACTCTTGCTTAGGGCATAAAGTTTAAGATTAACACCATGAGTGTCAGTTGCTGTGCACACGTTTAATCCCATGAGTCCAGAAGTGAACAAATCCTCCCGACAGTCCGAATAGTCGGCACAATCTTGCACTATATACATGCATTTTTTTCAAAGTTTCGACTGCTGACTAGGCAGGCGACGTTTTATGAAGGAACCTGGTGACCATTGTTAGCTTTCACCTTTAAGTCACTGTTGACGGCAAAATGAGGCTGAAACAATAGCGTGGACAAAAAATAGAAACACAGAGAGATTCATATAGATGTTGTAACGACTTGAAACTTGTATCGGTCGGTTTTTATTCATCAAACCTTGACAATGGTTTGATAGGTATGATACCTTTACGAATTACTTATAGAATTAGAAGAATGACAGTGAAGGGTAAATGTGAATAATGATGTCAAAGTGCATATTAACGGTATGGTAAATGAATATACGCGCTCATTGTATGTGTGCTATGGAAAATTGCATACCTATTCTTAGCGTCAGAAGTTTAAAACCGATATACTATCTCTTAAAAAATTACAACATACATATCAACGGATACGCTGATATGAAAAAAAATCGCCAGTAGATCGTTGAATTGCTCACATCTGTATCGCGATTTCATCACTCGTCTGTCAATTGAATGTACGAAAGGATTTACGATGAAAAGTGTTCATAACTTAACTGAGTGACGGTCAAATAATAAGTCACTTTCTATGGAATTTAATTGTGCTATCCCACATATGTAAGCCAGTTGCTCGATACCCTATGGTTCCATATTGAAAACCCTGAGTATTCTACTTTCTACCAAATGGAGTGCCTACAACACCAAGATCCCGCTTATTTACCACTGACCTTAAACACACCAAGATTGGTGTTCTTGTAAATTGATGATCCTTTTGATAAACATAAATGACCAACGGACGCCACACAAACTGTTCACACAAGACTCTCTTTTATAGTAGCGTTTTCATTGTATTTAAAAGGAGTGTTTATTTATCTGTCCTTTTCAATGAATAATATTCCTCTTATGCACGACATATTGTTAGCCAAAGTACACAGGCAGATTGCGCAGTCAGTTTATTGATGATTTGCCAAGCCATGACATTTGTTCATATCTACCGGAAACATTACTAGTGGATTTGATGGCACCATTGTCATAATGGAAGAGCATATACATGATTAATATTTTGATTGGCAATAAATGTTAACGGATTTTACCGAGAACAGGCTTTATAGCATAATGTAAAGTTGTGAAGAAAGGCGAGAGCCTTGACTGATTTCTCGATCGAATGAAAAAGGGGTAGTGGGATTGTTATCGACACGGATGAAAGTCTGTGCATTGGTTTTTGACAATTTCATGCATTTGAGAATTTTTGGCCGAAACTAAAGCTCTAAAGTGTACACATGTAAAACTTAATCATGATGTACTCTGTCGAATGCTTTTTCTTGATCAAAAGCAATCATAGCGGGAGCAATATCTTTAGCGTTTGCAAATTGAAGGTAGCCTCTGAGTATAGCGATATTATCGTGAATTTGCTGACCGGGGACAATGCAGCTTTGATCATTATGAATAATGGGGCCAAGAACATTACAAAGCCGAAGGAAAAAGGTTTTGGTAGTATAGTGTACTCTCTGCAGAGAAGACCGGCCAGCCGCCAGGTTTTTAGATTTGAAATATCCCCTGATTTCGGTAAAAGACTTATCACTGCTCGTCTACAACGGCAGTTCCCGATCAATAATGGATCTGAGAAGTCTCTGCCAGTAACTGACCAGAAATTCTTGTAAGATTTGTTCGGTAAACCATCAATCCCGGGACAGTGACAATAACCGAGGTTTTTCACTGTATTTGTGAGTTTATCATATGTGATTATATTATCTAAAAATTCTTTTCTGTCTCATTAAAATGTGGGAAATTGTTGTGCGGGAAGAGTTTTTCAGAAATCTTATTAATTGGATTCGGAGCATACAGATCTTGATAAAACGAATGAATAAGATTTCTAATTTATTTTTTGATCTTCAGTAAGTGAATCGTCATCCCTTTGCTGGTGGATGAAAGGTTTTCTTCTCCTATTAATGATTTAAATATCGCGGAAAAATTATTAGTTTGACCATTCGTTCTTATGTCTACATCTAGCGCGAATGGCTGCCTCTAAAGTGTAATAGTGAAGTATTTCCTTGAAAAGATCTTTCTTAGCTTCATAAACATTATGAACAGACGGGTTTTGGAAGAGGAACATTTCTAGCTGGCGAATTTCTTTTTCAACGTAAGATAACGCTTCGAAATATGTGTTGTGTATCCTTCCTTAGAAAAATATTCTGGGGCAGGGGCCTTTAAGGAACTCTTTCGGGAGTGGCAAAAAGATCTTGAGATTGACTGTCCTTCTCAATGAAGAGGGGTGATAGACCGGGAAGAGATGAATGACAAAGCTGAACGGAAATTAGTTGCTGTGAGTCGGACACAGTGATATAATCTGAGGCTTGCGAAAAGTTTAGGGAGGGGCAAGGTGAAGGAGGGGATAGTACCCTCTCTTCAACACATGAATATCATTTCTTCTGTCATCGCATTTGTCAGACTCAGTGTTATTAGCTGAGTTGTTATTTGCTACTTAATTGTCAAGTACAGGTTTGTCATATCATTGAATATTTTCCATCAATGTGTATATTCATTCTCGTCAACAAGTTCAGTGTTGTTTCCACTGGTATCGTTTTAATCTTTCTCACTTGGTTTTTACTGGATCTGAAGCAATTTCTTTTTCAACGATAGTCGTAGATGGTTCCTTTTGGCGTGACCAATCTTATGACAATAAAACATCTCACTTCATCAAGTGACAAATAAATACGGTAATTTTTGTCCTCAAAAGTAATATGGTAACATATACCAATAGTTCATTGCCAGGAACTGATGTCAGATTATATGTTTTACGTCAGAAAAATTTACAATTTTTGATCTTTCTGACTTTAACCTAAATGAATGGTTTTACACCACCGACAACCTTAGCACACTTGTTTAGTTCATTCATGAGAACTGCGTTTGTAATGAAGGGAGGAACTCCTGAAAGTATAACCTTTGTAGCGGGCTTCACCAAACGTTCATCCGGATCCCAACAACCACAAAGCTCAAATCTGTCTGAATAAACTGCTTAAACCCGATTGGTTTGACTTCAAAACACAATTACTGCATCATTGATGCGAGACTCAGCGATAACATTTTCAGGACCAGTGGTTTTTGCAGTTTCTCCTACATATGTCTAAACTTTCACGCCCTTAACAGATGAACATTCAGACCATGCTTTCGAGTGAGACCCTTGAGCATTTGGCTTGCGGATGCACTTGCCTCCGGCCTTGATAGAATCCGACCAAACTCCAACCAAAAGAACAAAAACAGAAAACTAACCGAAGGTGTGTCGGTGGTAATATAAATCAGTGATGACTGGCAAGGCTCTTCTTCTTAGTCGACCAAAATCTTGCGTTGCTACGGATCACCCCAAACACTCGTCTGCACCGTCGTCGTCGTCATCATAGTAGTAATAGTAGTAGTAGTAGCAGTAGATTTCAAAATGAACATTTCTTTATACTGAAGTGCCTGATCACAATTAACACTAAAATGTACAAGGGAACTCAATATGAATAACAAAAAGTACTACTCAAATTGTAGATAATTAACATTAACAAATGGGGAAAACTTACAAAGTGAACGATCACAAAAGAATTTATACATATCAGTAAACTATTAACGGATTGACAGAAAAGTCAAAGTACAGGTGATGGAGATTTAGAAAAAGTAGGCCACTGATTACTCTGCAAACTGCATTATTATTGATTTCGTATCTGTAGACGAACTTCTATACGACTACTAGTTAGAGCATGTGAAATACAGAAAGGTAAGTAAATCTCCAAAGAGGCAAAATATCTTTTCTTATTGAATGTTGTTTCGCATGATATTACTTGTATACTTTTCCATGGAAAGCTTTAGCACTCCAATGCAAAACGCCGTCTTCTGTTTTGATTGATGCACGCTGAAAGATTTGAAAACAATTTTCCAAAAAGTCCTCGTGTAAAGACGCTGGTATCAAGTTCAAGTGTGTCATCAGAGGTCTTAAAAATTCTGTGAAAATGAAAAAATTAATCATTTTGTCAGTTCTAGGTAGCGCTCTTTAATTAATCTTTATCCTTCGAGCCATCTTGCTAGCTCGACAATAACACCCGTTCGGTAATATAGTTTCATTTGCATGATTTTCTTGATGATAATATCAACATGCAACTACCAGGATAACGGTAAGGTGTCGGAGAATGCAATCAATCTAAATGCTTCCTGAGGGGAAATTGAACTGAAAAATCATAAAAGTCCAAAATTATTTATGCAAAATATTCACTATTCTATCTCTATCTAATCATACATACATACATACATACATACATACATACATACATACATACATACATACATACATACATACATACATACATACATACATACATACATACATACATACATACATACATACATACATACATACATACATACATACATACATACATACATACGTACATACATACATACATACATACATACATACATACATACATACATACATACATACATACATACATACATACATACATACATACATACATACATACATACATACATACATACATACATACATACATACATACATATCGATATGAAATTACGAGTGTGTAAGTGAAATGAGATATTTAAAGGTGTCACCTATGTGCTTCTCTTTCGTGTTCGTTGCTAAGCTGAAGCTGTAACGTTCGATAGTACTTGGATATTTCTTAAAACCAGTTTGTGAAATCATGTCATGCAAATCTTCTAAACTTCCCAAGAATGGGCAATACTTCGGCTGGAAATCCTGCATTTTGGTAAACGATAAACAGTATCACGGGTATTTGGGCACAGGTCTCAAACCGTCACATATAACCTCGATGATGACACAGAAGAAAATATACCCTGACAGTTAAAATGATAATGATTTTAAAATGATTTACAATTCTTTTCTAATCTACTAGTTGTGGGGGCTCATTTTGAACCTTTTGGATTAAGGAAAAATCTTCCAGATAGAGATAACACAGGAATTACAATCCATTTTGAATGTTAAATATCGGCAATTGTTTCTCGAGAACCAAAATTTACCGGGTGATCCCTGATTTGAATTCTTGATTTGGAAAAAGAATGGTTGAAAGTGTCATCTAGGAAAGTTTGAGCAAATGTTAAAGTCGTTAACTTTCGAGGCTCATACTACCATAACACAAATGCTGCATTACATACGGCGATTTCGAATAACAAGTAAGCTTATCCGAGCCCTTTGTTTTAAATAGGAGAATGAAGTTTGTTCCCAGCCATGCTAATAATAGGCATTTTAGTCTTCTCATTTGATAATTTCATCCAGCAACTGTCAGAGAAAGAATTATTATTGTTTTTACAGTTAAAGATTTATGTACAGTACGAGCTACCAACCTTTAAGTATTTCATCCATTTACGTAGTTCTATGCTCTTGTAATAAACGTTGTAGAATGAGGTTTTGAATCGATCAGTATGAAATAAAAACGAGCCCCTTTCCTGCAAACACCAGTAAACATTTCGTATGGCCGTCTCTTTGTCTTCCATCCAATGGAGAGCTTCATTAGAGTACACTTTTGTGAAGGCCTTTTCAAATTGACTGAAGGTCTCAGGCAGAAGCATACAGTCACCAACAAAATATTGAGTCTTCCCATCAACAGAGTTGTTCTTACTTGCAAATTCAATAGCATTAGCAGAGATGTCAACACCTAGAAATTAGAATATTAATTAAGTAAACAATTTATGATATTAAATGACTAAATACATATAATCAAAAGTAAAAATCACCAAATATATAAACAAACTGAATTTTGAGAAATCATTTAACGACATTTGTTTTAAGCGCGTTTCTATGAAGAGACAAAGATATCAGACGACGAGATCACGTGATATGCTTTCCTGCAATTCGAAAGTGATCTCTTCGTTGGACGATATTGTGCTAGAATAAATGGGAAATTTATCCACTTCGTCTACTAATTAAAGGAATGGCATTTTTGACAAGAAAATATCATTTCGTAATATTTTTTTCCGTTCACAGAAGGAAAATTTTGCAAAATTTTTATTGGGCTAAACAAAAATGGTGATTTATTCATGTAATACGCTGGCATAAAGAGAATATGGCGGCGCATCATTAATCTACAATGTCGTCATTGTGGATCACACGGAACACGGAGAATGGGTTTGTTACGGTTTCAAAGGCTAGTCTTGCATGCGGGACGTCTTCGGCGAGATCTAATTAAAAACAGAATTCTACTCGAGGACATTTTTGGACTCTCAAACTTTTGTCATTTGTTTTGGTCTGTCACAAGTTAGAGCTTACTATGCAGAGCATAGCGTAACTTACGATTCCACCAAACCGGCTTATTTTTGTAAAAATCGAACATTTAAGTTTTGAGATGGCGTTTGCAAATTGAAAGAAAGTTTTTGCCAAAGTACCAATATTTGACTCGGTGTTCATTCAATTATTTTGGATTTTGAAAGAGGATGGTTCACAGTTTCATTGAAGACAGTTCAAGCTAAAGTCTTTCGATCGCGAGGCGCATACCAAAATGGCAGACATTTTGTTGAGCGACGATACCTACGTTGTTCAGAGTTAACGATCACAGCCAAATACATAATCGACGACTCGAAGCAATATTTTTTCTCGGTTTCATGTTGTAATTTATCAGCAGGTTGACAGATGGAAATCTCTCGATGGCAAAGTAATTATTCCAGCAAGGTTGCATCAACGCATAATTTGACTGTACGAGACAGTGTAGGTCTGATTACACACGAATACTTTACCTATGACAGATTTGACATTGTCTCTCTCTGCTATCATTTTTGTGAATTCACCAGTTCCGCAGCCGATATCAAGCACAATATCTCCGTTTTCCCAGTCATCAGTCCATAGAGATAACAAGTCTAGGCCAGCATTTTGTTGAACCTCTCTGTGGTTTGAATAGCACGCCCAATTGTTGTCATTCATGACTGTGCAGTAATAAAAATCCTCCGATCGGCACTTTTTTCTGTTAAAGTAACGAAATTGTGAAAAAGCCTTTACATATTAAGTATTAAAGCATCTTTTTCAAGTATTGCATTTTGAATTTTGCGTTTTTAATTTTGACATTTGCACAACAACATTCAAAATGCAATACTTGGAAACGAGGCTATATATACTTAATAGACATGCCTTAGGCTTACAGTTGCATTTAAGGCCCATTGACTCTGACATTGGAACTAATTTAGGATATTGGATAGTGTAGTAATGTTGATTTAACTTGCAAATTAAAACTCATCTGTTTTTCTTTTTTGAAATGTACTTGTTTTTGGCTAAATTTGTACTTACACTTTTAACTATAAGCTTAGGGCACCTAACACTAAAAAGACCAACTTCTCCCAAATTAGTTCCAATCGTGTTTGTATTTTCAGCACTTTTGTTCTGTGTATCAACTCTACATTCCAATTCTACTCCCTGCACTATGAAGACATTCCAAGCATTAAGAATCTCAACATAGTCTGTTTATGGCTAGTGGCCATTGTTATTGTAGAAAAATGAATCAAAGTGAGGGCTAGAACTTTTACATCACCATCATCATCATCATCATCATCATCATCACCATCATCATCATCCCGACCACCACATCCACCACCACCACCACCACCACCATCATCATCATGATAATCCCGACCACAACCACCACCACCACCACCACCACCACCACCACCACCATCATCATCATCATCATCATCATCATCATCATCATCATCTCATCAAGGCGCACAAAGCGACAAATGCGCAGAAAGGGTAAGGAGTTGCCCTTTTGTTGTTTATATTTGATGAATCTCTCTCTTCTGTAAAAGACCTCCTAAATACTTAACCCGCTTATCTAATGGTTATGCCATTATTCAAATTAACACTTTGGTTTTGGAAAGGGTTGAAAGACATGGAAAACCCAGGATGTATGTTCATTAAGGATAAGAAGCCCGCTAACTTGAGTTCTTCCCAAGCAAAATGTGGCTATTCAAAAATGGAGGCTTATTTGAATGTGTGAAAAGTGTGAAATGTCATTTTTTTCTCCGTCAACGAGCATGGCTACATTTCTTCAGGAGTCCATGTCTATTTTATCATCAATTTACTGATATTCAAGGCTAACATTTTGTACGACTGTTTAGATCTACATTGGCCACAGAGGACGTAGCAGCATGGCACAATGAACAAGTAACACGATTGGAACTAATTTGGGATAATTGGATGGTGAAGTAATGTCGATTTAATCTACAAATGTTATCTAATCTGCTTTTCTTTTTGTATTACACAGTTATTTTTATGAGTAATTTGAGGTATTGCAACATTCAGCTATATGGCACCTAAAAATTTTGAGAAATTTGCAAAATATGAAAATCCAATCAATCCAAAGTTTGTTCCAATCATGTTAAGTAAATAAAGTCAGGTCCTACTGTAATAAATGGTAGTAGTAGCAATATCCACGAACGGTTCATGGGATCTTCCTCTCCACGTACATTGTGTGAGTTAGATATCTCTTTGTGTGTACATATAAATAAATATCCTGCATGGAAGTACAACAAGAAGAATGCGTCAAAGCCGCCATACATCATAAAAGCTGACACACTAAAACGCAATTCCTTCTTTTAAGAACGGGTATAACCCATAGGTCTTTTTACGTTGGTAGACTTGAATCGCAAGTGACAAAAATGCAAAAAATCAGACTTTGAAATCATAATAAAAACTTGACATTGATTCCAACATGACGGCAGAACGGGAGAGAGAATCACGACAGAAGAGAAAGAATTCACAATAAATTCATTCGTGTGTGGTTTGAAACGTGAGGACTCAAATTCATGTGATTTTTCGGCTCCGACGCACTACTATCTCCTTGTTCGTCGAGCGAAATGGGACATGATTTACGGCAACATAATTAAGACCAGTGCTGGACAGAAAAACATGTAACATTCCAAACCCTCGGCCATATGACTGAGCGTCACTCAAGATAGACAACCAAAATATGTGATAAAGGAGGGCTATCTCACTGTTGAACAAGACAGATTTGTTGACACAAATTGAGATTAATAATAATATCGTAGCAACGTCACCGTTCGGAAGATATTAAAGGCGCCATTACCATTTTATTGTTACTCTGTATTCTTCCTGGGTTTTGATGTTACATATCTTATTTGCATCAACAATTTATTGAGAAGCGATACACTGGAATTCGATTGAGTGGCCGGTTTGCTTTGTAGATCTCATTCAGTGTAGATGATGTAGCTTATCATTAGAAAAGTAAACATTTGTAACAAATAGAGTCACGCAACTCAGGACGAGTTATCTTTGGTGTCAAATTGCAGCCAGGTGAACGTTTCTCATGCACTGGCTGGAATCATGACGTCACGTTTCAGAATGTCACTCTCAATAATTTTGCACTGCACATCACAAAAGTTTTCTTTGAGGTGTTTATTTAAATCGGGGAATCCGAACTTTATACAGAAACTCACGTAAATTATTTTCAAAATAAATCTTTTCTCCTTTAAATGTGTTCTTGTTTAAAATACAAGGAACGATTACACAAAATGTTGATGTACATATCAACATGCAAAACACCATATATATATATATATATATATATATATATATATATATATATATATATATATATATATATATAAATTCTGCTTTAGCATTGAGCACTGTAATTTCCCACGAGGACGTCTGTATACTTCGATATATATATATATATATATATATATATATATATATATATATATATATATATATATATATAATATGTCTTTGATAATTATATATAGAACATGTAAGGTAGCAGGAAGGAGACTGATATCACCAAGGGTTGAAGGTCTTCTCTACATTACAGAAGTAATGTCCGACAGATGTTTGGAGGGACCGTATAAACAATGTATGAAAAACAATAGAATATTTTGCTGGGATAGTTTTGTTGTTAGCTTCATTTGTGTCTTTTCCACTGTTCTTTAAAATCCAGTCCTGCATGTTAAAAGACTTCACTGTCAATATTCTCAGCTTTTCGCTCACTTATACTTCCAGAAACACGGTGTTTACTGGACACGTTGTCATAGGAGGTTGAACCGTGGAGGCATAGAAAGAACTCCCTTACATTGGATGACATTATACGTAAGGGGTAATATTGGTTCATTTGATGTACCTACATATCGTAGTACCTACATATTATGATTATGAGGTGATTGCCATTCAGCTAAATCTTGATACAACTGACTACTAGCTTCGACATTTGATGGAGGGCGTGGAATCATCACAGCTGAAGGATCAGTATGTTTATCCTGGCTGTGACTTGAATGCAACATCTGTTCAGTCAAACAGTTCTATATAGGCTTTTCAAAATGATGAATTTGCTTGTATATTCATAAAGTTCCCAAATTATAATAAAGACAGCAAAGTGATTGCAGACAGTGCATGGGAAACATTCGCTGTAATCTGATACCAAAGATAACTAGTTGCAAATGTTTACTTTTCAAATGCAATAAAATTGTAAAGATTGGCTAATTTCTCAGATTGGCTAGGCAAGGGACAAATGAGCCTCGGGAGATAAACAAAAATTTACGGATTTAAAGTTATTTATCCTATAGAACATATGTTCTTGTGCGAAAAATCGATTTTTTATCGACATACACAACAGGAACTGAACCCACGTGAAGTTTCCATTCCATATGGTAAGTTCAATCACATTCCCAAAAGAATGGGTGATTTTAGTCTTTCTACCTATTTTTTTATCTAGTTTAATAGGACGAGTTGAAGGTCGTTGGCCTCACTCACGTTTGCTTTAGTGATCACAAATAACATAAATTGTCTTACCTTCAGTGGAAGAGTTTAACGGATATAAGGAAACTGCTCTGCGCGATTGAACTTTGCTCTGTTTGATCTGGTTTGTATAACTTTAACGTTTTTGCCACAGTTAAATTCAAATAAATCCGCAACCGGTCAGCGCTGAAACTATTGGTTTCATACCAATGTTAATGGAGATAAAGAAGTGAGAGTTCTCGTTCTCTTTGCAATGTTAAATTTTACTATGGGAAACGTATCGATGTACCACTCAATTTTTGTCGTCTCCTCTTTGAACAGAAGAAAGTGTATGGGGATACACGGTGACATATTTTTGCATAGCGGACGAATATTTATTGCTGTGTAACACGTCGGGCAGAACCTACCCAGCCGGCGTACGCCACTTTTTCCCACAGGGTACTGCAAGCATTATTCGTCCAGAAGTTATGAATACCATCAATACATGTCATGTAGTAAACTATTTTTTCTTTATACAAGCCTTGTCTGTGTCGCGTGTGTGTCTATTACTTTACCCTCGCTATCCATGTAAAGTATTTCAAAGAAAAGAGTTTATATGGCTGGTATAATCAACTTGAATAGCATGACAGGAGGGTAATCACCGGAAATCAGCTTAAGGCGATACCGAGGGATTCAAATTGCTAAGCAACGGTTGCTAAGGATAATTTCCAAAATCAATCAAAATGCAAAGTATTCATGGTTTTCTTTGCATAATAAAGATTTACAGAACCATACTATTCCAAAAGACGCAGGTTTGTCGCGCGATTGGTCAGTGACGTCACACATATGCATATTTTCACAGCTCTTCTTTAAAACATTTCAGCTCCTAAAAATTTGCACCAAATTTTGCAAAATTTCAGATTGTAACAAGTGAGATACCTGTGTCCAGTAGCCATGCATACAAGAAACTTTTAAAATCAAGAATAAAAATCGGGCGTTGCAGAACACAAATTTTGGTGCCATGGAGTAAAATTACCAAAATTCAACGAAGTTTGCAACGATATATGGCACATATATATATATATATATATATATATATATATATATATATATATATATATATATATATATATATATATATATATATATATATATATATATATATATATATATAACACTTCACATACGCTATTGGACAGATAACACTTTCAGTTTCAAAAATACAAGCCAGTGAAAACTTCACGACGAAGTTCAAAATGAGGCCCTTACAAGTGGTAGACCAGAAAGTATTATAAAAGTTTGAGACTCCGAACATCTACCCAAACGTATGCTTCCATGTAAGCTGTCTGATGTTGATATCCTATTTTTGGTGTTCTATGTGAACTCCACGATGCTTCCAAAGCTAGTCATGCCTTTGATATGATGCTACTTAGATGTGAAGTAGGATGGAGCTATGTACTCTTACGTTATCATCATCATATGCAGTAGCAGAGTAACTGGTTCCTTCACAGCTTACCTGTGATGAATTGGCACTGATAGAGAGTTTAAACAGTGAGATGTGGATTATCATATCTCGGGAAAAGATAAAAAAGGTCATCAAGGGTAGGACGCGTACGGAGGATGCCCTTCGAGTACAGATATTCAGACTCAAATTTCCTCTTTAGAGTTCACACATGGATGGCGGCCATTTTGAATTCGAATGTCGGTAAATGTCAGGTGGATTGTTTATCCATACAGTAGAGCTGTCAATGTTTATCTAGTGACAAAGTCTGCGCTGTGAGTCCAAAATATTTATTCTTTATTTGATATAGATATATGGTATAAGTTTCATGTAGGAAAGTTTCTATCCCGAGGCATGCATGATTGGGCTGAAACACGTGTACTGAGGTAAATATCGGTCCAGACTAAACGAAAGGCCGCAGAGGCGGCATCAAAAATTGAACAAGATGTATGGGCATGGTGGATCATGGGGTTAGTATGTATGCTGCAACATGTGTGTATCCTTTGAAAGAAGAGAATATATAATGATATGGAGGTGTATTGCAGATGTTTATAGGAACAAATAACTGGAAACTGGTATACCTGGATATAAAAGTCAGCTTAACTGGTAAGGAATGTTTTTATTTTTCTTTATTTTTGATACTTTTTAGAGATCTGCAGAAGTGCTTATCATACCGATTCACTTCCAGTGTATAAAGTTTTCCAAAATGGAGTTAAATTATTCTCTTCAAGTCATCCACTCCTCCTAGCGAACCGAATTTAAAGGAAATAAATATCTTGTGCATGTACAATCATTTTAAATATCATATTGGGATTTTCATTAACTAAAGTTTGTCTTGCAATCTGCCCCACAACAGCGATGAATATTTCTTTTTTCCACTTTCAAATGCACCTGGTTCACAAGATCATTTTCTAACTCGTCCTTTCTGTTACCAAAACTGTAATCTGGTGTGCCTTAACCAATTCATTGTCGGTTATAATTGTGCTAAATTCTGGAATAGGACACAACTTTCTATTAGAAATATTTCACACAGAACACGATTTAAGCATGCCCTCAAATCTTTTATTAAAATCAGTTTTGAGTCGCAAAAAGTACATGAAAATTGTGAAAATATAACTGGCTGTGAAAAATATAACTACTATCCTGAAATATACAGAAACACAGTGTTACATGTTGCCGTTCTGGCTACAGGCTTAAACTGAAGCACGTTTCCTCCCACTTTTGCTTTTAACGGACTGAAACGTGGCAAAAGGTGCGAGTACTGCTACGTCAGTATTACTATTGGTGAATAAAAATGCAAATGAGACATACAGATGTACACAAAACGTGCAAGTACTGCGACGTGTGTGTGTTTCTATCAGTGGATTAAGATACGAATGAGATATGTACAGGATATGATTGGCTAAATGAAAGCCAGTCAGATGAAACGATGATATGTGAATAGTCGAACTGTGAAAACGTGACAAACACTCAGCGCACATTCAACCAACATATAAAAAACAAAACGACCAATCACGATATGACGATTATCCTGGTATACAACAAATCAAAGTAAAACCAAGTAAAATCAAACATTGCGACAATTATTAAATGGTTTTCATTTGTTCGGCATGAGTTACGCTTATTCCTGGCTAAGGGCTGGTCATGCAGTCCGTACAAAGTTTTTTTGAAAATAATAAACCCACTCAGTGACACTCTCCTATCAGAACATACTGTGGCCAAAACCTAGACTTCAACGTTTCTCATTGAAATTTCTCATCAGAGTTAATTTAAAACACACTTTTAGAGAGAAGTTCCCCATAAACTCGTGTTGCATTTTCATTTCAAAACTAATTTTACTTTTATGGTAGTAATTTGTTGCAAGATTAACAACATGGGTTTATTTGCTGTTCACGTGTATTAATCCCAGATCACGAGAACTGCACACTTCCTCCCAAACTTTGATATCGTGTTTTCACGGTCTTATAGTTCTGTACGCTTGTTTATACACACATTTTCAAATTCGACTGCTCTATGGAAGCGGTTTTTGGTTCGGTGCAAGAAAGTCGTAATTCGCACCTTTACATTTCGGTTAAAAACACTTTTCTTCCGAAAGTGACCGCGGATAACGTTTAATATTAAATAAAATTAAAACGAAGTGGCATCTTTGTAAACCGTTGTCTTATCTCTACCTAAATATGCTCCGTATTCATGTTATTATAGTGTCACTTGTTTATAACAATCCTGATTCTTTTGTGTGAAATTCAACAGAAATATTCTTGGGTCACCTATTTGCTGTTCAAGCCATACTTTGCCAAAAGCATATCTGAAAAGTCAATTTTTAACAGAACTTGCCCACGTTATTCTCCCTGCATCGCCTATTTTTTAGCATCAAGTAACTTGTCATTTAATTTGATACCTGTTTCTTTCATTGCAAGAAGGGTTTTCCAATAAGAAATACCTTTTTTCATAAGGTAGTGCTTCTGACTTTATTCTATCTTTTGTAAAAGTCAACAATTTCCGTCAACACAAAAATATACATATCTGTGGAATTTCTTTTAAAACCAAACTGCAGATCACTCGCTTTTAACGGGGTATCTGTCCGAGATAATATGCTTCACTCAAAGAATTTCGAAATGGCTGTAGCAATTGCAATAGGTGTATAGTTATCTTTTGATGTCGTGTCTTTAGATTTGTCTTTCACAATGGGACAGATAGTCGAGTGCATTAGGCTCTCAGGCAAATAACCTTGAATAAAAAAGTTAGTTTGACACATGCTCAGCAAAACACAGTGAATATGACTTGCATAAATCAAATGCTCAGCAGCGATACCATCATTATCAAAAGCCTTTCAATTTTCTATTTTAATTAAACACCATGTGATCTCATTTACAGTAACTATTCCATTATGAAAATTGATCTTATCTGACGAACACAACACAAATGCTTTATCATCACACCTTGGTACAGAATTCAATAAATTCTCATAGTGATTTTTCCACATATTGGCGATATTCTCATTACCACTATAGCCATTCAGACAAGTAGGAAGAGGAGAGACTTTAAGGATAGGAAATGTATATCTACCCTGAGGGCAGCAATATGTCTGAGCTGCCCTCAGCAGACATACATTCCTATGCTCAAATACGTTTGTATAATTCTATATCTATTAATCTGCCCTGAGGGCAGCAATATATCAGAGCTGCCCTCAGCAGACATACATTTCCTAAACTATCTACCAATCTGCCCTGAGGGCAGCAATATATCTGAGCTGCACTCAGGGCAGACACACATTTCCTATGCTCACACTTCATTGCATAATTTTGTATATCTATTAATCTGCCCTGAGGGCAGCAATATATCAGAGCTGCCCTCAAGGCAGACACACATTTTCTATGCTCACACATCATTGCATAATTGTATATCTATTAATCTGCCCTGAGGGCAGCAATATATCAGAGCTGCCCTCAGGGCAGACATACATTTCCTATCCTATCTACCAATTTGCCCTGAGGGCAGCAATATATCTGAGCTGCCCTCAGGGCAGATATACAGTTCCTCAGTGACGTCACTGCATGTTGTGCACATGTTTCCTCCGCTCTGAGCTGCCCTTAGGGCAGCGCTGCCCTGGGGTCATTTTTCAGTTGCAACTTCTGCCACCTGCTATGCGCTAGCTCTACCCTCGTTTTTAAGCGCCCTAAATACAGATTTAGATTTAGCGCGCGTTTTACGCATAAGCTCAAAAAATGGACCAAATCTGGGTCTACCATTCACCGAATGTGTCACGAGTGGCATCATGAAAATTACACACCTGTTCATTTCACCCGGGAACTACATTGAAACCCGGTTCGCAGAGGGCTTGGAAGTGAGAAAGCTATTACAAGAAGCAGATTTGAGACAAGCAACAACATTTGAATAAAACGTGGGCAACCCACGAGGATAATCAGGATTCTCACAGTTAGGATCACGAAATATAAGGTCATCATTTGCAATATTAAGTTTGCGAAGTAAATACTCCGTTGATTGTTCATAAGTATGCAGGTTTTGCAGATTTGCTTTACTCCAGTTGGGCTTGCCATCAAGAATATTGCCACCGTGTGGATTAGGAAATGTATGAACCAATCCTGCAATTTCAATATTAAAACAAAGAGGAAAGTAATCGGATGATACACAGTCATGCAAAATACTGATATTCGAAATAGCGGTATGCACTGCATGCGTACTCAAAACATGATCCTACAAACTAGAACTACCATGACCTTCACTGATACGTAAATTTATCGTCTTTCATACCAAGCTTTCCAACGTCAGAAAAGTGAAGATTGTTTTTGCTGCAAAAACTATTAAGCTCTTCCCGAAACATCGTACCTAGACTGGCGTTGAAGTCACCGAGGACAATAATATTATTGATTTTTGTTAAATATGCCACGAAACTATCATAATTTTCATTTGAACAAGTCGGTAAATACATGCAAATAAATAAATTCGTTGAAGATGTAGTTATTTCAACACCAATGAGTCTAGTGTCATTCAGATACTTTATCGTGACATTTTGTCCCAAAGACTTACGCCACATTATAGCTACCCCACCAAACGGACGTCCAACTCGAATTCCAGAACTATCGTCAATGGCAGAAACACCACATGCATTGAAGTCCTGGTGAATGTTTGAAAGCAACGAGAGTTCCGCGTGCCTAAGCCAATATTCTTGAAGGAGAATCACAATATCTTTGAACAGAGACTATGGACGAGTTAATCGCGTAGTGTCATGTACGGTGTAGTGTCATGTGTCTAGTAAAATCTACGAATGAGAATTCCATCTGGCCAGTTTGCAGGATCCCGAACTTTGTCAGCTAGATCACGTGTCACTTCGATCAAAAAGGTGAATATGTGTCAAATTTTGTCTTAAACTGTTCACATGTAACATCAGTCTGACAGCGTCTTTTTATGTAATTTTTAACATTGTCAGGAGTTGTATCTGGTGCAAATCTTGTCATGAAAAGTTTGATCTTTGGATTCGGGCGAACCACTGTGATAGAGCATTCGTCATAAATTTTTACAGTAAATTCTCTTTCTTCTCTATTTACAGAGAAATTCATAGATTTCTTAATAGGAAATCGACTAAAGTGCGATGAAATATTAGTGTTACTAAGATGTGCTTACAATTGAACTACTTCAGTGTACGTACCCGTGTCCAACTGTTGGTGGTTCATTCGGGGTTCTTTATTTTGTACACAGTAGGTGTACACAGTGGTGTTTTATAACTTTGTGACCACTGCTGGTTCTGGTCTCGACATCTGCGGAGTTTCGACTTGTATCGCACCTTTTCTGATTACTTTCGAAGCTAATTTTCATTTCTCGAATTTCCTTGCGTGATACGTTCATTTCACTCGCTAAGTCACTCATCTCAGACCACTTAGCGGTATCTCTCTGCAATGACATTTCCTGCCTTAGAGATTTCAATTCAGCCATCATCGAGGAAATATCAATATACGACACATCAATTGGGGCCAGCTTACTCAAGTCTTCAGCCACAAAGCACGGAAGATCCTCTTTATCAAGTTCATGTAGCAATTTGACCATATCCATTAGATTATTAAAACGTTTGTTTTGACCTTGACGCTCGACTGTCCTGCCAGAATCACTGTTACATAGCCCGAACAAAGTCTTTCTAGCAGACTCAACTCCATCGTCACCAAAATGGTCGCAGCATAGCTTTATGGTTATCTCGGTTGTGAAAGAATCCATTTTGTTCACAAGAAAACACAAAAGTTCATTGATTACCACACCGCCACTAGTAACAGTTCTTCGGCTTTGGAACTGTTACTTCCACCACCAAACCGTTTATTGTTACAGCAATAGCAGAAATGTATGTTTCCTTGGCATAAATGTAACCCTCGAAGAGACCTCATCATAATGCTCGCAACGTAGCCAAGCCATACTAACGGCTTGCAGGTGACAATGAAATCACCTTTCCGAGTATGTTACGGAACACTCTGATCAAAACAGCTGTGCAGGCCTGCAGCTCTTCAAACGTCACCAAAGAAAACCAAGAAAAGTCAGTTAAATTTCGCATACAGAGACGAAACTTTTCAGTTTTAACATCAACAACAGAGTCCACGTACATTTATACGCAGGTAGACCTTGGAAAATCTGCTAAAACCTTCTTAATATTTTTTATTTATTTATTTATTTATTTATTTTTATTTTATTTATTTATTTATTTATTCGGATCCAAAAGGCGAAAGGCCCACTTATAGGTCTGACAATAAGAGCAAGGATAAAAATCTGATACAAACATACACGTATACGAACCTATTACACACAAACATTATCTGTACAAAATGTCTTTGATGGTCCGACGAAAGGCAGACCTAGTAGTAAAAATGTCAACAGTATTATATTTACATACTAAATCGTTATAAGCGGACATGGATCTTGGGAAAAAGGAATACTTCCTAATGTTTAGCCGAGATCTCGCGGGTTTTAAAGACTCAGAGTGACGAAGTGTCCTCATTGGAAAGTTGTAATTAACCTGTTCCACAAGATAGGGTGAGTCGACCTCGGAATGAACGCACTTGTGTAAAAAGTTAAGATCAGCGGCCTTGCGACGAGAGAATAGCTGGGGGAGGTGAAAATATTTACATGTCTGTTCATATTGTTCTGATACATAGGGAATGTTTTGTTTAAAACAGAGAAATTTAATAAATTTCAACTGAACAGTTTCAAGTCTTTCGACGAGATATTTTTGGTTCGGAGACCAAACAGTAGAAGCATATTCAAGATTTGATCGAACTAAGGAAATGTACGAAGTCCGCAAAGCCTGTATATTGGTGAAAGATTTACAGGTGCGCTTAAGAAAACCTAGCATTTTGTAAGATTTACTGATAATGGAGTTAATATGAGTTTTAAAGTTTAAATCGGATGTCAGGGTTATACCTAAATCTTTAACTGAAGACACCCGTTGTAGCATAGAGCCGTTCAGTGAATAATCAGCGACTATTTTGTTTCTTTTGTTGGTGAATGATATAATACAGCATTTAGAAACATTAAGATTCAGTTTCCATTTTGCACACCAATTCGATATATTGTTTAAATCTTGCTGAAGAAATATACAGTCATCAGCTGAGTCCAGACATTTGAACGATTTTGTATCGTCTGCATAAACAGACAAGGTTGAATGAGAAATAACAGTAGACACATCGTTCACATAAAGAATAAAAAGAAGAGGGCCAATTAAAGAGCCCTGGGGAACACCAGAAAGAACTGGCTTCCAGGAAGTCTGTTTACCGTTTAAAACTACTCTTTGAGATCTACCTGAGAGATAGGATTTCAGCCACATTAGCAATGAACCTGAAAATCCATAATATTCCATTTTATGAGTTAAAAGTTCGTGAGACACAGAGTCAAAGGCCTTACTGAGATCCAGATAAATGGAATCGACTTGTTGCTTAGAGTCAAAAGCTTTGGACAAATGGTCAACATATGAAATGAGGTTAGAAACGGTGTCTCTGTTCTTAATGAAACCGTGTTGCTCAGAGATGAGAGTACTCTTGACATGCTCAAAAAGTTTGTACATACAGATTTTTCAAAAATCTTGCTTATTAGTGACAGCAGGGATATCGGCCGATAGTTCGTAACATCATGACAATCTCCTTTCTTAAAAACTGGCATGACATTGGTCTTCGCGAGAATTTTGGCTTCTCCAAGGAGCGAAAGTGGCGTGTACTCGACGTGCACTCATAGAAATATATAAATTTTCATATAAAGTGTATACATTTGCGTCCGTAGATGTATGCCCATGTGTCTATTAGTTTGTGCAAATATAGTAAGGTAAGTAGATATTCCGAAGGGAAAAACACCTTTCCTACTGAAGTTCGCTTCGCATGATACTATTTGTATATTTTCACGTGGAAAGCTTCAGCATTCCTGTGCAAAACGCCGTCTTCTGTTTTGATTGATGCACGCTGAAAGATTTGAAAACAATCTTCCAAAAAGTCCTCGTGTAGATACGCTGGTATGAAGTCCAAGTGTGTCATTAGAGGTCTTAAAAAACCTGTGAAAATGAAAATATTAATACGGAAGTTAATTACGGTAACCGCACGTCTCAATACGAATGTAGAGAACAAATTGCGTAAGCATTCGGTCACAAGGTCCTTCCAGTGTTTTTACGACATTGGTGTTTTTTCACAGAAACTAATTTATGAAATGGAAATCTTGCAATCAAGGTCATTGGGACCTGTAAATGTCACAACTAGTGTAATGAGTCTTCCAAGTGTATCCGCATGCAGCAATGAAAGTGACTTTGTCAGAGCTTGCTTAAATTAATTGAAGATACACTGAGCAAAAATAAGGGCATTGCCATAAAAATTTCTACGTAAAAATGTCAGCACCATGTTACTGTTGTTAAAAAATCAATCAATTTATAAGTTCTAGGTGGCGCTCTTTAGTTAATCTTTCTACTTCAAGCCACCTTGCTAGCTCGGCAATAACATAGGTTCAGTAATATTGTTTCCTTTTCATGTTTTGATTTTCTTGTTTACGTTCGATAATGTCAACATGAAGGTACCAGGACAACGGTGCAAATGTCGGAGAATGCAATCAGACAAAATACTTCCTGACGGAAAATTGAATCGAAAAATGATGAAATCAGTCCAAAATTATTTATGCAACTCTGCACTAATTTGAACGAACTATTTTATGTCTAGATGACTACATACATGCATGCATACATGTATCCGTCCATCCAACCCGTACATACGTATGTACATAGATACATAGATACATAGATACATACATAGATAGATAGATAGATAGATAGATAGATAGATAGATAGATAGATAGATACATACATACATACATACATATTTGTTACGTGCAGAGAAAACGAACAAAAGGGTGAACTCAGCAGTTAACGTTTAAACAAAATTTATTACGAAAATAAAACTAATTGCTAAGTCAGGGATAGAGTACAAGCTTTAAAAGTGTACAGACTACTTATCTCAGCTGGGACGGCAAAGCTCCAGTCTCAGAGTTGTAACAGTCAGTCGGATGAATGAACAGTCCTTTGGCTTGCAGGCTTGAAGCTGCACAAAGTCCACAGTATAAATCCAGCGTTGACAGTGAAGGTCTTGAAAAGTCTTGAGAATGACTACTGCTGGAGTTTACTAACACACAAGAGACACGATCCCAAAAGTCTGACTGGAAGCTGTGCACGTCCCTTTTATATACACATGCATATAAGAACAATCTAGAACTTTTATTGACATGCTAATTACTGTTCTAAAATTATCTCCCTTACACAACTAATCAACTTTCCAGAACATTCCAAACATGACTAATTGAATTCAAGGTTGTGAGGTCATTGAGGGTAGTGACCTTGAGAATGTTCTAGACTAATTGAACTCAGGTCATGATGAGTGTGGGGGGAAATGACCTACATAACACACCCCCTCTTCAAAAAAAGAAAATTTTTCAAAGAAAAATCTTTCTTTTACAAATGTAATCTTGAAAAGGATTTAAGTACTCAAATTTGTTGTACTCTAAAGTAAAATTTCTTGAAAGTGAACAACAATAAACTCTAAATACGAGAGAGACAGTCTGCAATTAAATTGTCTCTGCCTTTGATATGTCTAATGCAAGATTAAACTCCTGTAATATTAAACTCCATCTTAGCAATCTCTGATTTTGCCTTAAATTTCTGCAGAAAAACAAGAGGGTTGTGATCAATATAAACCACTATTGGCTGATTTGAAGAAGTAACATAAACTTCAAAATGCTGTAAAGCTAATATCAAAGATAAACACTCTTTTTCAATTGTAGAGTAGTTTTTCTGCGATTTGTTAAATTTGCGTGAAAAATAACAAACAGGTTGATCTATTCCATTACCATCCTCTTGCAATAAACGGCACCAGCAGCCAAGTCACTAGCATCCACAGCTAATTTGAATGGCAAAGTGAAATCTGGTGCAGACAACACTGGAGCACTTTGCAGTACGGCTTTAAGTGTATCAAATGCCTGTTGGCATTGCTCTGACCAAACAAACTTTACTTTCTCCCGGACAAGCCCCCAATTTTGTTACGTGCAGAGAAAACGAACAAAAAGGGTGAACTCAGCAGTTAACGTTTAAACAAAATTATTACGAAAATAAAACTAATTGCTAAGTCAGGGATAGAGTACAAGCTTTAAAAGTGTACAGACTACTTATCTCAGCTGGGACGGCAAAGCTCCAGTCTCAGAGTTGTAATAGTCAGTCGGATGAATGAACAGTCCTTTGGCTTGCAGGCTTGAAGCTGCACAAAGTCCACAGTATAAATCCAGCGTTGACAGTGAAGGTCTTGAAAAGTCTTGAGAATGACTACTGCTGGAGTTTACTAACACACAAGAGACACGATCCCAAAAGTCTGACTGGAAGCTGTGCACGTCCCTTTTATATACATATGCATATAAGAACAATCTAGAACTTTTATTGACATGCTAATTACTGTTCTAAAATTATCTCCCTTACACAACTAATCAACTTTCCAGAACATTCCAAACATGACTAATTGAATTCAAGGTTGTGAGGTCATTAAGGGCAGTGACCTTGAGAATGTTCTAGACTAATTGAACTCAGGTCATGATGAGTGTGGGGGGAAATGACCTACATAACAACATACATACATACATACATACATACATACATACATACATACATACATACATACATACATACATACATACATACATACATGCATGCATGCACGCATGCACACATACACATACATACATACATACATACATACATACATACATACATACATACATACATACATACATACATACATACATACATACATAGTGTAGTTCTAACGGGAACTAAGACAGTTTCAAGGTTAGGCGTCGTATTACTGGTCAGTTTCGTGTAGGTAGAACCTACACTCATCAGATACCCTAGCCTACTGAACAAGAACGCGGGTGCTCAACAGAAAATATGCGTTGTACTGGACTGAATATGCAAATGAGCCTGAAATTGAATGGCAGTGAAAAATGACTGAGGAGTGACAGATGGTGATGGTTTGTCTCTCTCATGAATAACAGTCAGGTTACAAAATTCTTTAGGAGAAACTTGCTGGAGTGGCGATATGTGTTTACGAATTGCATTTGTTAAGGGTGGCCAATTGGGGTTTGCATATTATAAAATATTTCTGCCAAAGACATAGATTGCATCTGTTGCTGATGGGGTTGTAGGGTACATACATACATACATACATACATACATACATACATACATACATACATACATACATACATACATACATACATACATACATACATACATACATACATACATACATACATACATACATACATACATACATACACACACACAAACAAACATACATACATACATACACACATACACACATACATACATACATACATACGTACGTAAATACATACATACATACATACATACATACATACATACGTACATAGATACATATATACATACATACATACATATATACATACATATGAAATTACGAGAGTGTAAGTGGAAAGAAACTTAAAAGTGTCACCTATGTTCTTGTCTTTTATGTCCGTTGCTAGGCTGTAGCCGTATCGATTGATAGTCCGTGGATATTTTCTGAAACCACTTTGTGAAATAATGCCTTGCAAATCTTCTAAACTTCCAAGGAATGGACAATACTTCGGCTGGAAATCCTGGATATTGGTAAACGATAAACAATATCACTGGTTTATTGGGGGAAAAGGTCACAAACGGTAAGTCGCTACGTCACACATAACCTCGAATGAGGTTAAAGTGAGCAATTGTATGTATGTGGCTAGTCAACATCGTTTGGCATTTTTAATATACATGTCTCAGAAATCCGTTTTCAAGTTTTATTTTCAGTTGAAAATGGTATGACTTAAGATTTGAAATGTTTAAATATTCGGGAATGACTTTTGATGTAAAATGATACAGATGAGGGAAGACTCTCCTGTGGTTGCCTTTAAGGCCGGGGACAGAAATTCCGACCCTAAAAGTTTAAAAATTATTTTCTGATCTAACCACTTGTGGAGGTCATTTTCAACTCTATGAGTAAGAAAACTTTCAACATTTTTATTTTTTAAAATCGAGTATTTTATTTTCTCTCATAGAGTTAACACAGGGATAACGTCCATTTCGAATGTCAAGTAACGGTAAATGTCTGGTAATTTCTTTCCCTAGAACCAACATTTGACTGGTGATCCCTGATTTTCATTCCTGATTTGGTAAGAAATTGGTAGGAAGTTTCATTTAGTAAAGTTTGAGCAAATATTAAAGTCGTTAACTTTGGAGGCTTATACTACCATAACACAAATGCTGCATTACATACGGAGAATTCGAAAACCAAGTAAGTTTATCGTTATTTTGAAATTAGAAATGTATATTGCAAGTTTGTTCATAGACATGCTAACAAATATGATTTTAATCTCTTTATTACTTGGGTGATAATTTTGCCAAGCAAATGTCAGACAAAGAATAATTTTTTTGAAAGTTCAAGATGTACAGTGCGAGCTACCAACCTTTAAGTATTTCATCCATTTCGGTAATTCTATGCTCTTGTAATAAACGTTATAGAAGGATTTCTTGAATAGGTCAACATGAAGTACAAACGAGCCAGTTTCCTTCAGACACCAGAAAGCATTTCGTAACACCGTCTGTTTGTCTTCCATCCAATGGAGAGCTTCATTGCAGTAAACCTTTGTAAAAGCCTTTTCAAAGTGACTATAGGTCTCCGGAAGACGCATAGCGTCACCAACAAGATATTGAGTCTTCCCATCAACAGGATTGTTCTTACTTGCAAATTCAATAGTATTAGCAGAAATGTCAACACCTGTAAATTAGAATATGAATTATCTTTTAATTTTATTTATTTAATTATTTATTTATATTTATATTGGTTAGCTCCCTCAGTTGAAATGTACTGATTTCCAGGGATGACTATTGTAAAATAAAATGAAATAAAATATTTTCATAAATAAAACTCAAAATACATTAAAAGGAATAAAAGGCAAAATACAAAACGAGAACAAAAAATAAAAGTCACTCGTCAAATAAAATGTGAGACGTAGACAATGAAAAAACAACACTGCAAAAATCCAAGACAAAAAATCACGTAGGAGGCTGTTTCTGAATTATTTCTTTAAATTGCCGTAAAGAAATGATCTCGTGAAAAACAGAAGGTAAACTGTTGAAATAATTAATTGCACAATAAATTAAGTATTTACATGTCGTAGTTATTCTGTAAGAGGGTAGAGTATATCAATGAGAATTCCTTGTCTGGTATTGATGTGTTGGTTTATAACAATCGAATATGGTTTCTAAAATATGAAGGAACAACATCCCCTTGATTAGGCACTTGAACATCATGTGACACACATGACCTCGACGTCTCGACGAAATCGTAATCCAGTCCTGCGTAGCCGGTTCTACGGCCCAGCTTTAACAAAATGATGCCCATTTCTAGTAAAATCACTCAGAATAATACGGGCTGCTATGTGATGAAGTGACTGTAACCTATCGATACCCAAATAATACCACAATACTAAAACACAGGCTGAGTTACAGAGTTGTACATTAAGACGCAAGTGTCAGTGTCGATATTCCGTCTGATAATGACGTATGGTGTCTTTGATATCAAATGAATTCTTCGTTTGACGATATTGTGCAAGACCGCGGAATAAAACGGAAATTCATCCATTTTGTCTATTTATTAAAAGTAATGGCCGTATTGACAAACCACATAATTATCATTCCGTAGTATATTTATTCGTTCGGAGAAGGAACAGTTTGCAAAATCTTGATCGGCCCATAAACAAAAAAGGTGTAATGTGATACGGTGATTTAAAGAGAATATGGTGGCGCATCATAAATCAGCAACGTAATCATTCCGGATAACACGGAACACGGAGACTTGCTTTTCTTTTCTTTTCGTTACGTTACGTTAAGGCTAGTGTTGCATGTACGATGTCTTCAGCGAGATAATATTTAAGCCAGAATGCGACTTGGGACAGATATTTGGGCTCTAAAACGTTTTTCATGCTTGTTTGGTCCGTCACTTTTTTGAACTCATTTTGCCGACCATAGAGTAACATAAGTTTCAATCGGCTTTTTTTTGCAAAAATCGAAAATTACAATAATGGGAATTGAATTAAAATTACACTAAATGATTTGCAAATGTCAGTAAATTTACAGAAAGTGGTTGTCAAAGTACCAATATTTGACCCCCGATGATTTTTATTTCGAAAGAGAATGGTTTAAAGTTTCTTTTAGGACAGTTCGAGCAAAAGTTTGAGTCTTTCGATCAGGAGACGCGTACTAACTTAAATGGCAGATATTTTGTTAAGCGACGATGTCTACGTTGTTCAGAGTTAACGATCATAGCCAAATAGATAATCAACGACTCGAAGCCATATTTTTTTCTCGGTCTCATTTTGTTGTTTAT
Organism: Ptychodera flava; assembly: GCF_041260155.1. Taxonomy (NCBI): domain Eukaryota; kingdom Metazoa; phylum Hemichordata; class Enteropneusta; family Ptychoderidae; genus Ptychodera; species Ptychodera flava. Next base: position 3,146,671 of record NC_091929.1, read on the forward strand.
CAGCATGTTGATAGGTGAAAAACTCGATGGCGAAGTAATTATTCCAGCAAGGTTGTCCCTCGCTCACAATCGACTTGTACAAGACATTGTAGGTCTTATTAAAAGATATTTCCAGCACACGAATACTTTACCTAAGACAGATTTAACATTGTCTCACTCTGCTATCATTCTTGTCAATTCACAAGTTCCGCAGCGATATCAAGCACAACATCTCCGTTCTTACAGTCATCAGTCCATAGAGATAACAAGTCTAGACCAACACTTTGTTGAGTCTCTCTGTTGTTTGAGTACCACTCCCAATTGCTGTCATTCATGACTTTGAGTTGTATATATCCTCCGATCGGCACTCTTTTCTGATAAAATAACGAATATGACAAAGCCTATCATTGGCACTTCGATGGGTTACATCAAAGAGCCTAGAAACAAAAAGATAATATAATTTATCTACAAACTAATTTCCTTACCGCTCTAACCAATGATTTCAATACCTTTAATCAAGTTCTCAGAGCAAACGTCGTCCAGTACACGATTGAATGCCACTTCTATCCTAACATTTAAGGTAGAAAACTCCTCGGGGGCCAAATATTCTGACTCAATTTATTTTCAAAGATTCGGAGCATCAAAACTTTTCACCGTCCTATTTATTCGACAATCGAACATTTGTTGACATTGACACAGAGATGGTCGCCATTTTGAATTTTAAAATATCGGTAAATGTCAAATATTTGTTTCTTTGGTGCCGAACTTTGCACGATGACCCCTGATTTTTATTCTTGCTTTGGTAAGAGTTTTGGTTGAAGGACAGTTTCAGCATACGTTTGTTTTTTACTTTAGAGGCCCATGCTACCTTAACGTCATCGAAAACATAACATTCGATAATGTCGCCACAGAATCAATTTGCCATTATGGTTTCCTCTTAATCAAATTTGTACAAAATTCTAATGAGAAGTTTGTTTTATCTATACTAACTTCTACCGCAAGTTGAATGAGTCTTGAATCATCAAGATAGCTTACATCGACTTTGCAAAAAGCATAGTTTCACCTCAAGGCCGACGACACAAGCATCAGTTTCATCGTCCGTTTCAGGATTGCGGATGAGTATGCCGCTGTGAATGGACCATGCGTCAGGTCACCTAGGTCTACTAGAGGAATCGAGGTTCGATCATCGAGGACAATATTCAAAACTGGAATAACATCATACCTACCATAGACAAAACAAAGGACTCGCAATGGCGGCACATATTGCAGATAATTGCCGTACCTTGACCTTGTCTGTAATATTTCTGATCTCAGTATTCTGGCATATTCTCGGGTAAAAGGTATGTAAGCCTACGTGTTCATATATATTCAGTTTATCCAATATCACAATAGGTGTAGGATGGCATCAATTGAATGTACCATTTACATGGAAACGACTTTTTATGTGGCGCTTTGTGAACAGGGGACAGCTATGAAATAGCACTTTTTCTGGCCATAAAAAAGTATGTTATATTGAAGATTGTGACATATAGATATAATAGTAACGGGAATCAATATACTCGAAACATACTGCAGAGGCTATAATAATATAAACTTTTGAAAACTTTATGTCAAAACCTGCATGGTAGCAATTTGTGACACTATCGTTTGGAGGTCATTATCGGTACGCACATTGTTAAAATGATGATTGACAGTGGTACCCCATTATCACACATGCTTTCACTCAGAACTATACTAAAATATCATATGGATGTCATGACATAGTCAACTGCTTACTTAACGCTCTTCATATACTGGTACTGAAAGAATAGTTAGCATAGTTCCAAATAGTAAGTATAACATGCTGAGCGAGCATGGCGTACGTGTAACAAATGACGACTTTGTCCTTGGCTCTTAAGCAGATAGATTACATGAGACCAAACACTAAAGACCATGTAGTTCACTAGTGTGAGTGAGTGCATTTCTCACTCGTCAGCACAGTGACTTCTACGGTGTGTGAAGGAAAAATCTCGCGATCGTCGAACTTCAAGTGCCTGGTAACTTTTCGCATGGATTGACAGTTATACATTGACAAATGTTTTTATTTGTTCGGGATGTGTAAGCTACTTCCCGGGTAAGGGCTGGAAATGTTCCATTGAAAAGAGTCAGTATAAAATTGTTTTGAAAAATATATAATAGAGTACTATGTATCCATTCAGTGACACTCCTCAATCCATTCAGTGACACTCCTCAATCAGAGCATACTATGGCCAAAACCTTGACTTCACCATTCCTCATTGGAAATCTAGCCTCTCATCAGAGTAAACTTAGAATACACTTTTCAAAGGAAGTTCCTCATAAATTCATGTACGATTTTCGCATTTTAAAACCTTTGCTTATTAGCAAAATTTGTTTAAGATTAACAGCATTAGTTCCATTGTTGTGCACGCTTTTTCATCCCAGATGACGAGAACGGAACACTTCCCTAATCTTCGGTAACTTTTGTCACGATCTTATGGCCTGCACAATAGACATTTTCAAAGTTCGACTGCTCTATGTAAGAGACTTTGCGTCAGTGCAAGGTCATAACTTGCACCGTGACATGGCGGTTGGAAACATAAACCTTCCGAAAATTACCTTTACTTGTTATATATTTGATAACATTCGAACGAAGTTGCATCTTTGTTAGAGGCTTAAGCGCTGCGCTATGAAAACAACAGTATAATTTCATGGAGGCACGTGTCCTAAATAACAAAAAAAATCGACATTTCTCGACCTTCAGAGAACATTTTGCAAGTAACATCCAAGAAGTAACCGCTTTTACTCCACTACATTGTCATCACAACTCTTTATAATAGGGATTACATTTATTGTAAGCATTATTCATCTGTGTAATAATCTCGTCTGATGACTTGGAGAGTTTGTTGACACTTTTCTGGAATTTGTGAGCCACGGCCTTTTTTGGTACAACTTAATCTGCTTTGTGGTTGTGGTACAGATAAAACTTCAACCAGCCATTATTGCAACAAAGAAATCACAGTGCAAACTAAGTTATTGTTGAACGGATGCAATATGCGTAATCTGACTTTTGTAAACAAAAAATATTATGAATTTATCATGAAAAGTTTTAAAATCTCCTTGAGCATATAGCTATGACGTCGTTAGCCGGTTTTATTTGCTTAAAAATGAAAATTGAAACTCGTAAACCAACGTAAACGATAGAAAATTGAAAAGCCATCATATGCTGAATCATGACAAACGTGGCATCTACACGGTGTTTTGGTTTATACAATATGGAAATTGTCTTGTAGAAATCATCAAAAAAGAATTCCTCTTATGTTTTTTTCACTCAGGGAAAAATGCTCGATCACTTGGTAGAGGGAATAAACTTGTATGGTGGGTAGTGCTCAAATATTGTATGGATGAAAGAAAGGCCGGAATCAAGAATGGCTATAAAGTAAGTAAGTTGGTATTTTATTGCCAGTACAATAAAGAGTGAGTCTACAATAACAGCCCATGAAAGATTAATAGGTACCACTTATACAACCTTATAATTTATGAACAAGGCGATATTAGATAATCGTCTGCAAATAAAGTAACCCATACAACCTGATATGACATGTCACGAAAAAGCGCAACTGAACATTAGTTTCCTGCTATGTATCGTCATTACTATACGGAATACGTTCCCAATGGTCAAATAGCTTCCGGAATACACGGATAGATGTAATCCTGTCCAAACAGTATCCTTTCTGATTTGCTCCTGATTTACTAAATTTGCCAATTATCGCTCTTATTTTTCAGTAAAATGTCTGACTTCAAGCCACAATGAGGCTTTTTATCTGAAATCCGAGTCGCTATACTAAGTCGTATACGACGATCTTTTGGGACGACATAAACTTATATAATTACATTAGTAAGTTCTGGTAAATAATAATAATAATAATAACTCTTCTTTGCATCATAAGCTTGAAAAAAAATTAGATACATTTCTAATAAGTACCGTTGGTCGACATTAATAAATACATATTAACAGTGTTATCCCTTCCTTACATGTAATGTTTGGCAGATTTAACTAGCTTCTTTCAAGTCAATCGATTGTGATAGCTTTGATAAAAATATTTCATAATTTCGAATGACTTAAGTCCAGTATGATTCTACTTTATCAGTTTTACGTCGAATCCATTAAAAACCCAACTGAAAACACTGTCTTCCGAGTTGGTTGATCCACGTCCAAACATCTGAAAACAGTCTTCAAGAAACTCATCATGCAAATCCGCTGGTATGAAGTCCAAGTGTGTCAGTAGGGGTTTTAAAAAAGCTGATAGAATGGAATAAAGCAAAGTTGATTATTGTAGTGTCCAAATGAAGAGAACAATTTACAAATGTTTTAAAAATGTATCATTAGAAAGGATTTTAGAGGGCAGGAATCTCATAATGTAAGACTACTTTAGTGGTCTACACAAAGAGTCTCGACAAACATATTTAGAGAAGAAATGTGTAACAACAAGGGTGAAGTTGCGTACGATAGTGCGCTTTTTATATAGCTATGCGATGCTTCATTGACAGAATAGAGATGCGATCACCAGTACTTCTTGCAAGTTGTTTTCTTCGACTCACTACAGCTTGGGTTTGCATCTTTCTAGTTTAAACTCTTTTTAATTTCTTACAACATTCTTGGCAGTGTTGTAAATTATGTTAGCAGCTTCACGAACTCTACCTGATGCGCCTGCTCCGCTATGTTCCTAGCCGCAGCGCGGTAAACCTTCAACTGGACGACGTCCCTGGCCTATCTTCATGCAAATGTTATGACCTATGCAAATAAGACGACCCAGGCCAATCCACTATACAATTACTCAGTACATGTTCACTTAATGACAGAAGGTGACCCAGGCCTTAGATCCGCAAATACATGTACACGCTACGGAGATGACCCTGGCCTATCCACAATACAAATACATGTACACACTATTGAAGATGACCGAGGCCTATTCAGAATACAAATACATGTACACAGTATTGAAGATGCCCCTGCATGAACACAGTATGGAAGATGCCCCTGCATATGTACACAGTATGGAAGATGAGCCAAGCCAGTCGTCAATACAAATACATGTACACGGTATGGAAGACGACCCAGGTATATAGCCAAAGTACATACATGCAATGGAAGATGACCCAGACCCATCCACAATACACGTACATGCACATAATATGAGGAATGTTCAGGCCTATCTAAAATACAAAACATGTATACACTATGGAAGATGACCTAGGCCTATCATCAATACAAATAGTCTGTATCTGTTTCGTATTCTGGATAGGCCCGGGTCATCCTCCATTGTGTGTTCATGTATTTGTATTGAGGGTAGGCTTGGGTTATCTTGAATAGTTGGAACATGTATTTTATTCTGGGTAGGCCAGTGTATGTGTGTTTGTTGTTGTATATCAAGCATTTTGCCCAAAATGGTCTCAATTATAGTGAGATGACTGATTATTGAGACAGAGACATGGTTTACATACGATGGCCGTCACTTTTTTCACCACATATATAATTAAAAAATCAGGAATCACGAGTCAGAAAGACCGACAAATATGAGAGCAAGAATATATTTGATGAAAATACTGACGGGAATGGCAATTTGTATTGCAGAAGAGTAAAGGTTTCTCTTCGACCAGTCTCGCATGGTCGTCTAATATCACCTTTGTTTATGTTTATAGTGTCCTCAGGGCACAGGCAAGAGTCAATAGTGGCGTTGTAGGCGAAATAGGAGAACGGCTTTAGCACGAAAATAGTTTCTTGACCTTCCCGAAGATATGATCTTAGAGATGTAGAATGACAGCAACTACTGGTCTCTTAAACTAGAAACTGCAGTTACAGGGCCACTGCTACCCAGGATTGTCTCAAGCAGAAAAACATTATTCTGGAAGACCATAATATAAGCAGTTACACAAGTTTGTTAGCAATAGGAATAATTGGTTTGGTGGCAATTTTACATGCAATGGATTTTACATGTGGATCACTTTAGCCTAAATATTGGTAGGACGTGATAGTGACGTAATATAAACGCATGACCGAGCCTTAGAAAAAGAGGCATTTCGTGAACAACGATAATTCATGATTCCAAAAAGAAAGAAGTCACCACGCTGGTGGCAGAGACACAAATGTAATTTACAGACGACGATTTTGAACGGTATGTCGGGGAGCATACGACAGTTTCTAGATTCGTATGCACCTTCATCGACTTAGAAACTATTGAAACATGTTTATGTAGCCTGTGGACTGGCTATAGGTGGAATTATTAATGACGAAAGCCAGAAGTTTATAAGTGTATAGCAACAGTCATATTAAGTGAATAGAATTATCATAGTATGTAAGAAAGCAATATTTGTTATGTTTTTCTGTAGAATTAGAATACTGTAAGCTTTGAAGGATAAACAGACATGTACTTTTAGGAAAATTCAGGACAACGATTGCATATCTTGATAATTTATATTACAAAATTCTCGGCTTGATTAGAAAATGTCAGAGGCTCAACTTTTTAAAAAGACTTGATGTTGTTGGTACATTTGATAAGCAGAAGATGACGAACATTAATATCGGTCACTTCGATTTATCTGTGACAATTAAAAAAGATTGCTGTTCCTGGGTGATAGGAAAGTCTGCATCAAAATGTGATTAATCCCAGTCCGGAAATCCGCATTCGCAACAGGTAAGTTCTCCGAAAAATCCCCGAAAAAACCAGCGGAAATTCTCTGCAGCAGGTGACACCAGTGAAAATTGTCAGCCTTTTAAGCGTATTTCTTCACTTATGCAGTTCTCAGCTGATTCCTGTGGCTATTCCACATTATTTTCACGATTTTTGAAGTTCTGTTTATTTTTATTGTGGTACAAAGTTTTTAGCAGGTCTCAAACCAATTGATGAGAAATTCGTTGAAAATTTGAGAAGCAGAATGAGAGAAGAGCAGCATATTGTTAGTGTGTAATTTTTGTCTTTGCGGCATGCGAGCGATACCAAGAAATTGCTTGTCTAAGAGTATAACTTTTCCTTGTATAGCTTTGAATATTTGAATAAGTGCCATCATCAGTTTATTAAAAACTTATAAAATGGATTAATGTAAATACATCAGCAATGCACTTGACAAGCAAATTCAGATAACTTAATTGACCAGAAACACGAGCAGAAATCTTAACAAATGCAACAAGCGACTCCGCTACCAAAACGAAAATGAATACGACAAAAAGTTTATTGTCGTCTGCCGTTGCAATGCACAAAGACCCAGGCGAGATATGAGGGATCCTGATGACGAAGGTCTGAATGCAAGTCTAATGTACAATAATGTTAGACCAAGTGTGTTGATATAGCTTTTATGTATGTATGAGTAGAATCAAATCCACTTGTTCATATTGATAATTCGCGTTCAAAGGAACTTAATCGAATGTGTGGTACATCAGCAGTAATGTAATATTATTGTAGAACTGCTGAATATTCTCAGGCATTATTCAAAGGTATTTACATGTTACTTTTTTGAGATCGATCAATAGTAACTTTGTCACTACCGAGTACAAAAGGGTCCTTTTCCATGTAAGCATTAATTTAATTCTTATAAAATTATTGATTTTATGCAATTGGTAATACACTGAGGTCGTTTCTTATTTCACGCCATACACACCCCGTGCTGCTCATCGGATTGTAACGCCAATTTTGACTATGTAGCAACAAACTCGAGAAAGACCCTTTGCTGACATTTTTTCGATCTATCAATGGAAAGTCCAAAAACATAATTGATCATATGTAAATAATGTATGTACAGTTATGTAAGCCAACCGATCTTGGTAGATTCAAAGCAATTGTTTAAGCATAGATTTGCGATGTCAGCAATTAATAATGTGCAGTATATATATATATATATATATATATATATATATATATATATATATATATATATATATATATATATATATATATATATGTGTGTGTGTGTGTGTGTGTGTGTGTGTGTATAAAGTGAGAGCTCTCAGTGAGAGAGTGCGTAAAAACATGTTACCTGTATATTTGTCTTTCGTGTTCGCTGAAATGCTGTAGCTGTATGGTTCGATAGTATAAGGGTATTTCTTATAACCACTCTGTGAAATCAAATCCTGTAAACTTTCCAAAGTTCCAACAAGTGGAAAAAACGTTGGCTGAAAATCCTGTTTATTGGTAAAAAATAAAAATTGCAAATGAATGTTTGAAAATTGGTCAAAAAGTACTTCATCGTGTGTAATACATAAAGCAATCGCAAAGAAATGTTTCATTTCCTTTAACTGATATCTTCCGGCCCATTTAAACTACAATAAAACAAGTATTATTGTTCACTTAAATGATGCCTATACTGACAACATACAGACAGGCACAAGTGTTGGGGGGTCAAGGTCAGCAACTTTATTCCGATGTTGACTGGCTATGAGCCGATTTCCGTCTGCATAAGACAGCCCTGCTTGGCACATAATACTACGATAAGATCAAACCAATCCATTTCAAAGCTTTCATTTATATGAAAATGTGCAAAGCTTTGTGTGCAAATGACTGAAGTATGTGATGATGTATACTTTGACCTTTATCTTAACTTCAATGTTTGGATCAGACAGTTTTTTGCCAGTTTCTTTCTGGGCATACTGAATCAAATTATTTTAATACGATATTCTCAAGAGCTTTAAATTGTTAAAACGGCGAAGATCATAAAAAGTGCTTAAATAATTATTTTTGTAAAAGTCTAAATTGTCTAAATAATCAAATTTTCAGACCTTTAAGTATTTCATCCATTTAGGCAGTTCTGCACTCTTGTAATAAACATCCGTCAAGGCGTTTTCGCTTCGAAGAACATGCACTAAAAATGAACCATTTTCCTTCAGACACCAGCGAGCATTTTGAAATACCTTCTGTTTGTCTTCCATCCAATGGAGAGCAGCCATACAGTACACTTTTGTAAAAGTATTTTCAAAGTGACTGAATGTCTCGGGAAGAAGCATTGAGTCACCAACAAGATATTTTGTCTTACCATCGACAGAGTTGTTCTTACTTGCAAATTTAATAGCATTAGCAGAGATGTCAATACCTGAAAAAATAGAAATGTTCACTATGTTGTTTGAGTTGTAAGCCTGTTATCAGATACATGTTGCCACAAATATGGCATGGAAAACTGTTACACAGCAGTGTATTGCTCTTTGCGAGTATGTAGCTAAATATGCAGACTTTGTCGCGCAAAAATATGTGAAGAAAATCAAATTTCATCATTTGATTCTCAATCGGATTCGAAATCTTAACGTACGGCACCTAGCCACCTAGTGAAGACATAACTGCTAAAAACACTTAATAAATCTTCACCCTGAAATACGCAACCTAATTTGTTACAATTTTCTAACAGCGATCCCTTCAAGTGATGTAGAGGCCGTAAAGTACTAGCACACACATACAATATTGTACATTGCACACAAACTTAATAGAATTAATGAATAAATCGCTAAACACTGCTTCAGACAACCTCGGGTACAATTTTGTCCACCTGTCCAGGTAAGGAAAAAAGAGATTTAGTGTTCCTAGGAGAGTCAGTCCAACTACAACTATTGAAGTCACTGTTGGAGGGCGGGAATGTGCAAAAACCATAATAGTGTGAAGCAAAAGAATAGACGGTTCAACCAGTCTCCAATCTTCAAAGAATCTTTATGTACCGACGTTTCGGTGACGCTCAAGTCACCTTCTTCAGGGTAACACTGATAAGAAGAAAGCAATAAACAACGCTAAAATTCAACAATGCTAAATACTGCAACAGTTAAAATACAGTACAATGGGTGACTAAAAAGGATTGCAAAACTTCGGAGAGTGAGTAAAAATTACAAATAAAATTTGGTTTGGGTAGAGAAATGCTAAGAACATAGTCTGTATGCTGAAATTCTGTACCTAAGAAAATAAAACAGGTAAAAGTTTGGGTTATAACTGACCTTCACATATGCGTAAAAAGGCCCGTGTGAAAGCCTGTCCAGCTGGATATCAAATACTGATAAGTGGGAGTGGCGGACCCCCTAGGACTATTGGTTCGGAAAGGGTAGGGCAAAGAGCTCCTTAGTAAACCAGGAGAGAGGTAAACAAAAGAGCATCGAGGGTGTCCTGGAGATGGGAAATTTTATTTGTAATTTTTACTCACTCTCTGAAGTTTTGCAATTCGTTTTAGTCACCCATTGTACTGTATTTAACTTTTGCAGTTTTAGCATTGTTGAATTTTATCGTTATGTATTACTTTCTTTTTATTAGTGAAGACAAGGTGACTGAGCGTCACCGAAACGTCGGTACATAAAGATTCTTTTAAGATTGGAGACTGATTGAACTGTCTATTCTGTTTGGAAAAAAGACATGTACATGCAGTAATAGACAGTGGCGCGGCATCGTGTGAAACTCATTCTCAATTGGACAATTTAACTAACTGATCAATGACTAACTTTCATTTAGTCAGTAAAAACGATAGCGTTAAATGAGTTGCATCACTTCCATGACACCTACTATATACAATCTTTACAATGGTTATTACATGCACTTATCATCTCATCATTAGTGTCCCTCCTTAGTGATGATGTATTTATCGCCAAGGTTCATATCAATTGCAAAGACCATAAAAACTAGAACAATTATTTACTTGTTTGATTTCTCACATCCGTATCGCCATCGGACATAGTTCACAATTCTGAACGTAATCATTGACCTGTATGCAGAATTGATGCCAAAGTGAATGACCTCTGTAACAACAATCTCTGATTCTTGGCAATGTACCATTCGATGATATCTAGAGAGCGATTTCTTCATTGCTTAGTACCGCATTTACAGTTGTTGCCATTTTAAAAAACATCGTTTGGTCTACAAGTATATCGAACGCATTTGCCTGGTTTAGATTAGACTTTTTTCCCCATAAATAGGCTGATTTGGCTTTTGATTTGCCTACCAATATGGTAATGGACTGAAGATCCCCTCCGGGCCTGTGATCATTAAATAGAGGATAAGATATAATCTCTTTTGTGAAACCTGAATTTAGGCTTCACATGGTGATTACATCTAATCTCACAAGGCATGTTTTCATCACTTATATGTTTATACAATACGGATATCTTACCTACGACAGTTTTGACATTATCTCTCTGTGCTATCGTCTTCGTCAGTTCCCCAGTTCCACAGCCGATATCTAAAACAACATCTCCGTTCTCCCAATCATCTCTCCATAAAGATAACAACTTTAGACCGGCTGTGTGTTGGAACTCTCTGTGGTTTGCGTACCACGCCCAATTGGTGTCATTCATAATCTTGCAGGTAGGTAAACGATCTTTAATGACGGCAAAATGAAATAGCCTTGTCATAGCACTTTTCTGATATTACATTGAAGATCATAAGAGTATAAGGTTATAAACTTAACAAACTTTCGTCAAAATTGCATGGTAACAAAATAATGTGACAGTATCGTTTGGAAGTCGTTATTGGTACGCAAATTGTCAAAATGGTGACTGCCATTGCTAACCCATTGTCACACATGCCTACACCCGAGCTTCATCAGGAAAACTTAAATTTCATGACCATGTAATCATACTGTCAACTTCCCACGTGACGCCGCCAATCACACTTTAAGCAAAATGAATTCCTCATGGAAAACAATAGCTATACATCTCTGTCTTTTGTATTATAACATTAAACTGCACATTAAACTGCTTCAGTAATCATTTTCATTCAATGTAACACATTACCAGGTCTATGGGACATGTGTGATTTAAAAAGTGAAGTAGGACCATCCTGAATCAGTGACCAGGTGTCCGGAATGGGTATAATCGTACCTTGCTAGCATGCTACACCCGTAGGGATTGGTCCCAAAATTGTCTTAATTGTATGAAGTGATACAGTATATGAATCACTGTAATAAGTCAAAGCCGGGAATGCTGTCGCTAATCATTTGAGTGACCGAGGTGTCGTATTTGGCCACAATGTCGTCATGTCGACCATAGAACTTTTTGAAAGTCCTCACTTACTCCTTTTGGTGAGTATCCATGTCTCACTAGTTTTGATACCAATGAGCTGTGTCTCATTTGAAAATCAGCGTAGGAATCACAAGCCCTACAAGATCTGAGAAGTTCAGACACGTACACACCATAAGCAGGTGCAGACGGAATATTAATTGACAAGTGGGGATAATTTACAATTTAAAAATCGAAATCATCCCTTGTGTCATACAGCTTAGTGTGCAGTCAATTAGTACCCACTTGTAGGAACACATTAAGATATGAAGCAGAGTTCCTACCCTCTGTTATTTCTTTAATTTCAGACTCATCGGGAAAAATATGATGTCAGTAATTTGATATGTCTGGATTGTCTACATTAATCAGGTCATCAATATATCTGTACGTGTTGTTAAAACATTTTGCAAGTTTTTAAGTATAACAACAGCAGTTGTACTGTTCATTTCTTTGATATATTTCTAAAATAACAAAGAAAAACGAGAAGTGGTAATAGGAAGTTTACTTTCTTACTTCTTCATTACCAATCATTTTTCTGAAGATGTCTATAAACTTCGTATTAGTCATGTCGGTGTAATTGTCAAAGGATTACATACTGAAGTGATGCATAAAGTACGCTTGCATCTCTTGAAATCACATGATGAGTCATCAATAGTATCATTTCCCATTTTCACCTCTGTATAATTTAGATCACTTAAAATACAGAAAAGTCACTGATTTTACATTATCATTATCATAAGAATATAATGTAGACCTTTAAGGCACAAAAACAACATATACACAAATATGTATATTTGTGAATCAACATTTTCTGTGAAATTCCAAAATTTCTTGTACACATGTGCACTTGTAGACACCCCATGCTATCAACTGCATTCATATCAGTTATCAAACGTCTTTAGATGATCAGATATTTATAGTTTTATATTTAAGCAATGGTATACCACGAGATTTTGACGAGTTCATGACATATATGCACGAGCGATAGCGAGTGCATATATGAAGTGAACTGGTCAAAATCGAGTGGTATACCGTTGCTGGTGTGATTTATCGCTATTATATCATAACAGTATATTGAAATTCTGGCGTGGAACGTCAATAACGGATTTGTACTCAAGCTGAGAGCTCGTGCGCATGCCTGCCATGGTATATCGCCAATATTCCATGGTTGTTATCGCGTCTCGACCAATCAGATCGCAGCATTTCCGCCATCAATATACTGGTATGATATAATGGAAAATATGTGTTCATAGATTTCTCATAGTAGTGAATCAACGTTAATCGATGAAATCCAAAAATCAAAAATTTTTGCACACACTTTGTAACTGCCACTTCAAGCAAAGTACATTTACATGAATTATCAAACACACAGAAATGTAGAAAATATAGCTTGTTTTTGTGGTAAAAATATAAATAGTTTGCTGAAATTAGACTATAATGTATTCTGATGTGATATTTTGGACGACCCACTATATCGTCAACATTTTGCCTTCCTTTGAGCGAGGAGGCCTTTCAAAATATTTCAAGTCAGAAAGAGGGTGGACTTGAATGCATTGTGAGTTTGTTATAGGGGGTATTTGAAAAAATCTTAGAATTTTCTTTGGAATCTCCCCCTCCAGAAGTATTTGTGAATGCTGCCTTAGGGTCATATATCATAAAAGCTGACGCACCAAAAACGTAATTCCTTCGTTTAGGGGGAGGGGGATTAAACCCCAATTCGCTTTTCATGCGTCGACTTGAAATTGCAATAAACCTTCAGCTGTAACAAAAATACAAGAAATCAGACCTTGAAATCATAAATCACAACAAATACTTGACATTAAGTTCAACACGAGAGCTTAAAACAGAAGAGAGAAACGCGACTGAAGAGAATAAATGACAATACATTCACAAATTTACACAACCTAATTACGACTAGTGCTGAACAGAAATGTCACTTACAATGCCAAACCCTCGGGCATAGTGACTGAGCGTTCTCAAAGATAGACAACAAAAATATGTGAAAAATCAGAGCTATCACTATTTATATATACAATACAGGTTCGTTGATGAGAATTGAGGTTATGTCGGTGTGCAAGGTCACCCTTCGGCGGACAGTGAAGGCGCCATCCCCATTTCATTGTTACTCTATATTCTTCCTAGGTTTTGATGTTACATATAGATTATTTGCATCATCAAATTAACAATTTTGCTGAAGGAGTATTGATTAATAGCGATATTTTCTAAAGAATGGCTAGACACAGAAATAATGACCATCGCAAGATAAACAAAATTATCGGCTTTAAAATTTATTCATCTACAATTGACATTTTATATCGACATAGCCTACTAAGAGTAATATGCTTGAGCGAGTATAGTCTTCTCTATCTCTATACAATGATTTTGAAAATACCCTTTTACTGAACTAAGAACGACTATAAGCAGATAAATTACATCAGACCGAACACTACACATCACTACTCCTGATTATAGTTCACTATGAATACGGTTGATTAACATTACTCCTCACCGATTGACGATTGTTGCGTGTATTTACAATGTAAGTGAGAATTGGGTCACAAAGAGGTTGATGTCCTAACCCAACGCCCAAATAGCGTTTTTGAGAGACGACTGAAGCTGCACTAGGCGGTGATATGTATTTAGCGAAATACCAAACTTTAAACGCCCTCACCAACTTTTGCTGTCGTGATCATGAATCATATAGGTTCTCTTACCTTCGGGTTACAAGCTGACGAATATATAGGCAAACTGTATGGAAAGCCGTGCGGGACCCCCGGCAACAACAGTTGAACCAATCCAAAATTACATAGGTATGCACCGGCGACGACTATTACACGTATTTTACGGACAACATCGGCTGCGACAACAAAATTTTAACTGGCACCGACAACTCAAGAGTCGACAACTATATAATTTCAGCCGACACCTACAACACAAAAGCCGACACCTACAACTACCAGACCTACAGGGAGCTGGTCCGGTGAACGTAGGCTGCCAACGACGCGACGGAGACACGTAATCATCTGCGCACGCGCAAACTTTTTGGGGTCACCGTCACTGGCAAAACCACGGTCCTTTTGTGGATGGACCGTGGCAGAACAGAGCTGCTAATAACGTACATTTTGAAGCGCATGCGCACTTTGATTGTACTCAACGCCGCGCCGGTGGCGAGAACTCTACTCGTCGCAGGTAGAACCAAAATAGCAGGCAAACAAACAGCGCGGAAAACCTTCAACTGGACGACGTCCCAGGCCTATCTTCATGCAAATGTTATGACCTATGCAAATAAGATGACCTGAACCTATCCTCAATACAAATATACAAATACAGGTACACAGTATTGAAGATGACCCAGGCCTATCCTCAATACAAATCCGATACAAAATTAATGAATTAATTGATAAATGTTTTTTATTTGTTTGGGATTAGTTAAACTACTTCCTGAGTAAGGGCTGGTCATGTTATACCGAAAAGAGTCCGTTCAAAGTTGTTTTGAAAAGTAATAAATAGAGTGCTACGTACCCACTCCGTGACACTCTTCAATCAGAGCATACTTTAGCCAAAATTTGGACTTCAACGTTTCTCGTAAGAAATCTCTCATCAGAGTTAATGTAGAACACACTTTTCGAGAGAAGTTCCTCGTGAACTCATGTTAGATTGCCATATTTCAAAACCTTTGCTCATGAGGGTAATCTTGTGTCAAGATTAACAATATGAGTTGTATTTGTTGTGCACGCGTTTTCATCCCAGATGACGAGAACGGAACACTTCCCTAATCTTATGGTCTGCACAATTGTATACATACCATGTTCCGAACCGCGCGAGACATTCCGAGATATCGCGAGAATATGTGGTTCGCAGTGGACGTGTTCTCGCAACACAGGACAAACTGCGTAAAACAGGACAAGTCGCTAATTACGTTAAACACTGCATAAAATATATGAAGTTGCAATCTTTGCTCATTTCTGCACTTTTTCTAGTTCCATACAAAATTTGACTTGTATTACTAAGCTGGAAATCTGTGTCTACGGGCATGTATTAAAGTCTCGCGAGATCTCGCAATCAGCGGAACATCGTCTATTGTATACATACACATTTTCAAAGTTCTACTGCTCTATGGAAGTGACTTTTGCGTCAGTGCAAGAAGTTCGCAATTTGCACCGCCATATTTCGGTTAAAGACATATTTCTTCCGAAAATGACCTTGGATGACTAGTTATATTAAATAAAATTGAAGCGAAGTGGAATCTTTGTAAAGATTATCCCATCGATGTCAATTATAAACAGAGACTAGTTGCTGTAAACCTTTTACCCCTGTCATTACGATGGGAAGTTCTTGACCTCATCTTTTTTATAAATGCACTACTGGGCTGTACTCCATAAAAGAGGCACTCCCACTTTGTAACATTTTTAAAACACATTTTTTAATGCCAACGGTCGATATTTGGCTTGAAGACTGCGCACGGATCGCGAGATATCGATAAAAACATGTCATTTTCCGAGCGTATTTTTCACATCCCGAAGTTTTACGATCGTTCTTATTTTGACTCGAAATCCCCCGAAGGTTTGTTGTTGTGCTGATTGACGATATTCTAGGGAGTCTACAATAAGTTCGAACGACGCAATTAATTTACTTCCCACTGCAAAGACTTTATATACAGCATTATGCCTTTACCTCAGGTAATTTTTTAAAAACTTCTCCTTAGTTTTTGTCGTTTTCAAAACGGTTGTATTATATTTTTAACCAATACCACATAAACATCAGTTTTTACATGTCAAATATTAGCCGCCTCTGATGACTACATTTTGTCGTCTGCCACACAGTACGCCGCGCGCGTGGTATGCGTCTATGCATATCACGCGGCGGCCGCTATGTATCAACCGCACGTAACTGTGCTAGTTACACGTAATTACGTTCGATCAGTACGCGTAGCGTCTATGTCACGTGATAACCAGACGTCGCGTACGTGTAGCACAGACGTTCCGAACGTGAAACAACACTTCTACACGTAGTCATAATTACGTGTAGTATTTTTGAGATTTTCTCAATTATTTCGACGAATTTAGACAAGCAAACTCAAAAGGTATCATTGTAAATTAGCAAACATCTTTGATATCAGAATATTTCGTAGAGTTTGCAACTGTACAAGGAGTACTTGCCATAATTTCCTTACATGAACGAAATGTTGTAGTCGCATTCCACTTTTTGTCTGACGCCTTCTCAAAGAATTCTCTAAACCACATAAATAACTGTATCAAAGAAAATCGGATGATTTAAGGTAGTTCGAGGGTACAACGAGCTACTATAAGAGCGGTCCTCACTTATCGAAATTCATGTTTCATAAAAATTACATGAATTTTGCATGTTTCTGAGAAAAATATGCAGTAAAATAATCGGGAACGCACAACTAAACCTCTCTATTCACACGTGAGCACGGATACGCGTACGCCATTGCGCGCCGTCAGACGTACAGGTAATATACGTGTAACTAAACCTCTCTAATCACCTTTGCCAATTCTGGTGGAATCAGCAAAAATTGCTTTTCGTTTATACGCCAAGACCCAGCTTTCTCCCACAGGCCATGACCGATCACCGACGCCAGTGGTACTTGTGGCGTACAGCAGCGTCAGCGTAGACTCGTACTACATAGCTTAGTTGACAATGGCCCCAGTGCCGAACGTTCGATGTTCGGAAGCTCAATTTAGGTGGGCCACCGGAATTCAAACTTTTACTTTTTTGAAGACATGTTTTTATCGATATCTCGCGATCCACGCGCAGTCTCGTCAAAAATCGACCGTTGGCATTAAAAAAATGTGCTTTAAAAATGTTACAAAGTGTGAGTGCCACTTTAATGTTCGTGAGTATGTCAAAACTCGTTCATCTAACATCAACACACGTTCTAGTGCTGACCCAAATGCACTATATATAAACCATTGCAAAACTGTTACTTTCCAAAATCTCCTCTTCAACAGAATTGTCATTCTCTGGAACAATTTACCGGTCATAATTAGAACAGTTCACTTTCTGCATTTTGCCAGGCAGTAAAGAAATGGTATTGGGATAAATTTTTAAACTATTTTGATCCAGACAACACTTGTTCATGGATTTCTAGATGTTTGTGTAGTAATTGTAGACCATAGTACACCTTTTTGCTTTTTGAATTTTGTTTTTATTTCTTGTACTGTCTACCTTTTGATCCTCGTGTGTACATTTTTTTTCCTTTTGTTAATATTTCATTCCATTTGGGGGACTGGCTTTGTATAGGTGATTTGCAACTGTTTAAGTCACCCTATGCAATGTAGACATTTCTCCTGTGTTTATCTTGGATGAATAAATAAATATGTAAATAAATAAATAAACCATTATCTTATCTTTACCTAAATATGCTCCGTATCCATGTTATGGCTGCAATCATTACAAATATATAACTTTCTGGCGCACACGCCAAATATTGAATTTTGCAGATACCATTCTGATTCTATGATTGTCTTCATGACAAAGTATGTTTTAATGTAACGGTGACGTAACTCCAATCATATGTACGTAAGACCGATTGAGGGACTGTCTTGGGACTAAACTCCATTGTATCCTTCTTTAAAGTACATAAAACAATCTATTGCAATTCCATCAAGCAATGCCACCGTTTGGCTAGTTCATTCTTTTCGTTTCTGTTAATTTAATGACGCATTCACCGATGTATTGTTTAATAGTATTTTGTGTTACTTTCTCAGGTTTTACATCGTTGTTGACGCTCACCATAACATGATATTTTCCTTGCTGTTTTGCCAAGTATCCTTGCAAATCAGTTAAGTGTGTAGCTGCTCCGTGAAGTGTGAGTAAATAACTCAAATCTTATTCAGTGACCGTTCTTTACATTCGCCTTTGTAACTCACATGTCACAGTTGACGACAAAATGATGTTGTGACGATTTGAAACTTTCATCGGTTTTTATTCATCAAGCCTTGACAATGTTTACCAGATATGTGTCATACAATCTTACACCATCGTCCACTCAGAAATGTTTCCCCTGAATAAAAATCGATTGTAGTGTTTCTGTAATTGCTCTTCTGTAATCAAACAAATTCTGATAAGCATATATTTGCACCATTATGATTAATAATTAACCTGATTTTCAATAAATTGTAGCATCACTGAGGTTTAGGATCTTTCCATCAATGTGTCGTTATCCGGGTCAAAATTGTTATCCCTCCAAACAACGTACACAGCGTGAATGACACTAGTAACAGTCGGTCAATGATCATCGCCAGTAGCTTCCAGTCCGTCTGTATCTACGAAAAATAAATAAAGATAATTGATAATCAATAAATATTCTGAACTGACAAATAATGGATAGCAAGCTGTTATTAGTTGATTACAAAGATAAGAGAACAGGTGTACTATAATTAATATGTTACTCTTTTACAAAAAATTCTTCATCATTAAATTTCCGATTTAAACCTTTCCGAGTTGCTGATAGAATTACAAGAATACAAGTGAAGGGCGAATGTGAATCGATTGTCTGTGTACATTAATGATATTGATGCATGAATATACGTGCCCCGTGTATGTGTGCTATGGAAGATGAAATGCCCATTCTTAGCGTTAAAAGTTTAAAATCGAGATTGTAAGTCTGAAGAAATTACAATAAACAGATTAACGGACACGCTTATATGAAAATAATTGCCAGTAGATTGTTGAATTGCACACACCTGTATGATAGTCTCATCTGGGACTGTCTTTTTAAGTAAAATCTCCATATATTTGACGATTTTTGCTGTGTTATCTTCAATTTTTCTTTCAGTCGTGGTTCTCACTCGCCTGTGTTGCTCTTTTGCCTCGCGTAATTGAATTGAAAGTTCAGAGAGGTTTCTCTTCGGTTTTGTGGGTCTGAAGGTGACCTTGGCGTGACGCAGTCGTGCCTCTTTCGGCAAGTCGATGAGCCTTGCTGTCGACGAGTTGTTTTCTCTGAGTTTTGGAACGTCTTCCAATTCGTCAAGACCGTTGTAATTGTCCCCCGATCTAAACTTATTCGGTCTTTCATCGGTCTGTTTTTTACTGCCTAGTTCGTTGTTTCCATAATTACCCAACAGATTTGTGTCAATGAAAAGCACCTTTGACAAGACTTTGAAGAAAATTAGCTTAACCCATTTCGGAACCGGTCTCTTCCCGCTTGACTGCTGACACAAAATCGATACGCAAGTAGTCATGGCAACGGAGACACCAATCAACACCATGTTGAATATTAAGTAGGAGGTAAGGTAAGGAATCATGTTCGACGTTGGTGGAAGCAGTTCTGCTACCAAAATGCTGAAGACGTATAGGGTTAAAAGCAAGGATATACTGAGATTGACCTTTTCCGATGAATCTGACGGCAAAGCGAACACCACGACCGTTAAAACAGCCACAAGGACACAGGGAAGAATCAAATTCACCGTATAGTACAATGGTTTACGACTGATTCTCAGATCAAAGATGATGCTCGTATACCTATCAGGGGTTGCCGAAAAAACCTTCACTATCGTGCGCCCTCTAGCGGCGCCAATATCCCATTCCGAGTTGGTGATGAAGTTCTCCTGGGGAACCTCTTCATCCGGCAGCATGAGTTTAACCTGTCTGTCAGCGTACATCCATAAACCAAACTCTATCTCACATGTCTGGATGTCAACGGGAAAGAACGTGATATCCATGTTACATGGCGTTCTCAGAATCGCTGGTATTACTTGTAATACTTTACCATTGGGATAGAGATTTGCTGTAAGCCCATTGATAGCAATTCGAGGAAATCCTTCGAAATGATCGTCAGCACTGAAATAAAGAACAGAATACAACAAAAAGAAATAGTTATACATACATACATACACACACACACACACACACACACACTCACACACACATATATATATATATATATATATATATAGTTATAGTTATAGTTATAGTGTGTGTATAATATGCATGTGTGTATATGTGTGTGTATAATATGCACTGCAGGGTTATCGATTAATATACTGTCAGTAAATGGCCGAGTTAGCAATAATTTGTGTATCCAGACGCAGATTCTGAAGTGATTGCATGCATGCATGCGAGCTGTTGTAAAACGAGTCACTGACAATGACATAGTCCCCATTTGTAATAGGAGTATTAGTCTTGATGGGGCAGGGAAATGTGGTCATTAAGAAGTATCACTGAAGTTTACATGTTGAGATCTATGGGCACATAGGTCTATGTTGTTGTTCCCATTTGAAACATCAGGCATGTCTAAGTTCTGGTTCTAAATTGGGAAAAAGATCAGACCTCTAGCTGTATTGGCCAGCCAAGAAATACATATGTGCATAATAAATGAGGTACAAGATGTGACATCTTGGGGTCTGATATCTTATCAAAATTGGAGGGTATAGAACTTGTGGTTACTGAGTTATGCATATATATGTATAATCAAGGTCAAAGGTCATCAACACTGGACAAAATGCTTGATATGCGCTTAGCATATTTACGTATATTGACGTATATGGAACACAATACTAATTGCATATGCAGCGTATATTTTTGTGTATGGAACATTCCAATACGTTGATATGCGTAGCGTATTTCTATGAAGATCATGAGTATACGTAATGCAGATCTTTGCACACTAAGTGTACACTGTAGTTTTGCATTTTATTAGCATACGTACTGTATACTTAATGTATTTGACACATGTACAGAATCAGTATATGTGTATATATTGTTGTATATCAAGCATTTTGCCCAGTGCAAGGTCACGTGACATTTTGAAAAAAACATTGTATTGCTAATTAATTCCTATATGCCAAAAATCAGACCTCTAGCTCTATTCGCTTGCTCAGAATTAGATATGTGCATAATTAATGAGGTAAAACGTGTGTTGTCATAAGGTCTCCCATCCTACTAAATATAAAGAACATAGCACTTGTGGTTACTTATTTATTGGCATAAACGTATATTTAAGGTAAAAGGTCATCGAGGTCACATGACATTTTGTCAAAAAAATTTCTACCCTATAGTTATCCCTATATACCAAAAATCGGACATCCAGCTCTATTGGCTTGCTCAGAATTAGATATGCACATAATTAATGAAGAACAATATGTGGCGTCATAAGGTGTCCCATCATACCAAATATGAAGGGTGTAGCACTTGTGGTTACTGAGTTGTGGACAAATATGTATATTTGAGGTCAAAGGTCATTGAGGTCACGTGACGTTTTGTCAAAATAATTGTATTGCTAAGTTATTCCTATATACCAAAAATCAGACCTCTAGCTCTATTGGCTCGCTCAAAATTAGATATGCGCATAATTAATGAGGTACAATATGTGGTGTCATAAGGTGTCCCATCATACCAAATATGAAAGGTTTAGCACTTGTGGTTACTGAGTTATGGGACAATATGTATATTTGAGGTCAAAGGTCACCAGGGTCACATGATATTTTGTCAGAATGTCTGAGATATCTGCGTGAACCGATGGACTCGCTGATGGACTCACGGACGGATATGACCCAATCTATAAGCCCCCTGAACTTTATCCGTGGGGACAAAAAACTGTGTCACTGCATCCTTTAGGCAATATGAATACGATGAGAAACTAAATTTTCATTTTTTCGGCCTTATACATGGGAGTCTATGGAGAACTGCCTTATACATGGGAGTCTATGGAGGTGTAAACTAAAAAGTCCTCTAACACGGCCAAATTTGATGCATTGTGAAACAATTCGACGTGCATCTGTATGGGGTTGGGTACTAATATTCTTGTGAAAAGTTTGAAAGAAAAGGACCAGGGCATGTCTGATATATCTGCATGAACGGACGGACCGACGGACGGACGGACTGACCAAATCTATAACTCCCCCAGGACTTCGTCCGTGGGCACTAAAAACAACGCAACAGTTATTACAGCTACACCGGCGGTAGGTTCATATCCAGAGCCCCGTACGGTCTGTCGCCGTCGCTTGAAAACAATCTCATAACCCGGCCATACGAGCAACTGTGTATGGGCAGCTGGATACTTGACTTCCCGGAGAAGGCGAGCTGTCACGTTTCAAGTTAGCCCTGCGTACGATGCTGTGTGTTCCGCTACAGCTAATCGTGTTGGCTGCCAACACACAGCATCGTACGCAGGGCTAGCGAGAGAGTTGCCGACATCGACGGTTATTTACGAGAAGTGAATAAAAGACTGGCATTTTTGGAAGCGATGGAGTAGCTGAGGTAGGCAGGGATACGACTTGGGCCCAAGAACGCTGAATTTCGGCAGTAATTTGGCTTTTTACGTCAAGTCCCAAAATGGATTTGAAGTCACCGACCCTACTTACGGATCTTTGCAGGGCTGTGCTAGCGGGGCGATTAGCTGTAGCGGAACACACAGCATCGGACGCAGGGCTAGTTCAAGCTCAGGATTATTTGTCGATCAAATTTCAGTAAATTTACCTTACCTAGATGAAATCTTGTCTATAGGCTGAAATTTCGCCGAAGTTTGACAAAATTACATCGATTTTTCAGGTTCATATCCGACATTTTTGAGTTTTGAGTGCAGACAGAAATAAGTTTTGAGGCAACATGGCTGCGACCCCATGTTGACCCCAAGTGAAAATGTGTTCGCGATCAAATCTTCCTATATTTTTTTCAGAATTTTCGACAAAATCATTGCTTCTTACATCTTTTGTAAAATATAAAATATTAAAATAAAAATGCGATGTGCCATGTCTCCAGATTTCTAAAATGTCGTTGACCGTTCGACGGAATACTCATTTCGCAAACTTGTGACGCAGTTGAAATTCAATACTGACCGCCAAATTATCTTTATGAGACGAGATCATTCTAGATATCCTCCAAATTATCCAATCATTCGCATTGGACTTCAGCTCGCTTAGAGTATCATAACATTCTTTGGCCTTCTTTTAGATCGACCCTAATCTCTCCCATTTAGGAAATAAATACACAAGCTACCTTGACAAAACTTCGTGCACCATCCAGTACCAAACGCACTGCAAATCTGTCTTGACGTCATCATCTCCTTACATGGTAATCGGCATACCGTATTTTTTAGCAAAGGAGACACAGAATACGTCGGAGTATTCAGTTTCAAAACGTATTACATTGTGTGATGTTGTCAAAAAAAGGTAATGTTACTGCAGTGGTATAAATTACAAAACACAAAAGTTCAAATCAGTTTATTTTTGGACTGGCTTTTACCCAACATTTCATATTGTTTCTTATGCCAGATTTGACCACGTGCTTACTGGCGACCCCTTTACATGCAAATTTTGTGTCAAATGGTGTGTTCTCCTGGAAAAACAAACGTACGATTTCTAAATGAAGGAGGCGAAATTTGCCCTCAAGACTCGAAACCACCCCTTTATGGGGTGTACCTAGCTATTTTGAACGAGCTTCTCGAATCTGCAGCTCTATTTCGAAATGATGGTCTGGTTTTCTCAGCTCAAGGATAAGTGTTCTCCATCGCTGTGGGCATTACTATTCTCAACTGGGGGTACAGTTTCCAGTCGTAATGTTTTTCATTGTGTCCGGGATATAAAACCTTTCCTTTTAACACTTTCACTTTAATTAACACTAGTCCACATCTTGTCAGTGATTAAACATGTTTCAAGTTTAAATGTTAAATTCTGGTCTCGAGCCCTCCTGTTCGACCAAACTGAAATTACCCCTCCCACTTTGGCTCGTCCAGTGGGTGTAGCAAGGGTCGTGCCATCGCCTAGGAAACGGAGGGTGCATTAATTGTTGCATTTCGATGCACATTTTGATTATATTCAGAAGATTTTGTGGCAAAAACTCAGATACAGAAGCATTAATATTCACATCTCACTTATTCAAGACTGGCTGAGAGCAGCACTTCCATTCAGTTAACATCATTACGCCATTTATTATGCCAAGAAAGATGAAGCCAAGACATTTTGCCCTCCCTGGTCTCAGCCAGAAATGGTTATACCTTACAGAGTTTTTTCCCACGGAATGAAAACAAATGTACTTGGGCTGAGGCCCAAGTACAATAATAATAATAAAACATTAAATAATTCCCGACCGACCTACCCTGTTTTCTGAGGGTTCGTTAACGGCAAAACACGATATTTTTTCTGACGCCTAAGCAGGAATTCGACCCTTGAACAGTTGGCGCTTACGGACAGGGAAGTTTCCGTATATTGAGGGCGCTCTGTTCATCGTCACTAACTATTTCGATTCCATACTGCATGCATGCTATGGTTGAATTGTTGGTGAGTTAGAGAGTTCTGGCCCACTAGTTTGCGACAAATAGTTTTAACAGAATGCCTATGTTAGAAAGAGCTTAGCTTAAGTCAATATGTAAAAGCCTGTCCGATATTTAAAATACAAGCCGCGCCGTCACGGTGGCGACGCAAAATTTGTCACATGGGCCTGCAATAGGCTAGATCAGCGACCTGTCACATATCTCACTGGTAACAAAATATACCGTACCATATCCAGTAACATGTAATTGGATATACACATCAATCCATCCAGAGTACACAGTATGTCATCACCGCAAACCTGTATGTGCCAGGGCGTATGCACATGACATTTAGCATTGCGGCCTTGGCTGATACGTTTCATGTCATTGTTCGAAAATATCACAAATAGTACAAGTGTTGATTTTATAATAATACGCATTCACTTGTTTTGTCTATACATTTTCTCGAAAATGGTCTTGAAATCTGAAATCAATTTTAATTACTGAAAGAACCTTATTATTAGAAGGCTAGAATTCAGGCAAGGCCTAGCAATGCCGTTTCCGAAAGCTACAATTTCTCCTAGGTGTTAGCACAGCTGGTTGAAAATTCTCTCATTCCATAAGATCGACGAAGAGTGATCTGCTCATTCCAGTGTTTTATGCAAACCTTTATGAATAGTTCAGCTTAATTTACTTTGGTTTTATGAAATCTCACCTCAGGATAAAGAAAGCAATTATCTGAATTTTTTAGAAAACATATTTACACATCATAGCTTTTACACATCCGAAACTTATTCAGTAAAAATGACGTGAATCGATTAAAATGCCGAGCTGCCTCTAGAATGAACACGTAGCATTTAAATAACAAAGTGAACACTGTCGGAATAAAATGAATAAACATTAATTTCCAAACCTGTTTAACAGCGCTGTATCCGGGCACCATAGAGTGTGCATTGGGACCACGACAGAATTCAAGCCGGAGAAATTATGACTTGGTTGCCATGTCAACCTCGTGTCGTTCCATTCCTGCAAAAGGATACCAAACAAAGGGTTAAACTTTCACGAAATGATAATTGTCGACTGACAAGTGTCCCTAAGTGTGTAAATAAAGTGACAGTGATCAATTTACGCAGCTGTCAATTGATAATACTTCTTTGAAAGCACCTGTCGTTCGTCTATGGCCTTACATCCATGATCGTGAACTCGCCAATATGCTCTGATGATATAAAACGTTAAAACATGTTCAAATTGCATGTACTTCCCCGAACGTTGATTTCAAGGGACATGCTTAGGAACATGCATAATGAAGTCATAAGGATGCCAACCGCAACAGCTGTACAACTCAACAAGTTAGAAGAGTGTACAACCCATTTATCTCATGTCAATGTCAATGTGTGTTTATGTGATGAATGCGAAATTGTTAAGTTCAAATTATTTGCACAGTATCATTCAGTTGCCCCGACTGCTTATTCATTCTGTTTATTTAATTTCTATGATTATGAAAACAAAAACTTTAATGAAAGGTGATGCATTTTCGGTCCAGATAAAACTCAATTGATGATTGGACGTCGGTGTTCACTCAGCAAAGTATCACTAGCAATCTATTCACTGTTTACAGAAATAGTGTGCATTTTATGTTGACAATTGCATTACGGATATCTACAGCTATAGATCCCTATACCATTTAAGTTTTACAGATACACTGTAATTTATGTACAAAGAACAGGACCGTTATGTGAAACCATTGTCACCAAGGTTTATTTGTATCACCTTTTCTCATGGCTGTGATAATTGATCTACATTTACTTGCAATGCGGGTATACATGTGGCACTTGATAATTACTTCGATTATAAAAAAATAACGCTATCTACCAAAAAAACTCGGAGATTTAAATCTAAACAGGACTTCAGATGAAATTTTGCCGTTAATATTAATTGTACAGTCAGGCATATATCTCATTCTAAATTCACTTCACAAACATATCTTTATCATTTTTATGTTGAAAACACAGTCAGGTTTGTGTTATAGAAATGTGAATTGTGCTATTCAGACTTATGTGTCATCAAACAATAATTCCTGTATTCATTTTAATTTTGGTCAAGTCAAACCACCAACAACACCTCCATGGAAAGAGTGTGGCAAACGATGTCACATTATGTGAATCTCGTCATCGATGCATAAAGTCGTTTTCCGCGTCAGCAAACTGATACTAGATTACGGCAAAATAAGAATGCTGACCGACAAGCACGTTTGTTGTACTATACCCAGAGATGTTTAAATAACATTGTCAATATTTCATTTTGTTATCAGGACATCTGTTCTCAATTTAAACAGCGGGCCATGACGATGTCATTTCTATACACGCAATGACGACATTATTCCTTTTTTCCGAATAGTATTCTGAAATTCGAAGCCATTTGCATGCACGATGTCTGTAACCTTATCGACCCCACATGTCATGGAACGGTCCTTAAAACCTTCATTGTCTCCGAAAATCGTGATGTTATGGCATCACAGAAAACAGGCACTCACATGCATACATACATACATACATACATACATACATACATACATACATACATACATACATACATACATACATACATAGGTTTCAATAAACTTAAATGAAAAAAGTCAACGGTCCCATTACACTGATTTAATATGGACTGAAAAACACGGAAATTTAAAATCATTTCTGTAGCACCCTATCCAGGTAGTGAACTGACGTCAAAATAACATTGATCTAAAATTGTCGTGGTTTTCATTGCGTAATGATTCTAACACTAAAATATGTCGTCCATTCTTTATCGACGTGGCTCCCATAGATCCATGCTAATATTTCGGAAAGTATTTCAGTCGAAGTATTGTCAATATTCTATTTTTACAGCATGATACTAGTTGCAGGAAAACCTGGATTCCATTAACCCTACGCAAGAATTGAACTTTTTATGATCAGATGTCTGTGTTATGGCATTTTTGTGATCGTAGACAAATGTACCGACATTCAATGTGTCAATAACAATCATATGGCCTGCCAAATGTAATTACTTATAAGAAGGGAAAACCGCGCCACTTCGAAATTACACAAATGCATGTAGACTCTCTGTGCTGCTAAAACCTTTGAAATATGCTCCATTGTTAGACGCAGTTTCGAATCTATCCAGCAAAGCAGATTGTAGTATGTCTCAGGCAAGCGTTCAATTATGTTTGATATGTGATTGGATTCCGCGGCAAGCAATAACGTCCAGTGAATGGGAATTGTACGAACCGCTTTAAAGTGCCGGGCCTTTGGCGCTTCGTTGTTGCACAAATTATACAGTGGATTGGAGATTTTAATTGAAGGGCCCCATAAGTGTGGCAAATTGTTGTGGATATTACAAACACTATAGCAGCTAGTGCTTGACAGGCAACCATGTTTGTCCTTTACATTTATTTTTGATTTGAAGCAAATCATTATTTAACAGCTCTGCTACCTCTAAGGTGTGCCGATGTTCATATTTTTTGATGGAACGATTGTCAGAATTACACTGACCACTTTGGTCTCTCGTTTCAATCTACAATGTCGCTTAATGCTTCTATTCATCTGAAAGTAAATCCAAATGTTTTGCCGTGTCACTGCTAATACTTTTAATCAACGATTTATCTAATTACCAGTTCCAAATAATACAGTAAAGCTGAATAAAGCAATAACTGTGGAGACATTGCTAGGCACACCTAAGCAAGCACAGCCAACATGCAACATTAGTAATTACGTATTGCCAACAACATTGATAATTATAGCCCTGTTGACTAGACGCTAAGGGCTATGCCTAAGCCAGCCGATCGGACTGAATGCTAACATTACTGCAGGTAAAATGTTCTACCCCAACAAACCCGGTATTTACTGACATTGCTTTATGCATTATTCTATGTTAATGTCATCAATATGACAGACTCGTCACCCGTATGATATAAAAATATCCACTAACTTTTGAAACATCTATTCTATTGCATATTTTATTTCTCCATGTTCAACTGAAGTGCTTTCATGTTACGATGGTGCTAAAAATTAGTGGTTAATAAGGCATTTAGTAAAGCTGGAGGCACTCCTCAGGGATGTCGTAGAATTTGCTATTCTGTTCGCAGATTCATAGATTTCATTCAGATTTGACGGAACGCGTGTTGAAGAATCGTCTCGGTCAATTTATCCATTAAGTCACTCAGCGTCTGACGATCTTGACTAGCTTCTTAACGTAACACCACCCTAGCCATTGACTATAACGTTTCCTTGTAAACGTAACGAATCATACACTCGTAAAGATTATCATCAAAATAGGGAGAAAGCATAGCACATATCAGGTGACATTGATATCTACGCCTTCACCCGGCAAATACCATCCCTTCTGTCACCTATGAAACATTTATACTGTGCTATGAGACGGCGGAAGATCTCTCTCTCTCTCTCTCTCTCTCTCTCTCTCTCTCTCTCTCTCTCTCTCTCTCTCTCTCTCTCTCTCTCTCTCTCTCCAGTTACGTTACAGTAACGTTGTCGATAGTCATTGAAAAATAACCGAGTTCACATATTTCTAGAATATGAAAAACTCAATTCCCTTGCCCAAAAACTGTTTGGTGACTCAGAAGTAAATTAACAAGTTTTCAAATGACATTTGCCTGTTTAATGAAAATTTAAGCTAACGGAGGACCTGTCACCTCACTGGCGGCGACGATGATTACAAGTGTTGAACGACAAACTCTATATTTCCAGGTTTTTACATTGAACTAAAACACGCCATGAAAGATGTACTATCATGCACACGGTCGGATCTCAAAAAAAATGTCAAGTGCATTCTCACTCTAGTTCCAATTGACTTTACTTTCAGCTGCTACCGTCGCAATTATAAAACGCCTCCTGTCGTTACGATCTTGGTATCTTTCTTTCGAGCTTTGTGAATGATGATGTCACCGAGCGTACAAATCACGATTGAAAGATCAGCGTGTTACCTCTGAAACGTTACATGACGAATTCTCGTGAGACCTTCACACTTTAATACGAGAAATGTCACGGTGTGAATGCCACGTTTTCAGATCATCCCCCTGGGTGTTCAAATCGTGAATTACGACTCAATAAAACGGATAGCTGACAGCAACATTCGTTTCAATGCGGTGAGCCGACGGCAAGTACTTATAGAAAATGCAATCATGACACCAGCACGGCAATATGACATTTTAGACTGTAGACACAGCAGAGGCAATAACACGGCTAGATTAGTTAGAGTGTACAGTTGTGTTAGACATTATGTTACCCCAAGGTCTAGCAACTTATTTTTCTATAAAAATCATTCAATCTAAAACTATTCATGTTAGTTAGCTATAGACGTGACGGACGTGGAAGTTACTCGCAAAAGGTAGGACGGTATCATAAAAAATGATGATGAAATATATGATTGCACCTCACTGCCGAGTGTAGTGTTCTGGCGGTAGATATTCATCAAAATGAAGTAAAGCACGGACTTGTAACAAGAAGGCACTCAGCCCCGAAACGCCTTTCTCGAGTTTTCTTGAAATGCCTTCAACTTCTATCAGGAATAACTCTTTAGTTTAGTGAATGACGGTAGAAAACTTGCTCTTCGATCTGTAGAATTACTAAACCTCTTTTACTGTGCAAGTTGCAAAGAATAAAAATAATCTGGTGTGACTTGCACGACATTTTGGGTATTGCTATTCAGGGCACGGTTGCCCATTACAGGCTGTCCGTGAAATCAAAAAACACACTACATTCACTGTATTTAGTCAGATTTTGAGACGATGAAATGGTCGGCTTCATTTCCTCAATAATGAATGACATGCCTTCGGTGTAGTATCAGGAGTTAGTGCATAGCCTAGGTCGACTAGATATCGATGTCTGGGTCAAACTGTTGCTTATCGAGGAATTATGGAAGTGTCCTTGGTTTCAACTGCTCTTTCGACTTTCTCTTCTACGTATTCAAAGCATTGCAAATATACAACCATTGACTCTTTGCCATTCTGCACGAACTCCTACTTTTTTCTGTTTCTCTATAACTCCACAAATGACGTCAAAAGATGTGAGCATCTTCCAGTCCATCAAGCCATGGCATTAAATGTTCAATGTGGTACGTTTATTGGTGGCTTATATCTATTGGAATTTTATTTGATAAAATGCATCATTGGATCTCATATTTAATTGAAATCCAGGAAGTAGATTGGGTAGCACTTACTGCTACAGTACGTTTGACGTATGGACACCGTTTCACGTATTCTATTCTACATTCACAAAAATATAGCGTCATGTGCAGTACATGGTAAAGAACTCGGCTGATTTGCTATAGTCCTTCAAAACTGTGTTTTCACTTTGACGTTACTTATTGTGATATACAGTTGTACACGCCTAGAACCGAAAGAATTTTGCTGAAAATTTCCTTAGGGTAACTTAGAAACCATTCTCTTTCAAAATAAATAAAAAAATAAAAATCGGTGAAAACTTTGGTACCTGAGAAACAAACAGCCTAACATTTACCAACACTGAAATTCAAAATGGCAGCAATCAGTGAGTTTTCTCAATGGGAATTAAAATTTTGATTTACAAGAATAAGACTATGCAAACGTCATTGACGCCACCAGCTTCAAAATTAGCCCACACCAGTCGTGGACCAAAAATACAGTTAAGGTAGTATGCGCCTCGAAAGTGAACGACCTGAACTTTTGCTAAAACCTTTCTCAATGAAACTTTCAACCATGATTCTCTTCACTGTGCAAACTTTGAAATTAGTGAAATAAATTACCCAACATTTTGCGATATTTGAAATTCAAAATGGCCACCATTCCTGTGTTAACTCTATGGGGGAAAATTAAATTTTGGACTTTTGAAAAACTAAGATGGTGAAAGGTTTTCTTTCTACGAGAGTTTTAAAATGAGCACCACAGGTTGTAGATCAGAAAAGCATTGTAAAAATTTGAGAGTCCGACTATCTGTCCCCGAGGCACGGTCTACCTTAAAATATGGGAGTCCGAGTATCTGACCCCGAAGCACACTCTTCCTTAATTGATGAGATGGATGATTGCCTTTGCAACATCAGTATCGCAGACTATTTTAATATATGAAATGCATAACTTTACATGATGCAGGTACAGACAGGCAATATTCTAAATGACATGACGACAGATCGGTTAGAAGAGATGAAGATGTAGGCGAGAAGTGAAAAGTGTACATGCAACTCACGATCTATGCTATAACAACTTGAAATGAAATTGACTTGTTATTCAACGACTTTCATAAACTATTAATTTGTTATGCATTGACAATATTTATTGATAGATTGTCAGACTTATGACGTGAGTAAAAGATTGACTCACCTGATAAAGCCATACCCTGGTTGTGATTATTTGATTCTTTTCATCCTGCAATATTTGAGAGAGAGTTGCATTTGTGAATAAGGAATAAGAATCAAGGATTTAGAAAACAAGTTGTCGGATCAGCCCTGTAAAGCAAGACAAACTAATCATATCATTACTAGATTTTAAGAGTAACGCGGCCATCGATAAGCAAAAGCACTCACGCAATACCATTATTTTTCTGCATTATTTTTTCATTTCAAATCAGCACACGATGTGATTGCTATAACAAAACAGTGTGAGATGGATAGGTTTTCTGCGTGTTGCGGTGTTAGTAATGAGATTTCGATGAGAAGGTAGCTTTGTGCCGTCGATAAAATCCCTCAGAAACCTAACTTGCGTATCGTTATGATGATGTACTAGAAACAGGTTGATTGGCTGATGTCTGAACGCAGGTTGCAAATCGTAAATATGCACACTTCAGTATGCTATCACGTAAATATAAATGAGAACTTTAAAGTAAAATATCCAAATCTTTTAACTCTGAATGGGCTTCAAAGATAGATATTCGGACATTCTAAACCTTACATTAATTTACTTATTCATTTACTGGTCAGAAGGGCTGCACGTACAGCTTTACATCATATTTTCTTCTTCTTTCTTAATTGCAATTATTTATATGAATAAACTATACGACAGGTTGATTTTTATCTCGATGAATTACCTGTACATATCAGAAATTACGTCGTTGTTTTTATAACATTTTAAAATGTTGCACAAAACTTTAATTAAATGTGGCCAAGAAATCACTATATTTCGGTTAACAGAATACAGTGTTAATGGCCTCCATGGCCAAGAAATCACTATATTTCGGTTAACAGAATACAGTGTTAATGGCCTCCATGATTAATGATAGTCATTGATATGCAGTATAAAGGCTGCAACTTTGGCCCCTTGCAACCAATTTGCCTGAAAATAATAGCACTACTGAACACCTTGAATCTTGGTGAAAGCGCTCGTTAGGACACATGTAACGAGAAATTAAAACTAACGCATGTTTGGGTAGCCTGTAGTAAGTCTTTTATTGGATGTGTGAATATTCAAACCATAGTATTGTGTCATCTCCGTGTCCTTTGAATTTCAAAGCCTGAAGGTGATTAATGGAGTGTTACTTTATGATGGCTTAGAATTTCACCGTCAGAGAATAAATGTTTTACGTAGCTTGAGCCCTGAAAATTACTTTTAGCCATAAAATTGAGTTTAGCCAACGGGTTAATATTAAACATAGAATGTCTAGACAATTCTCCTACATGCATGGAGGGGAGGGGTCGATAAAAGGATTAAAAATATCACATTTAGATATTCAATCGCAATATTTTTGAAATAGACTATAATTCCACAGGAAAGCCAAACATATTGAAAGAAGTAAACATTTATCAAATCTGTGAGGTGTTCAATTGAATGAAACCATTTAGAGATGGATACTGCTCGAGGCCAACAGCTTTCTGAAAAATCGATTTAATTGTATTCTCTCTTTCATGACCCCATTTGCACAAATCACGTGATCTCCCTCCTCGCGAATTTTCTGTTAAAAACGTGCACGCTATACTGCAGTGTTTGTGTAAGTTGAAAGGGAAACGTATAGCTCATAAGTATGTCATCATTTTCAAAAAGGATTAAAATGGTATGTAATTATTTATAGTTTTTTTC